>NC_138556.1:391699-475764 GCF_964273705.1 Natrix helvetica | reverse complement strand
AAGAAGGACCTTCTAAGTCTCTCACTGAAATGCCGATATTTAAACCTGTCGAACAACGTATTACCAGATCCACGACTAGACAAATGTTAGAATCTCACAAGCGCGTCGACCCTCAAACACAATGTGCTAAGAAAGAAGCTAAGAAGCAAACCGGAGCCATGGGAGGAGCAGGGCCGAAGATTGGTCTTGTGGAGAGAGATCTTCAGCAAATGCTTTCAGCGCTCCAGACCAGATCTAAAGATGCTTAAGCTATTATCTTGGAACGTGAATGGAATGAACTCCCCACAAAAAAGGAAAAAAATATTTTATTATTTGAAGCAATTTAATAATGATGTTGTTTGCCTTCAAGAGACTCATATTAGGCTGCAAGACCAGAAGTACTTAGTGAATTCAAAACTGGGAACATTTTATGCTGCCTCTGATTTGGTAAAGAAAAATGGTGTGGTGATATATATAAATAAAAGATTTTCAACTAAAGTTATAGAGGCAGATGACGCTGGTAGATATATAGCAATTCAATTTGATACAGACTTCGGTTCCATTTTGGTGCTAGGAATATATGCTCCTAACCAATGCCAAGAAAGTTTTTATAAGATGCTCCATTTAAAAATTTTAGACTGGAACTTTAAGAGTATTCTAATAATGGGAGATTGGAATGGAGTGATTTCTCCAAAGATAGACAAGAGTACAAAGACGAAATTCACTACCAAATTACCAAAGGCTTTTTTTGATTTACAAGACGATTTGAAATTAAAAGATGTCTGGAGGACGCAACATCTAAATGAGATGGATTTTTCTTTCTATTCAGATAGACATAAATCCTTTTCAAGGATTGATTTCTTTTTGTTAACACCGGATCTACTTCCTAAAGCCAAGAAATCCAAGATTTTCGCCAGGTCACTTAGCGATCATAGTCCGGTGTGGTTACAAATTGAATTAGGGATGAGGCCAAGAAGGTCTTGGAGAGTAAATGAAAATTTATTTAGATATGAAAAAAATGTTGATGAACTTAAAAAACACATGAAGGAATTTTTCAGTTTTAATATGAAGAAGGGCACTCCCATTGAAATAGTTTGGGATGCAAGTAAAGCTTATATGCGTGGGGTCCTGATACATATGAACTTTAAACACAAACAAATTAGACAGAAAAGGAGAATGGAATTGGAAGATGAAATAAAACGTAAAGAACAGCTGCTTATAATAAACCCGAATGACCAGGCACTCCAGATGGCGCTAAAGCTGTTGAAAGATCAATTTCAGATGCTTATAGCAGAACAAACAGCAACCAATTTGCAATTTGCTAAACATAACACCTTTGCCAACGCTAATAAACCTGGTAGATGGTTAGCATATACTTTGAGAAGGAATATGAATGACAGAATTATTGATAAAATTGAGTTTCGAGGGAAGATGGTATATCAACAAGAGTTGATTAAAAAATCATTTGTGGACTTCTGGGGAGGAAACAGTGGACTGAAGATGACTCCACAAGAAGTGGAGCCAATGATAATGACAGACTATTAAGTAGATTGTCTTTTTCATAATTCCTCTTCATACAAGGGGAGGACTTGAGATCACCATAGGTGCTCCAGACAGCTGCTCCTCATGACTAGACACCAGGTCCGGGAAGCTTCCATGCTTAGTTACGTTCTTCCCCCTTGGATGCAATCCGGTGGTCTTCCTGGACTCTCACTGCTCCTTGTAGAGAGCAAAAATGACCTTGATGGACTTATGCAGAAGCTGAAATGCTTTGGGTTTTTTAAAGTCCAGGACAACAGATAATTCAAAAGCAGTTTGGGCAGAGGCCTCCATAATTCAGCATAAGGTATATAATGAGGTGGGCAGTCAGTCTTGCAAGATTCTCCTATTATAGCAGATTTAAATAGAAAATAGTTTTTAAATTGAATTTAATTATGTTTCAAAGATAAAATACAAAACAACAAAAAAGGAAAAATTGGAGAGGGAGGAGATTTAAAAATGGAGAAAAAAGTGACCCAAAAATAAAAAGTTGTTGGCTGACTTCCTTTAGTATAGATACAAAAACAAAAATAATCATTTATACAAATTAAAGTCAAAATAACAGTAGAATTATGTAAAAGGATAACCTCTCATTCTAAGCTTAAGCATAACAATATACAGCATACAAACCTAATCATTGAATCCTAAAATCAAAACTTTATCTTTCTCAAGAAGTCCAAAAGTGGTTTCCATATGGAAACAAAGTGTTGGATATTCAAACTATCTACCATGGTTTCCACCAAGGTCCTCTGTTCCAGCGGGAACAGAGGTTCAATCCTATTGGTTGAGAGGTCTGACAGCTCCCTATAAAAGGGCTGCTGTCAGACCAAGCAGTTGCTGGATTGTACATAGTTGTTCTGTTACAATAAAGTGCTGTTGTTGCCATAAGCCTGTGTCTGCCTTCTCAATACCCAATCCAACACAAAACTTTTGTTTTTTCATCAAAGTAATCAGTTTTGCCATTTCTGAAATTCAATCAAAATGGCTTTACCTGTTATTTCCTGGGCAGGACAACTTAGTGGAACTGAAATGCTTGAAGAGTAGATGGCAGCTGGGCCAGGAGGGGCTCTATGTAGACGCCTCTTTTCCTGCACTGAATTTAAACTCTGACTCAACACTTGAGATGGATTTGTAATCTGCTGAGATATGAGTAAGACAAGGCACTTCACAAAATTGGGAAGAATTGTTCCAGTGTTATGTTTTAATGGATGAAGGTGAAGAATGGGGGAAATGGCAAGTTTTATAGCTCTCTTGACCCCTGACTCCCTTCCTAGTAGCCTGTCCTCAGCAGACCCACTTCTTTGTTTCTATGGTGGAGCCCTGAAGTGCAGGTAGTCTTCAACAACCATTCAAACTTAAGGTGGCGCTGAATCCCCAAAGTTACGGGTGTTGCAGCATCCCCACAATTGTGATCAAAATTTGAGTGCTTGGCAACAGGCCTGCACTTGCAACCACAGGGGTGCTTCAACTCCCACCCACCCCCCGCCTATCTCCACATCTATACCATTTTGGTCCCCTGTGTTCCGCAGCCCATGAGGCCCGGCTGATGTAGGCTGCCACCTTTCTCCCACTGTTGATCAAGCCTTGTCAATCATCGATTCTCAAGACTGTGGGCTGTGGCCCTCCATTTGGATTAGAGAAAGTAGATTCAATTGCTAGGGCAGCCCGATTGGGGCTGCGTCTCTCCTCAGCAAAGCATCTGGGCTGAATTGTCACCTACCCTCACAGCATGCAGGTGAACTGCAGGCCTACAGCAGTCTACGCTGTCCAGGGTGCCATTAGAGATTTGATGTAGCTTTCTGCCATGTGTCTGCCTTCTGCCTGGTTGTCCCAAATGCTGGACTTGAGGCTTATTGGCCTTTTTCCCTTTATGAAGTAAATTAAGCCAGTCATATTTGATCTCCAAATGTTGGCTTGTATGAAGGTTCATTCTGAAATTCTCACCCAAGTCCCATGCCTGTAAATCTCAGAATGAAGGGCTCTCTGGGCTTCCTGTCCTGGTAAATTATCCATTTCAGCCCATCCTGCAAAGGGAAGAGAGGATTTTGCAGCTTCATTGAATCTGCAGGCAAGATTTATCTTGCAGCCTGGAGAAACTGCCAAACAGGGTTGAGGGAATGAATGGGGAGTAAGTAGATTATTAGTTCTGATAACACTGTGCCAGGGTTTTCTGTTAGATATTAACTCTGTCTGCTATGGTTTCCAAACAGGTCCTCTGTTCAGGCAGGAACAGAGATTGAATCCTATTGGTTAAGAGGTCTGACAGCTCCCTATAAAAGGGCTGCTGTCAGACCAAGAAGTTGCTGGATTGTACAGACTTGTTGCATTACAATAAAGAGCTGTTGTTGCGTTAAGCCAGTGTCTGCCTTCTCACTACCCAATCTAACACTGGCGACGAAGTTGGGATTGAGAGGCAGATAGGTGAAGAACGAGCAACGAGACATCCAGCAAGTAGATCCAGCCTGGAGTTCGGCACGGCAATCGAGCTACCATTTTGAGCGGTAAAATTCAAACCGCCTCAACCGAGAATGGCCATGCACACCCCACCAACTCCATATGACCCGGTGGCCAAACACTGGGAATTGTATATGTTAGGATTCGAATGCTTCCTTGAGGCAAACAACCTCATGGGCGTCCCTGACACCAAGAAAAAGAACCTTTTTCTCAGGTACTGTGGCAGAGAGGTCTTCGAAACCGCAAAAGACTTATTGGAGCCAACTCCGCTCCAAGCGGTTCCTTGGGCAGCATTACAGTAGACCCTGAAGACCCATTATGCCCCCAAGCCATCGAGGCACGTTCGCCGCCACGAATTCAACACAAGGAACCAGAAGGAAGGCAAATCTAACAACCAATACGTGGTGGCATTGCGAAAGGCAGCGACTTATTGCAAGTTCTGGGACCTGGACAATGTAATACTAGAATGCATAATCTGCGGTGTGCAGGACATTAATCTGCAGAGACGTTTGCTTGCCAAATCAAACATGTCTCTGCAGATCGCACTAGATGAAGCCCGAGCTTCCGAATCTGCAGACAAGTCCACAGAAGCCTTGTAGCGGCAACACAACGTGCCACAAACTGTGCAGAAGCAAATGCACGTCTATCACGAGGTCGCTGAGCAAGAACCCTCTGACAGTGAAGAAGATGACAGCTACCACATGTGCAGTAGCCGCACGAAACCGGCATGAAAATTCAACTTGCGAATGCCGCCCTGCGAAAGCTGCGGAGGGGACCATGCCCAGTCTACTTGCAAATTCCAGGACGCAACCTGCCGGTGTTGCGAGCGAAAGGGGCACATTGCCAAAGTGTGCCGGAGCGAATTCCCTGACACCACATGGCAGCCTAAGGACAATCCTAACCGCCAACAGAGGCCCACCACAGGGGCTTGGCGTAAACCACAAGGGCGCCCAGAGAGAGAATCAAAGGTTACCTATCACACTGTGATAGGACAAGTCCGCACTAGGCGGTCAAAAAAACTGAAGATCACTGTCCACATAGAGGACGCTCCCTATGAGCTTGAAATAGACACTGGATTGTCCTTAATGATCATGTCTTGGTCAACCCTGAAGCAAGCCATTCCGGGTCTAAAGAAACGGCAGCTTCGCACCTCAGACATCAGCCTGTGCGACTATCAGGGAAACCAGGTCCCCATCATCGGCCAGGGCACCTTCCGCGTAAGATTCAAAGAATTCCACGCCAACCTGCCGGTGACTGTGCCCAGAAACAACCTGCAGAGCCTCCTAGGGCTCGACTGGTTCCAAGCCCTAGGGTTGGAGGTGACCGGAATCAACTCCGTGAAAGAAGACAGCGCACAGGCCATCTTTAAGGAGTTCAAGGATGTCTTCAGCCCCGGTCTTGGTAAGTATGTGGGGATGCCAATTTATTTTAATTTGGACCCCAACATAGCGCCGATTAGGCTGAAGCCCAGGAGAGTCCCTTTCGCTCTCCGCCCAAAAATTGATAGGGAAATTGACAAGCTAGTGAACCAGTCGACCACGCTCGCTGGAAAACTCCCACTGTGACCCCAGTCAAGCCCGATGGGTCAGTCCGCATCTGCGCGGACTATAAATGCACAATTAACAATGCACTACAACAAAGCGCATACCCTGTACCCATTGTACAGCATTTACTACATTCGCTAGGCCCAGGAAAATTTTTTGCTAAATTGGACATGGTGCAGGCATACCAACAGTTGCCTGTAGATGGCGCCACAGTGGAGGCTCAAACTATTGTGATGCACAGGTGTGCATTCAAATGCCACCGCCTGAAATTTGGAGTTAGTATCGCCCCGGACTGTTCCAAAGCATCATGGAATGACTTTTGCAGGGGATACCATGAGTTGTCCCCTATTTTGATGACATCTTGGTATCGGCTGCAAACGAGGCACAACTTTTAAAAAGAGTTTGAATAGTTTTGGCTAGAATTAGAGAAAAGGGCCTCCGGCTTAAAAAAGAAAAATGCAAAATTAATGTACCGAGGGTCGAGTTCCTGGGGTACATGATCGATGGCTCTGGGATTCACCCAACATCACAAAAAGTAAAAGCAATTCAGAAAGCCCCCACACCCCGCACGCAAACCGAGCTGCAGGCATTCCTCGGGCTCCTTAATTTCTACAGCGTCTTTCTTAAACAGAAACCTACCGCCACTGAACCACTCCACCTTCTTCTGGCCAAGAACGCTAAGTGGTCCTGGGGCTGGGCCGAGCTGAGGCTGCCGCATTCGCCGCGGTCAAGCGACTGCTGACAGCTGACTCCCTGCTAGTCCAATACAGCCAGACCCTACCACTGGTGTTAACCTGTGATGCATCACCCTTCGGCGTGGGCGCCATCCTTAGCCACCGCATGCCCAACGGCAAGAAGCCCCTATTGCCTTTTACTCGCGAACCTTGTCTTCAGTGGAAAGAAACTACAGCCAGATGGACTGTGAGGCTCTGGCTGTAGTAGCAGCCGTCAAAAGGTTCCACGAGTACCTTTATGGCTGGGATTCGAACTTGTAATGGACCACAAGCCGTTGTTGGGACTATTGGCTGGGGACCGACCTATCCCTGTTTCGCTATCCCCTCTCATGACCAGGTGGACTGTTTTCCTGGCTGCGTACTCCTACAAACTGATCCACCGCCCTGGCTCCACCCCGGAACACGCAGATGCGTTGAGTCGTTGCCCCCTTCCTGAACTATTGGCCGACCCCACTCCTGAGAAACCGGTCCTACTTATTGACTGCTTGGACACTGGACCTGTCTCGTCCAATGACATTGCCCGATTTTTGGCGAAAGACCCCACCATCAAGCAAATCATGAACCTGGGGTGGAGGGGGTGGCCCAAGGGGCCTGTTGGGGCTGAGTGCAAATTGTATGCTACAAAACGTGATGAATTGTCTGTTATTAATGGCTGTTTGTTGTGGGGGGGACCGAGTGGTTATTCCAAACAAGCTGCGAAAGGCAGTATTGGAGGCTTTACATGTGGGGCATCCTGGTATTGTAAGGATGAAGTCCTTGGCTAGGAGCTACGTCTGGTGGCCTAACATGGACAGGGAGATTAGAGGATTTTGAGTCCCGAATTGCGTTCAACAAGACTTCCAAAATTAAAATAAATAACAATGGGGATAATGGGCAACCTTGTCTTGTGCCTTTTTGTATCTCAAAAGTTGTTGACAAATTTCCATTAATAATAAGTTGTGCATTTTGTTGCTGATAAATTGCTCCAATCGCCTGCCGCAATCGTGGTCCCATATCCATCTTTTCCAAAGTCTTGGTTAGAAAGTTCCAATTCACTCGATCGAAGGCCTTCTCTGCATCCAAGAAAACCAGCACTGCAGAGATCTGCTTATTCTTATCAAGATAGTCAATTAAATCTATGAGTTGCCTTACATTCTCCTTCATATGTCTGCCTTCAATAAATCCTGCTTGATCATGATGAATAATCTCTTGAATAACCGGCATCAATCTGTTGGCTAGTACCTTAGCAAATATTTTATAATCTGTGTTCAGAAGAGATATTGGCCTGTAATCCTCTGGTTTCTTAGGGCCCTCTTTATCTTTAGGTATCAATGAGATAAAAGCCGCTTTCCATGAGGGAGGTATTTTACCTCCTTGTTGTATATTACAAAATAGTTGTGTAAGATATTCAATCATTTCCAGTTATAAAGTTTTATAATACATTGCAGTCAAACCATCAGTCCCTGGAGCCTTAGCTAATTTAAGTTGATTTATAACTAAAGTGATCTCATCAGCAGTTATAAGACGTTCCAAATTTGCCTTTTGAAGCACAGAAATTTTGGCAACCCTTTTTCCTTCCAAAAAATCATCTATTAACTTGTTCTGTATATTATCCTGTACATATAGCTTAGTATAATAGTCCACAAATGATTTTTTAATCCACTCTTGTTGATATGCCATCTTCCCTCGAAACTCAATTTTATCAATAATTCTGTCATTCATATTCCTTCTCAAAGTATATGCTAACCATCTACCAGGTTTATTAGCGTTAACAAAGGTGTTATGTTTAGCAAATTGTAAATTAGTTGCTGTTTGTTCTGCTATAAGCATCTGAAATTGATCTTTCAACAGCTTTAGCGCCATCTGGAGCGCCTGGTCATTCGGGTTTGTTATAAGCAGCTGTTCCTTGCGTTTTATTTCATCTTCCAATTCCATTCTCCTTTTCTGTCTAATTTGTTTATGTTTAAAGTTCATATGTATCAGGACCCCACGCATATAAGCTTTACTTGCATCCCAAACTATTTCAATGGGAGTGCCCTTATTCATGTTAAAACTGAAAAATTCCTTCATGTGTTTTTTAAGTTCATCAACATTTTTTTCATATCTAAATAAATTTTCATTTACTCTCCAAGACCTTCTTGGCCTCATACCTAATTCAATTTGTAACCACACCGGACTATGATCGCTAAGTGTCCTGGCGAAAATCTTGGATTTCTTGGCTTTAGGAAGTAGATCCAGTGTTAACAAAAAGAAATCAATCCTTGAAAAGGATTTATGTCTATCTGAGTAGAAAGAAAAATCCATCTCATTTAGATGTTGCGTCCTCCAAACATCTTTTAATTTCAAATCGTCTTGTAAATCAAAAAAAGCCTTTGGTAATTTGGTAGTGAATTTAGTCTTTGTACTCTTATCTATCTTTGGAGAAATCACTCCATTCCAGTCTCCCATTATTAGAATACTCTTAAAGTTCCAGTCTAAAATTTTTAAATGGAGCATCTTATAAAAACTTTCTTGGCGTTGGTTAGGAGCATATATTCCTAGCACCAAAATGGGACCAAAGTCTGTATCAAATTGAATTGCTATATATCTACCAGCGTCATCCGCCTCTATAACTTTAGTTGAAAATCTTTTATTTATATATATCACCACACCATTTTTCTTTACCAAATCAGAGGCAGCATAAAATGTTCCCAGTTTTGAATTCACTAAATACTTCTGGTCTTGCAGCCTAATATGAGTCTCTTGAAGGCAAACAACATCATTATTAAATTGCTTCAAATAATAAAATATTTTTTCCTTTTTTGTGGGGAGTTCATTCCATTCACATTCCAAGATAATAGCTTAAGCATCTTTAGATCTGGTCTGGAGCGCTGAAAGCATTTGCTGAAGATCTCTCTCCACAAGACTAATCTTCGGCCCTGCTCCTCCCATGGCTCCGGTTTGCTTCTTAGCTTCTTTCTTAGCACATTGTGTTTGAGGGTCGACGCGCTTGTGAGATTCTAACATTTGTCTAGTCGTGGATCTAGTAATACGTTGTTCGACAGGTTTAAGTATCGGCATTTCAGTGAGAGACTTAGAAGGTCCTTCTTCCAAGAAGGAACACAACAGAGATCCAGAGGGGTCCACTCCACCTACAGCACCCTGCACCTCCTTCTCTTTTTGTGTCTGCATTCTTTGTTCTTCTGTCTCTTTCTCAAACATCCTCTGCTCTAAGACATCCAAATCTACTGGTGTTGGTGTAGATGTACGTGGGGGGGTTGCATTTTTCTTAAGTATTCCATGATAAAAGTCTCTGGCTTTGTCTATTGTATTCAGACGGTACCTCACCCCTTCGTAACTGAATATAACACCAATTGGAACATCCCATCTATACTGTATTTCTCTCTTCTTCAATTCCACTACCAAAAATCCAAAATCCCTTCTAAGCTTTAACATCGCTGGGGGTAATTCTTTAAAGACTCCGATCGTTTTTCCATCTATTTGAATAGATGAATAAAAAGAATTTTGCAGAATATCATTTCTAAAATTTCTCTCAGTAAAGTATATCACAACATCCCTTGGTAGTTGCCTTTGTGATGCAATACGTGAATTAACTCTGTAAATTTTATCAATCCTTGCAGAAATCTCAGAAGAGTCCTCGATCTTCAATAACGTGGCCAAAGCATCAGCACAAACTTTTCTTAAGTCCTCTCTAGGGTTTTCTCTGATACCCCTCAGTCTAACAGCGTACTCCATAGATCTGAGTTGCATCATGATAATCTCCTTATCCATCCTCTGCATATTCCCCTCCATTTCAACAAATTTCAAATCTGTTTCCTTCGTTTTAGTTTCCAAATCCAAAGCCAGATGATCAACTTTGCTGTCCACCTTAAGAACAACTTCTGACAGACCTGTGGCTAAAGTGTGTAATTTTTTGTCAAGCTGATCATGTTTTTTAATGGTATCCTGAACCATTTCTTTAACCTCCTTAATTTCTTTGCGTAGAAAAGCATTTTCTTCCCTTATGAAGTCCTTGAAATCCTGATAATTTATTGTGGCACCTGGTGAAGCTTTTTTTTCCGTTGCCATAATTAATAATTCTTACAGCCGCCTCTAGCTGTCACCATTCAATTAACTTTCGTTTTCCTTAGGTATTCAGCTGTAAATTAATACTTGCAAATGTTTCTTTCTAAGTTGCTCGAAATTAAAACTTTGACATTTAAGTAGTTCAGGTTATGTAAACTGGCTTAAAGATTGTTAATAGTTAGGGTTGTTTCAACCGTTCCGCCTTTACTGCCCCGGCTATCAGCAAGTAATTAGCTTTCGTTTTCTGTAGGTTTTCAGCTATAAATCAACGCCATTTTGAATCCTTTGTTCTAAGCCCACGCCTCTCAAACTCAGCAATAGCGTTCTTTTTAAAGGGATTTTTCCCCCCCAATTAAGACTTAAAATACTTGCAAAAGTCTTGCTTCCTTCTTGGGATGTTGAGATGTTAAGGCTGTTCCCGGCGACTGGCTCTGCTAAATAGCAGAGGTTATCAAAAAGGCAGGAGAAAACAACAACTGCGAAGGGGGGCAAACCTCGTCGGACTCCGGAGGCTATAAATCCTCCTGGAGGGTACACGAGGGCTCAACCCAGCAGCTGAATCTCTCCCTCATAAATTCCAAGAATTTAAGAGTGTCCGAGGTGTTAAAGATCGTAAAAAAAGCACCTCTAACTGCCTCTTGATCTGACAGGCTCAAAAAAAGCCTGCCATCGGCACAAGGAACAACCCGGAAGTTTTTAAGAAGCTTTCTGATTAGGAGCTCATGGGGCATTAGATATTCCCAGGAAGTGTCTACTGGATCTCCAGCAATGGCTCAGCAGCAGTCTTGCCAAAGATTAAGGATCTACAGCATGGATGTCAAGATCGATTGTGTTGCAATTTTTGCCTTGGTGGGAGTGGCTTGTGTGTGGTGCATCAGGCCTGAGGGCCATCAGTTTGACACCCCTGATCTACAGTCTCCTCTGCTCCTCCAAACCACAATGCAACTGACAAATTAGTGGTGCTTTCCCTAGTAGTTTTCAATTGCTCCTGCTAACAATACCAGCAGCTGAACTCACCTCTGTCCAATGCTGCTACCTGTTACACAGAATGACATCTTCGTAGAGAACACCGCTCAAAAGTTCCCCTTCAATTTGTCTGCTCTTGAAATCAGCTGCTGTTCTGGACAAGCACAGCCTTTTCCAGTTTTTCCCTCTCTCGGGTCTATCTCCAGATGCCTTGGAAGACCTTTGCACACAGAATTCTCAGAATGTAGCATGTTCTGAATTCACAAGCTGTCCCCTGATCAAGGTGTGGAGCAGCTTGTTATTGGTCAAAAGGTACCTTAAAGGTTATCTAGTCAATTTGTGCTGAAACAAGTCAAGCATCTCTGACAAATGTTGGAAGTCCTCCAACAAAGCACTCACCACTTCTTCAGGTTTGATGCCACTGGTGGCGAGGTCACCACCATTCCTTAAATAAAGCTTTACCTTTATTTCCCTCCAGTTTCACCTCATTGGGTCTAGTGCTCCCTTTGAAAGCAAGAGAGAACTGGTTCTGGTCCTCCTCCATAACATGATTCTTTGGTTGCACAAAGGCTTATCACTTCCCCTAAGCAGACCTGGGAGTTCCTCCCAGGACTTTGCTTCCACCTCCTCCTCCTTAGGAAGAGTCTTTGATTGCACTTTTCAGATCAAGTTTTAAAGGCATAATTATTTCATGATGTTTCTGATTCACTATGCTGTATGAATGGCCATTATGTGAGATGATCAGCTATGTAAATATTGCAGATTTCCCAATCTGGGAGCAACATTAAGAGATTTATAGGATAGCGGACTTCCGGTTCCGGCTGCGGTACGCGACGGGCAAGTTTTGCTTGCCCCGCGTGCTCCTGGTGAGCTCCCCTTTGATTGGGGGGGCACAGGACACCCTGGAGGGGCTCCTGCCAAAGGGGCGGCGTAGCGGGGGACCCCCTATGTCGGCGGCGGCTGGGGGGGGCTCCCCACATCGCCCTAGGCATCGGGAGGCAAGAGGGGAGGCGCCGCGGCGTCTTCGCGTTGAGGCAGCTGGAAGAAAACTCAATATTTGAAGGACGCAGTTGCAATGCGGTGAGATGGAAATTCCCCCCCCGTTCCCCCTTATGAGTGAAGGAAAACAAAGGACTGTCAGCCTTTTAGAAAAACTTTCAACTTGCTCCTGGGAAGTGTGATTGGAGGGAGGGGGATTTCTTCCCCCCTTGGACAAGTGGCTTTAAACTGTTTTGCTCTCTGCCCCCAGAGGAGGGGGGGGAGCCTTGGAATGGAATCACTCTCATAGCAAACAGCAGATTCCTTCTACTGCAATTGTGAAATGAGGTGATGATCTGTTTTTTTTTTTGAACTTTGAAAACTTTTGGCTTGTTGTCTTCTGATCCCAGAGCTGGCAGGGCAAGATGGCACACTTCCGTTGTCTTCATGTACTTTGAAACTTGACTCCACCCACAGAAATTGCTGGCATTTTGTCTTTGTCTCCGTGACACTCAGAGAAATCTCGTGTTACATTTTACCCTGGACTTGGAACAAAGGATTTTATTGCTTTATTGCCCGGAGTTGGAACTGAGAAAAGATCCTTATCTGCTTAGACTCCCTGCCTCGCGATCTCTCTTGGCTATCCACCTCCCCAATTGTTTCTTCTCTGTACTGATATTGTCATCTCTGAGCTTTGTCTACCACAATGCCACCTAAAAGACCACCACCGGGGAAACCGGGTTTTTCTGGCTCCGCCCCGGCATCTTCGACGTCCAGCCCCAGCGGACAACAGACACTAACTTCTTTGTTCCAGCCCAAGCCCCCTGAGTTGGACTTTCAAGAGATGTTTCAACAACTCTTAAAGGGGCAGGAGGACTTAAAAATCAATTGAAGGAAATGAACGATCAGCTCAGAGAGAATCAAGACCGTGCGATCCAAAACTCACAGAGACTGGAACATTTGGAGGAGGGGACAGCTGAGATGAGGAGAGAGGTGAAGGGGGTGCAGAAAGGAAATCAAGAACTTGAGAACCACCAGATAAAAACGGAATTTGAACGAATGTCTTTTTTCCTTAGATTTCAAAATGTAATTGAGGCTGATGATGAAGATCTGAGGGATATTATGACAAATTTATTGGCTGAATATATTAAGACAACAGATGGGGTGGGACGTGGACCTGGTTTATAGAGTAAACTCAGCATATGCCAGAACACACAACGTTCCAAGGGAGGTACACATTAAATTTCTCAGAAAGACCACAAGAGACGAGATTCTGAGTGCACAAAGGGGGCAAGCATTAAAATGCAAGGATAGAGAAATAGCCATTCTGAAACAGATCCCAAAGAAAGTTAGAGATAAAAGAAAAAACTATTCGCTGTTAGCGAAGAAACTATACCAGAATGGGGTGTGGTTTAGATGGCTTTTTCCAGAAGGTATGCTAATATTCTGGGAGGACACGAGAGTTAGAATCAACACAACTATGGAGGCTGAGGCTTTCATGGAAAAAAATAAAGTCCTCCTAGATAAATCTGATCACACTACACCGGACATACAGGACACGGGAGGTGCCGGAGCTCTGCTGGAGGGGGGAGAAGAGGCAACATCAACTCAGATCACAAAAATGAACTAGAAAATCTGTTTGATATAAAATGATTGAAATTATTTGAGGATAAAAGTTTATATGCTGACAAAATACTATTAAGTAGTAATAATCTAATGTATTGATAAATGAAAGTGATGAGAATGGGGGAGAGGGCCATTTCCTGCATAATGTAACTGTCAAAATTTGTAACTTTATCCACTACCCCTTTCCTTGACTATTTTTTTAAAAAACCAATAAAATTTTGTTTAAAAAAAAAGAAGAGATTTATAGGATAGCGGAGATCACTTCCGGTTCCTGCTGGCGATGGACATGCTGTCCGCCGCTATTCTCCTCAGTTGGCTCCGTAAAGAGCACAGGGGGCCCTGGAGGGGTCTCCTGCCGAAGGGCGGCTTGCTGAAACCCCCCGGAAGCGGCGGCAGTTGGCGGGGGTGTTTTTCAGCCTCACCTAGGAGCTGGGGAGCGGAGGGAGGGTTTGGGACAGCTTCGGGCTGTCCACCCTTTCGCCGAATGGGCTCCAGGAGGAAGGAGTTTATCCAAGGAAGAGCGGCTGAATGCTGGTGGCGGGGGAGCCATCCTGATCTCCTTAATCGTCATTAAAGGATAAGCAGCAGACTACTGTAAGTTCGTGTTCAACTTATTTGAAACTGAATATTAGAGGGGGGTGTTTCTTCTCTTTACCCCCCCTCGGACTAAGCGGCATTTGAACTATCTCTCTCTATATTGGAATGGAGAGAGAACAAAGGCTGACTCATCACTTGAACTAACTATGTGAGAAAGATCGCTATCACAATTGTAAGAGATGATTGCTGAGCTGTCTTTTTTTAAAAAAAACTTTATGGAGATCTCCGTTCTTCTCCCTGTGAAAGGAGGAGCCAAGATGGCCCCCTTCTGTCTTTCTCTTTGCACTTACAAATGAAGTCTGCCTTTTGAAACTACCTAAAAAAACCACCCTCTGGTATTGTTTTATTACCCTCTCTGAGGGAGACCGGGACTCCTCCTCCGGGGTCTTTCTGGACTTTGATTATTCAACTTTCCCCTTTCTGGTGTGCCTTGGTGCCTTGGAACTGTGAAGGAGAATTATCTCTTCGCTTTTGGATTTGCCTGCCTCCTTGGACCGGCACAGCTGCGCAATCCGCTGACGCCATTTTCTTTGTAAAAGATTTATATACATCTCTGAACTTAGACAAATGGGGCCTAAGAAACCACCAACGGGCAAATCATTTCCGGCTCCCGCGTCTGCCACCTCCAGTCCAAGCATGCAGCAAAGGAAAATTACTTCATTGTTACAACAAGAAGGGTCTGGAGAGAGCCCAAAAGAGCTATATGTTACCCAAATGTTTCAAGAAATTATGAGAGGTCAAAATGAGTTGAAAAAAGAGGTGACAGATCTCAAAGATGAACGCAGAGATGTTAAACATCATATTTCAGAAAACAAACAGAGAATTGTGGTGTTGGAGGAGGGAGCGGCTGGGCTGGGGGAGGAGGTTAAGGCAATCCGGAAGGGAAATGAAGACCTGGAAAACTTTATGGCAAAAATAGAATTTGAAAGAATGTCCTTTTTTCTCAGATTCCAGAACCTACCAGAGACAGAAATTGAAGACCTTAAGGATATTATGAGTACAATTTTAGCAGAATACATTGAGACAAAAAACAGCTGTGGTGGGATATGAATCTGGTTTACAGGATTAATTCAGCATATGCTAGAAGTCATAATGTTCCAAGGGAGGTACATGTTAAATTCCTCAGGAGGACCACAAGGGATGAGGTGCTTGGGGCCCAAAGGGAGGGACCACTAAAATATAAAGATGAAGAAATCACCATTCTTAAGCAAATTCCGAAAAAGATAAGAGAAAGAGGAGGAAGTATTCCTCCTTATCAAAGAAATTATACAATAAAGGAGTTTGGTTTAGATGGTTATTGCCAGAGGGAATGTTCATCTTCTGGGAGAGAAATAGAATCAGAATTAATACAGTGCAGGAGGCTGAAGCCTTCATTAAAAAACATTTCTCTCTCTTAGAAGACGAACACAGGGAAAGTGGTGAAAAGGGTAGCAAAATACAAGACATGAAGGAGTGGGGGGACTGTGGCTTTACCTGGGGACAAGGAGGAAGGAGCAATATGGAAAAAGGCTCAGGTCACAAAAATAAAAGTATTTGAAATATTTGTAATTGTTGATATACTAGAAAGTGACAAAGGAAAAATGATTGAACACATGGTTGATACAATCTAGAATAAGATTCTGCTTTTTGCTTATCTTTTATATGTTGTTTTTAATATTGTAAAAATTGTGAGATCTGGAGGGATTTCTACCACTAGCGTGGGAGCTGCCAACATTTTCTATGTACCCCTTTACCCTTTCCCATAAATGTTCAAAAACCAATAAAATTTTTAAAAAATAGATTTTTAGGATAGCATGATTTTTTCACAAAAACATTTTTTCTGGGTTTTGGGTTGTTGACAGAGGAAACAGAATTAATGACATGTCAGGGAAGAGTGAAATGAGATGTGTGGCCTTCTGAAAAGTATCTATAAATGCAATGTAGGAATTGGAAGAAACCTTTATAGATCCTTCTGCTCATTGTAGGAATCCATTACAGCCTCCCTGACTGATGAACTCCCACTCTTTATTGAAATACCAGGCACAAGAGTCGACCACTTCCCAACAGCTCATGCCATTTAGCAATTCTTCCTGACATCAACACAAAGCTTCTTTCTGTAACTGAAATGCACTATTCCTTCTTGTGTCTTATTTATTTAGTTACTACAGTTATACGCCACCCACCTCACCAAGATCTCTGCTCTTCTCCTCCCTTTTTCCAGTTCCTAGAAACCTAGAAACCTTTTTATGGACTTTTTGCTGAAATGGGGAAAAATGAAATGGTAATTTCAGGATTTGATGGTTGAAAAAATAACAGGACGAAGAGATTTTAAAGTTAAATTTTATTGTAACTTTAAAAGGGAAGGGGGAATAACGAATTCGCTTGCTGTGAAGAAAGGTGGAAGGCGCTCCCCCCCCCTTTCTTCTTTCTTTTCTTCATTCGCTTCTGCATTTCTCTTTTGGACGCGTCCACCTTCGAAGCAGCTGCCCTCCGGCGGAGGTAGCCTGCCAGAGGACGGACGTGGCTCCTCTCCTCCAGCGCCCGGCAGCGGAGCGGCTTCTGAGCCAGGCAGCGCCCGAGGGGGCAGGAGTCGCGAGCCCGCTACCAAACACTAGGCCGCCGTCGTAGTGAACGGGGAGCGGGCCCTTCCATGCGCTTCACCGGTTCGATGGGCCGGCATGCAAAGCCTCGAAGTCATGACGTGGTTTATAGCCGCTTTCGGTCTCCCTCCGTCCCCCGCTTTGCCTTCGGACGTGCGCTCCCCGGGCTCGAGGGCCGCCAGGTGGGCGTCGTCAATTCGGTACCTAAGGAACAGAAAGAGCCGCTCCGCTGGCCAGTCGGCGTCTCCCGCCCTACGAGGCCGCCCAGAGCAGCAGCCCCGAGGCCCGCCGCTCCCTCCCGGTCCCCTCGGCCCCGTTCCGGCTGAGGAAGCAGCGAGGGCTCCGCTCAGGGACTCCCTCTGCGGCCGAGACGGAGCCGCTACCCCGTCGGGGTCTCCCCACCCCTCCTCCCCCTCCGGGGCCGAACGGGCGCTTCCCCCCCCCCCTCGCGCCAGGGCGGCTGCGCGAATCCGAGAGCCTGGGGTGGCGGGTGGGGGCGCGTCGCCCGGCGACGAGGGAAGCCCCGCCCCGGCCTAGACGCTCGGGCCAATGGGCGGGTGCCACACGTTGGATCCGGGCCGTCTGCGCAGGGGGCGGGCCTTCCGCTTCCTCTTTAGCCCCGCGCTGAGGCGATCACCGGGGAAAGCGAAAGCTGCCGCCGTCGCTCCTGTCTGTCCTCTCCGCTGGGCTTCATGGCGACGCTGCTCCTCGCGCTGCTTCTCGCCGCGGCGGCCTGGCCTGCTCGCGCTTCCGACGTGCTGGAGCTGAGCGATGATGACTTCGATAGCGGCCTAGCCGACCGCAACGTCGCCCTCGTGGAGTTTTACGCGCCCTGGTAGGTCGGGACGGGCGCGCGGCGTTCCACGGGCCTCCTCACCCGCCGAGACGCTCCGGCAGAGGGAAGCGAGGGGGGTGTTGTCCGCGGGGTCCTCGCGGCAGGCCTGGCTTTGCCGCTGCAGCCCGGGCACCAGGGGGCGGGGCATCGTTGCCGTGGCCTCTCCTGAGTGGCTGCCGCGGCGCGCGGGCGGGAGTCGATTGGCTGTCCCGAGGCCCGGGAAGGCGCGGGCTGACCGGCTGCGTCGCCTTGCAGGTGCGGCCATTGCAAACGCCTGGCGCCCGAGTACGAGGCGGCGGCCACGCGGCTGAAGAGCATCGTCCCCTTGGTGAAGGTGCGTCGGCGCGGGGGGCTGGGGGGCGGCGCGGCGGGGGGGGCGAGCCGCGGGCGGGCGCCTTGCCCCGGCCGGCAACTTGCTCCCCTCGCCTCCCCTCCCAGGTCGACTGCACGGCCAATTCGGAGACCTGCAACAAGTACGGGGTGAGCGGCTACCCGACGCTGAAGATCTTCCGCAACGGGGAGGAGTCTGGCACTTACGACGGACCCAGGACAGCAGGTGAGGCTGCGGCTTCGGATTGCGGGAACCCTGGCCCGAGTCCTGATGCAGGCTTCACACCTTTCCTGTGTGTCCGTTGCCAGTATAGGAGGCGGTGGGGGCTCTTCTCCTTTGGCTGCCGCCTGGTAGACGCTCCTACCCTAGACCCTCTTGATCAGCCCATGGAGGGTGGTGGGGGCTGCTGCAGATTTAAATTGTGCCCACCTGTTGCGGCTTTGGGATCTGGATACTCACCTTGCTTTGTCACAATGGGGCTGGTGTCCTATCAGTACAGATAATATTTGACTTACAACCTTAATTGAACCCAAAATTTCTGTTAAGTGAGTTTGCCCCATTTTAAGACTTTCTTTCTACTATTGTTAAGTGAACCACTGCAGTTGTTTAGTTAATAGCATAGTTGTTAAGCGAAAATAGCTTCCCCATTGACTTTGCTTGTCAGAAGATTTCAAAATAGATCACGTGACCAAGGGACACTGCACCCATCATTAGTAAGCTGCCAGGCATCTGAATTTTGATCATGGGGAGACTACAAGTATTGTAAGTGTGATAAACGGTCATAAGTCAATTTTTTTAGTGCTGTCGTAACTTTGAATGGTCATTAAATGAACTGTTGTAAGTCAAAGACTACTTGTAGATGTGGGAGTAAGAGATTTGCCTATATCAACATAACAAATATGGGTTTAAAACAATGATTGAGGTACAGCACCCTTCAGCCTGTTCTTTGGGGGCTTTTGTATCATGTCAATGTGAGTTTGTAAAGATGATTGAGCTTTATTGATATATTTTTTCCTAAGATGGAATTGTGAGTCATCTAAAGAAACAGGCGGGGCCAGCCTCAGTCCCTCTTTCTCCTGAGGGCTTTGAGAAGTTCATCAATGAAAAGGATGCTGCTGTGGTGGGTAAGTAGTTTGTGGGGCAGGAGATTGTAATACAGAGCAGTGCTAACTTTAATTAGTGATGTTTTTTATTCTTGTTTCTGTGGAGGATTTGATTTGGACCAATGGATTAGATAAAGCTAGAATGGGATGATTTGCTAACCAAGTTAAGTATGTTGTGTTTAAAAAACATTAAATAATTTGATCTCCAGTTGGTTTGAAGTATGTCTTTGACTTCTGTCTTCCTGTTGAAAGGGCTGTTTTCTTCAGATGAGAACCTGTCTTGGCAAGGCACACTCCCCAATAAAAATACCAAAGGATGGGTTGGTTGTGTTGGGTGGGATTTGAAGGCTGGGACAATTGTTGTGTATGACTCGTTCTTTATAGATTTAAGTCATAAGGAAACCCCTTGTGAAATGCACATGGACCTGAAAACCAGAAAGTGATACCGTCAAAATTCAGCAATAAAATCTAACTTTTGGTTTTACCAGATACTTCTCATCTATAACATCAATAGCTAACAAAGGTCTAACAGTGAGTGATGTTAAATCTTTGATAGGCTTGAAGTTCTTGTTTTGTCATTTTAAAGAACAGTCATGCATTGTGTTCCCCCAACCCACAAAAAAAAACCCACCACCAAGGAGATTTTTGCTTTTCCTTCTAAGTCATCAATCTGGTTTCTCAAAAGCAGAGCTACATTATTTATCTTGGACTTCTTTTACACAGCTGTTTATTTCTTACGAATTACAGGATTCTTCAGGGAGCTGTTTGGCGATGCACATTCAGAATACATGAAGGCAGCAAGCAATTTGCGGGACCATTACCGCTTTGGGCATGTCAGTGATGAGGACCTCATTAAGAAATATGAACCAGATGGCGAGTAAGTGTTCAGTGGTTGGCCTTGTATTTTCCTGATTTGGCTTAAAAGGTTATAAGATTTGTTCTTGTTCTTGTGTGACTTGCCAGCCAAGCAACTTTAGAAGCTGCTCATATTCTCAATATATAAAGGGCAGAACTTTACAGTGTTGAGTTAACTTCTCCAAATGAGTTTTTACTGTTATCTTTGGTCCTTGAAGGATCACATATATGTCACAGTTCTTTAGAATGATTAAGCCTTGATCTGGGTAGCCTTCTGTGAAAGGTGGGGTGTTACATTTATATAGTGGCACAAACTGCCAATTTCTGGGCAATTCCTTCTGGGCTGGTTCTTGTTTATCTATCTGCAGGTGCAGGCAAGTCAGAACTTGATGTGCTTGCTGGTTTTGTGTTAGCTTCTCCCTATGGAATTGGCTCAAGCAGCTGAGACTTGCTCAGGGACTGGGGCCCTGTCCTTGAGGAACCTTCAGTCATCTGTAGGGGATGGTTCAGTGAATCCTGTGAATGGGATTGCACTTGCTCTCCTTCCGACTCTTAAAGTTCTGTGAACCAAAGGGATGCTTGATTGGGTTTGACTGTCAAAATGCACCAATCTCCTTTTCGCAGAGGCATTGTCCTGTTCCGTCCCCAACACCTTGCAAACAAGTTTGAGGACAGCTCTGTGCGATACACAGAAGAAAAGATCACAACTGGCAAGATCAAGAAGTTTCTTCAAGAAAATATGTGAGCATAGTCGTTTCTTTCCTATAGCAAGTATATTTGTCTGAATGGGATTCAGGTACCAACAAAGGGGAATTTCTGTATTTCAGCTTTGGTTTATGCCCACACATGACTGAAGACAATAAAGAATTGATCCAAGGGAAAGATCTTTTAGTGGCTTATTATGATATAGATTATGAAAAGAATCCCAAAGGCTCCAATTATTGGCGCAACCGGTAAGTTTCCATTTCCATGTCAAGGATTCTGTGGGCAGATGAACAATTTTTATTACAGATGAAATCTGACTTGGAGAAAACATTAAACAAAATGAAAGTCATATTTTGCCAGTTATGGTTTCCCTGTAGCCATGTTTTCTCATTTCAACAATATTAGCTAGAAAACAGGTGTTCTAATTTTATTTTCCATTTTGGTGAATCCATTAGTTTGTTTCTAACAGATAGGATCTGGTATTGTAGAATTCAGTCCTCAGTTAACAAAACATTCACAATTCAGCAGGTGTGGAGTTGAAACTGTGCACTCGGTTTACTTGTGGAGTTGGTTCTATTTTTTTTGCCTTCAGATCTTGGGATGGTCATCGGATTTTCTTGAGCTGACAATAACAGGACAGTTGCCTTGTTTCTGCAGAGTGATGAAGGTTGCTCGAAGTTTCCTGGATGCTGGACACAAGCTTAATTTTGCTGTTGCGAGTCGAAAGACTTTTGGCCATGAACTCACAGAGTTTGGGCTGGATGGTTCCACCAGTGATGTCCCTCTTGTTGCTATCAGAACAACCAAAGGAGAGAAATTCGCCATGCAGGAGGAATTTTCGTAAGTTTACGTTTCTGTTCCTTTGTTGGGAGTAAACAGTTTCTACTTGGAAGTTCCTCTTCTTTTGAGATGGAAACAGTTCCTGAAGTTTCCATTTGATTGTTCTGGGAAGAGCTTTGAAGATGGAGAGCCCTGTGTTATTTCCTTAGTGGCTCTTAAGGGTAGTACGAATGGGTCTATGCTAGCTGAAGCAATTCTTACTCTCTTTGCAGCCGTGATGGTAAAGCCTTGGAGAGATTTCTTCAGGATTATTTTGATGGAAAGCTGAAAAGATACCTGAAATCAGAGCTTATCCCAGAGAACAATGATGGTCCGGTGAAGGTGAGAGCAGGGCTAGCCTTCCTTTAACCCTATAGGGAAGAGGTTTTATGTGGTATTCTAATGTTTCTGAAATAATAGGGGAAGCAGAGCCTTTTGTATAGTTTCCTGAATCCCTTAGGAAAAAAGTGTACCATAATAAAAAATAAATAAAAAATCAACATTTTCCTCTCAAACACACAATGCTTAATTCAGCACAGTAATGGCTCTCCTTGTTTCAATATTTGAAGTGGCTGTAACTAAACAAATAGAAGGTATGTTAAGGGAATGTGAAATTTTACAATACTTATATGTTAGCATAAACAGTTGTATGAAACTGGGCCAAGTTCACCTTGATATGAGCAAATGGGACTTGAACTGGTAATGTTACTCCACCATTGTACAAATGTGAGCTTGGACACTGGCAAGGAAAGGACAAGTATGCTGGCATCTGGAAAAAGCAGCTGTTCTTTTTACCATGAGGTGTTTTGGTTCTTCCAATACAATTCTGGTCTGTTTATTTAAACCTCCTTGTCTTTCTCAGGTGGTTGTGGCTGAAAATTTTGATGAAATCGTAAACGCAGAGAGTAAGGATGTGCTTATAGAGTTCTATGCCCCGTGGTGTGGCCATTGCAAGAATCTTGAACCCAAATACAAGGAGCTGGGGGAGAAGGTAGGAGTTAAGGAAGCAAGGGTTGCCTCAACTTGAAAGTCTCTTTGGGAGAAGTTACTTTATCTATAAAGTGACTGGTGCGAGTTCCTTTCTGGGTACCCCAGTCCCAAGAATGGGAAATATTGGTGGTTCCTCCTCCTGCTAAAACATAATGTGTCCTCTTTGTTTTTGACTTCACATACTTCTGATCTCAGTCAGCATTTTCTCTGGGAGCTGAGAGTTTTGTCTTCCCTAATTACTGGCTTATTTTTTTCAGCTTAACAAAGATCCCCACATTGTTATAGCTAAGATGGATGCCACAGCCAATGATGTGCCTTTACCATACGAAGTCAAAGGGTAAGGAAGCCCAGGAATGGCTGTTGGGTTTTCCTGGTGAGCTACATTTGCTACTAGCAGAAGAGCTTTCTTAGAAATGCCTTTTGACCTGTTTGCCAATCATGCAGAATAATGGGTTTGTTGAGGTTAGAGGACCAGTTAAATTCGTGTCTGCTGTTCCTACAAAAAAAGATTAAATGCGTCTGACTGGATCTTTTTTTGCGCTGCAGCTTCCCCACAATTTACTTTGCTCCTGCCGGTAGCAAGCAAAGTCCAAAGAAATACGAGGTGAGCAGATCTTTTGCTGGCTTTCTATCAGAAGGACTTCCTAAGTAAAGAGATGGGATATAAATTACAGCAGCAGAAATTTGGTCTGGTTGGATTGGGCCTTGGAAGGGAAATGAAATACCAGAGCACTAGATTAGAATCTTTTAAAAGAATTCCAAAAACGTTGATGTCAGCTCTGCCTTGGCACCAAGGAGGGAAGAGGAGGGACTGAGGCAGTTTGGAGCTGAGCTGGGCTTCCTAGACCACAACAGGTAAAAGATGGGGGACTATTGTGAATGGTGCAAAGGTGGGCAGGGGGTGGCCTGTATCTCGCTAGCTTCTCTCCCTCTTGGCCTCACTTCTCTCTCCTTGCCAGGGGGGACGTGAGGTGAGCGACTTTGTCAGCTATCTGAAGAGGGAGGCCACGTATCCACCAATTCTACAAGAAGATGAAAAGCCCAAGAAGAAGAAGAAGGTGCCAAAAGAGGATCTGTGAGAGCCTTGGCTGCCACCTTATTCAGAGAGGAGCCTGGCAGCTGCTCTCAAAGAAAGGCCAGGGCTCCGTGGTGCAGCTTCGTTTCTGGAAAGCAAAACCCTTCAGGCAGAGGAGAGCTGGTGGCTGCTGTCCTACTTCTTTACCTGCCCCTTGTGTCTTAGCTGCTTGCCATGGATGCCCTGGACTGGATGGGGGCTGTTGTTTTCTATTTTCTTTTGTACATTTGGAGGAATGAATGAATAAATGAACCTTTGACCCCCCCACCCCCAGTTCCTGTGTGATGGTGGGACCAGGGAGCTTCCTGCTGGAGACCCAGTGTTTACTCGCTTTGCCTTTAAGAGGGGCTACTAAGAGCTGCCTCTGTCAGAGCCTTTTTTGGAGATAGCTGCCCGAACAGTCCTGGGCTGAGTGAGTGAAGCCAAAGTGGCAGCGGTGGTTGCTTCTGCTTTCTCCTTTTGTTGAGGAATGGGCACATAACCCGTAACTACTGTATGGAGTCAAAGCAGTAGATACTGTTGTATGGATTTTTGACTGGAAAACCTGAATCTTCTCTCAAAGCAAAGCACCTCACTATTTTGCAGAACAGAATAAAATATTGGAATGGAAAAGGAATAAGAATAGAATAGAGCAGAGTGGGAAGGGACCTTTGAGGTCTTCTAGTCCAGCCCCCTGCTCAAGCAGGAGAACCTATACCATTTTAGATAAGTGACTGCCTAGTCCTAGTGATGTCCACTATTTCTGGAGGCAAGCTGGTTTATTGTCCTCACTGTTAGGAAGTTTCTTAATTCCAGGTTGCTTCTTTGTTTGATTAGTTCCCAACCATTGTTTCTTGTCCTGCCCTCTGGTGCTTTGTAGAATAATTTGACCCCACTTGGGCACCCCAGCCCCAGATAGACAGCACAGCCACAAGGGTACTGCATTAATACAATAGTAGTGTTGGAAGGGACCTTGGAGGTCTTCTAGTCCAACCCCCTGCCTAGGCAGGAAACCCTATACCGTTTCCGACATCATCTTAAAGACTTGCAGTGTTGGGGCTTTCACAACCTCTGGAGGCAACTTCTGTTCCACTGATTAATTGGTCTAACTGTCAGGAAATTTCTCCTCAGCTCTAAGTTGCTTCTCTCCTTGATTAGTTTCCACCCATTGCTTCTTGTTCTACCCTCAGGTGCCTTGGAGAATAGCTTGACTCCCTCTTCTCTGTGGCAACCCCTGAGATATTGGAAGACTGCTATCATGTCTCCCCTAGTCCTTCTTTCTCTTAAGCTAAACATACCCAGTTCCTGCAACCGTTCTTCATATGTTTTAGTCTCCAGTCCCCTAATCATTGTTGCTCTTCTCTGCACTCTCTCCAGAGTCTCCACATCTTTTTTACATCGTGGCGACCAGAACCAAATGCAGTATTCCAAGTGTGGCCTTACCAAGGCCTTATAAAGTGGTATTAACCCTTCACGTGATCTTGATTCTATCCCTCTGTTGATGCAGCCTAGAACTGTGTTGGCTTTTTTGGCAGCTGCTGCACACGGCTGGCTCCTATTTAAATGGTTGTCCACTAGGATTCCAAGATCCCTTTCACAGTTACTACTATTGAGCAAGGTATCATCTATACTGTACCTGTACATTCCGTTTTTCTTGCCTAAATGTAGAACCTTTGTGTGGACCAAGTTACAAACAAGATTGAGCTTTTCAGATAGACACAGCAATGTTGATTCCTAGGCTAACCAGTTATCAAGGAAGTTAGAAAAGTTCTCTGCTTGGCTAGCTGCTGAAATTACCAGGGAACAGAACGGTGGAGAACTGCCCCAACATAAAGTTGCTGGAAGAAGCCCACCAGTATTTTTATGCTTATTCTAACTGGCTGTACATGCCAAGCCTCTGAAAATGAGAAAGACAGCTCCGGTGTTAAAAGAATATGTATAAAAACGGTAATTCCAGGGCTATGTTAAAATCGGTGCCCAGCCTTGCATCTCCCTGTTCTTAGCTTTTTTCCTGCTTCCCCTCCTGTCCCGTTAGGCCAGGGGTCCTCAAACTATGGCGGCCTGCGGCCACTTACAATCCATTGAAGCCATTAATCAGGCCTGCGCAGGACCATGAGGCTGCACCCACTGGCCCCCACCCTTCAGCCGAGCTCAGGACTTACCTTTGTGAGCATCATGGGCTGGAACTGGAAGGTAAGGCAGCCAACATTTTTGGCCTGCAGAATGCTTCTGAAGACAGGAGAGGTGAAAAACGGGGCGCATGGAAGCCCTGTGAGGCCAAAAACGGTGCATGGAGGCCAAAAACCAAAAAATTGTCCATGCACCCCATTTTTCACTTTCCCGCCTCCAGAACACAGAAAGAAAGATAGAAAAAATGAAAGGGAGGGAAAGAGACGACCGAGAAAGGAGATATAGACTAGTTGATTGTAAGCTCTTTGGAGCTGAGAAGAATTGCTGCAAAACTTGAGTTTCCTGAAGTAGACCACTAGACTCCGAAATTGAAAAAAAACGATCTAGTAAAAAGAAAAGTCAACCAAAAGAACAACATTCAAACAAAAGCAAATAAAACACCCCCAGGAGCCAAAAGAGTTTGTTCATTGTTTAATGGACAATTGGCCATGCCCATCTAGTCGCATGACCTAGACACCCACCCAATCAAATGACCACCTAGACACACCCCCAATCCAGCGCCCCCTCCCCCCAAGACTGACCTTGATTTGGCCCTGTTTAAAAATTGGAGAACCCCTGCTTTAAGCCCTTGTTGAGTGACCAGGGCCTAAACTAGTGGCCCAGCAAAGTGTAGTGGATATACTTGGATTCCAGTAAGTCATTTGACAAAGTAGACCACAACCTTAATCACCACCTTAATATAACTAAATTTACATGGAGGTAAGTCAGCAGGGTCCTCCAACCATGGTTTTGCTCTAGACCCAATACTCTTCAACATAAACAATTGAAATGAGGGAATAGATGGGAAAATCTTCATGTTTGCAGATGACACTATACAGGTAAGAATAGCCAATACCCCAGAAGATAGGCTTAAATGCCAGAAGGATCTGGACAGTCTTGAACATTGGGCCTATCTAACAAAATGAAGTTCAGCATACAGAACACTCTGCCCTAGTTCTCTTCATTAGACTTGGGCGACACAAAAGCCGTAGGTATTAGATATGCTGACGTTAGACTAATATTTGAGGGGCTGCCACAAAGAAAGGGTCAGTGTATTCTCCAAAGCATCAGAAGGCAGGACAAGAAGCAGTGGATGGAAGCTAAGCAAGGAGCGAATCAACCTAGATCTAAGAAACTTTATGACAGAACAATTAACAAGTGGAATAGCTTGCCTTGAAATGTTGTGGCTGCCCCATTGCTGGAGGCTTTTTAGAGGCCGGATAGCCATTTGTCTGAAATGGAGTAGGGCAGGGATGGTTAATCTTTTTGGAACTCATTGCTGAAACAAGCGCTTACATGCCAGAGCCCCAGAACCTAGAAGAGGGCAGCTAGCCAGTATGTGTGCACCTGGCAGCCAGCTGCTCTTCTGGGTTCTGTTGTGCACATGCGCAGTGGCCAGATGGTCTGGTGATGGCACGCATGCCCACAGGGCTCTGCATGCCACCTGTGCCACACATGCCATAGGTTCATCATCATGGGAATAGGGTCTCCTACTTGAGCTGGACTAGAACCGTGGTGGCGAACCTATGGCACATGGAGCCGTATCTGCTGGCAGTGCCTTCCCCGAGGGCAGGGAAGGCCATTTTCCCCCTCGCCAGGCTTAAGGAAAGCTTTTGGAGCCTGGGGAGGGGCCAGGTGCACATGCAGGGGGGGGAGTGTTTCACCCTCTTTTAGGGAGGAAAAAGGTGCACCTTATACTCCGAAAAATATGTAACTTTGTGAACTGGGCCTCACAATCAGGATTTATTGTATTTTGTACACCCAGACATGATTTCATTGAAAATTGGAGCAGAACACATTGTCCTCACTTGGCCTCTGAGATGAATCCAATTGTGGAACTGTCTGAATAAACCAGTGATGGCGAACCTATGGCACGCGTGCCACAGGTGGCACGCGGAGCCATTTGTCAGGGCACGCGAGGTGCTGCCCTGTCAGCTGGCTGGCTGGGTTCACCCTTTTTAAAAGCCATTTTTCTCCCTCCCCAGGCTCCAGAGGCTTTATAGAAGCCGGGGGGGGGGCGAAAAGAGCCTCCCCTGCCCCCCTGAAGCCTCCGGAGCGCAAAAAAACGGCCCTATGGGCAAACCGGAAGTTTGCTCGGAGAATCATTTTGATTGCTTCGGAGGCTTCAGGAAAGCTTCCCAAAGGAAGATACAGAGGGGGAGAAAGAGACGGGGGGGGGGGGAGGAGATAGAGATTGAGAGATACAGAAAGACGCATACAGAGATAAGGGGAGAGATAGGGGGAAAGGGATAGAGCAAGCCACGGAGATGGGGAGACATACAGGGGAGGGGGGAAGGGAAGATAGGGGAAGATGGGGAAGAGATACAGATACAGAGGAGGGAGAGGGAGAGAGAAATGTCGAAAAGGTTTTGTAGTTCTGGATGTTTTTTAACAACTGCTTCTCTGCCCTAATGACCGGAGTGAGTGACATCGAGTGGCCACACCCACTCAGGTTTTATGTGGCAGAGGAAGGCGAGAACAGAGAGCGCCAAACCCTTGTCCTCCAGATAGCCTTGCTATCTGCTGGTGTCCAAGTGCTAAGCAGGATTTTCCTTCCTTTTCTTCTTTTTCCTCTCTTCCATCTTCCTCTTTCCTTCTTTGTCTTTCCTCTTTCCCTTTCTCCTCTGTCTCTTCTTGGATGCTCAAATGCAAAAGGGGAAACATTTCTCCTTTTGTTTTGCTAGGCCTCTGCCAGCAAAAACGGAGCTCGGGGAGATAGAAGAGGTAACGGTGGGGGGCGGGAAGCCTAGCATCTAGCAATGACAGGAAAAATTTCACCATGCCGGAGAGATGGCCACTTTTCTGCCACATGGTCCAGCCTGTTTTCCTTTCCTACCCCAACATCTTGAGCTCTGGAGATCTTTGAAAGTGACAAACCAGTGCTAGGGAGCTGATGCAAAGAAGACCCAACAGATGTGGAACCTCAAGGGGTGGGAAGTGGAGCATGAGATCTCTATGGGTTGGGCTTGGGTGGACGGAGGCAGATGGTCTAAGTCCCCATAGTCTTCCCCACCCGAGGTACCCCATGTGCACTTAATGATTGCACATTTGATTAATGAATGCATGGGGGCAGCAGAGATGGTATATTCACTTAACATGATTCAGTTAATGACCTCCTGGGTTTTGAGCCACAGTGGTGCAGTGGTTAGAGTGCAGTACTGCAGACTAATGCTGACTGACTGCAATTTGGCAGATCAAATCTCACCAGGCTCAAGGTTGACTCAGCCTTCCATCCTTCCCAAATTGTTGGGGGCAATATGTTGACTCTGTACATGGCTTAGACAGTGCTATAAAGCACTGTAAAGTGGTATATAAGTCTAAGTGCCATTGCTATTATGCCTGTCATGGGCATGCTTCATTATGGTCATAACTCAAGGACTACCTGTAATTCATGCCAAGATGGTATGTTATGCATACCCTGTTTCCCCGAAAATAAGACCTCCCTGGATAATAAGGCCAATCAGGCTTTTGAGCACCATGTGCTAAAATAAGCCTTCCCCCGAAAATATTGCAACACAACAGCAGCCATGAGGTGACCACACTTTCCACCTCCTGCACCTCAAAAATAAGACCCCTCCCCCCCAAAATAAGGCTGTGCTTATAATATTCATATATAAATAAGACCCTGTCTTATTTTTTTGTTTATTAATTTACAGGAAGAGAAAGCAATTCTGGTTGCCTAATATTACACACCAAAACAGGAAGGGAACATAGCTAGTACAAATCAGTCAGAACTGCTTTAACCTGGACTCTAGGCAGATGCAAGTGCCTAGGCCTCAGTCTTGTGCTATTATTTGCAATGAATTTGAGAAGTAGAGGGTGATCTTGGTGCAGTTAGTTTAGCCACTAGCACTGATGTTACCTGGTTGGGTAATGAAACATCTTCAAGAAAACAAGCTCAGAGGGCACCAAGGATCCTAGCACCAACCCTGAGCTACAAATATTTTCTTTTATTAGTAGCTTAGCCACTGTTTGTTAGCCCCAACTTCCTCCTGGATTTGTAGTTGGGTCCATGCTGTGATGATGGCCTCTTTGAGTGGTCATCTATCAATTTGTCTCTAACAGTTCCTTTTCAGATAAGGTTGTTGAAAAGGTGCTGCTTAGGACACTCCAGCCTGCCCCCCTCTCCCCCAGCATCTCTATGATGATATCTGCTGCTCGGAGGATCATCACTACTTTCAAATGAGGCTTTAAGGCTCTGTCCGGGGACGAGAGGGGAAGGCTGACGAGACCCTACTTTCGCACCGGCCTTTGCAAGGCCGCCCAGATCTGTGGATCTTCCAGGAAGGCCTTTCCGCGGCTTCATCCGCGCGATCTCCGCCTAAACCGCGGAGAGGCTCCTTCCAGCCACTCCTTTCCCTCCACAGCCGCTGAACGCGGAGCCCGACACTCCCCCTCCCCTGGCTGGGAAGGCCAAGACTGCCGGGACTCCTCCAAAATTCGCTGCCGTTCCCGGCCGGCCGCCACCTCTCGCGTCAGCTGCCGCTTTTGCTGGCGCCCCTTCCCGCCATCCCCGTTGGTGCCTCCGTCTCGCGACAGCCGAAAGCGGTAGTTGCCGCTACCGGAAGTTACGTCCCGGCTTCCCTTTCCGAGCTCTGCGGTTGGCCCGAGTGCGCCGTCCCGGAAGTGCGTCATTACGGGGGCCGGCGGTGCGATGGCGGCCGAGGGAGACGTCGAGCTGGAACTGGAGGCTGAGCCCAACGGCTCCGCGGTCGGTGGGGATGGCGCCGGTGGGCGCCCGGCCGAGAAGCCGCGGAAACACGACAGCGGCGCGGCGGATCTAGAGCGCGTGACCGACTACGCGGAGGAGAAGGAGATCCAGAGCTCCAACCTGGAAACGGTGCGGGGCGGTGGGGAAAAGAAAAGGGTCCCAGCCCCGTGGGGCTTTCCCGCTGCCTCCGAGAAGCGCCCCGCGTGGCCGCTCTTTGCTCTAGGTCTAGGCAGCCGGCCTTACATTGCCTTCTCTTCGAATGGCCCAGAGACACCGGCGCGCCTTTTCTTTTTCTTGGGCTGCATTCATGTGGATTGGAAGATTACTTTCCCCCCCAAACTAATTTCAAGTTCTGTCCACATTCCCACGGGCTAGAAGGTAACCTGTAACTATCAGTTCACCCACAGCGATGTAGATGAGGTTAATTCATACTTCTCGACAATCTAGCCCATAATTAAGCCTTTACTTAATTCTCTACATCAGCCCTGCATTCAAATTTATTTAATTTCTGTGGTACCCAACTCAACTAATTCTGGGTAGCTTACAATTCTAAAATTGTAAAAAAATTTAAAAAAATAAACATATTAATAAAATCTATTTATTAATAACATCTATGCCCTTCTGTGTCTTTTTCTTCAATATGTGGCATTTGCCATGTTCTCTTAAATTTATCATTATTTAGAAACATTACTGTTTTAGACAAACCTAAGTATTTTATCTAAATATGTAAATTACGTCACAATATGCCACGTTTTTAGCCAGCTTTATAGCATATGTTTTAGACTTCTGCTCCCAAGTAACATTACAAATTTTAATATTATGCTGTTGCTCCAAAAATCTTTGTTTGGAGTTTGGGATTTTACTACCTATACAAATCTGACCATTCTAATTTATCTGAGAAATCAGATTGCTTTTCTGGGGTACTCTTACACAAGAATTCTGTAGAATAAAATTATTTTATTCCCTGACTCAGGTTTATTGGAACTCCTGCTGTGCATGGAGTCCACACTACCCTTCTGCAGTTTCAAGTGATTCCACAATGAAGAACCACTTCACTAACATCAGAAACAGGAAGAGTTCAAAACTATTTAAAAACGTTTGATGATGTGAAACTTTATATAATGCCTGCTGTATAATGTTTTTATATATGCAAACTTTTCAGATCTCTTAAGTTTTCCTTTTGTTTTGATTTTCCTAGGCCATGTCAGTGATAGGAGACCGAAGGTCTAGAGAGCAGAAAGCAAAGCAGGAGCGGTGAGTGCTTGAACAGTTCCAAACTTCTGTTCCGAAAGAGCAGCATGGGGCTTATAGGTATAAAACTACAGAATTAACTGATTTCCAAGGTGGAAATCATGGCTGTGACTTTAAGGGTGGTAGTGAACACATCAAAAGAGTGGAATGACTTCCGGTTCCGGCGGCTGACGGTGACAGGCAGGCTTTGCTCGCCCCGCGCTTTCCCGGTGGGCTCCCCACTCCTTGGGGGGCACAGGACGCCCCGCAGAGGCTCCTGCCGGAGGAGCGGCACCGCGGGGGATCCCCTGGATCGGCGGCGGCCGGGGGGGACCCCCGCCTCGCTCTAGGCATCGGGGAGCATGATGGGGGACGCTCCGGCGTCTTCGCTGCGAGGCTGACGGAAAGAAAAAGACGAGCTGAAGGACGCGGCTGTGGTGCGGTGAGGCGACAACTCCCTCCTATCCCTTTCATCAACTTAGAAAAATTGCCAGCAGTTTAAACTTGATTTTCGGCTTGGCTGGAGAAGCGCGACTAGAGGGAGGGGGATTTCCCCCCCCCCCCTCGGACTGGCGGCTAGAAACAATTCGGCTCTCAGCCCCAAGGGAAGGAGGAGGGGGGAGAGCCAACTAAGGATGCCACGCTCCTAGTAATGGCGAATTTTTTGAACTTAAAGGTACAATGGAAGGATGATCTGAAAAGTTATTGGGAACTTTGAAAACTCTATTATGCCTCTAAACCCGAAGCTGGCAAGGCAAGATGGCACACTTCCGTTGTCTTTATGAGCTTTGAAATTTGACTCCACCTTTGAAACTTCAGGCTTCCGGTCTTTGTCTCCGTGCTACTCAGACAAATCTCTTGTTGATTGCTACCCTTTGATTTCCCTGGAGTGGAAAACTTCACTCTGCTGCCAGGCTGATTAGAAAAATCCTCTTCTGCCTGGACCTTCTGTCTCCTGGACTCTCCTGGCTGTTTCACCTTTCTGACTGATCACTCCCTGTACTGACTGATTCTCTTATTCTACAAACAATGCCTCCTAAAAAAACACCTCCTGGAAAGCCTGGCTTTTCTGCCTCTGCCCCGACATCTGCAACGTCTAGTCCCAGTACACAATCAACGATAACAGCTTTAATGCAACCTAAATCTACGGAGACTGACTTTCAACAAATGTTTCAACAACTTCTACAGGGACAAGAGGAAATCAAAAAACAACTGAAAGAGATGAAAGAAGAAATCAAAGAGAACCAGGCCCAAATTAATAAAAACTCACAGAGACTGGATCTTTTGGAGGGTGGGACGGCTGAGATGAGGGAGGGGATGGAGGTGATGCAGAAGGGAAACAAAGATCTTGATACCCAGCAGATGAAAACAGAATTTGAGAGAATGTCCTTTTATCTTAGATTTCAAAATGTGGTGGAAGCAGATGATGAAGACATAAGGGACATTATGACAAGTATTTTGGCTGAATACATTCACAGAGAGAAACAACAGATGGGGTGGGAAATAGACCTGGTCTATAGAGTTAACTCAGCGTATGCTAGAACACATAATGTACCCAGGGAGGTACACATTAAATTTCTCAGAAAAAGTACAAGAGATGAGATTCTGAGTGCACAAAGGGGGCAAGAATTGAAATATCAGGACAGGCATATAACCATTCTAAAACAGATCCCCAAGAAAGTAAGGGAAAAAAGAGAAAGTTACTCGCAGTTAGCGAAGAAACTATACCAGAAGGGGGTGTGGTTTAGATGGCAGATGCCTGAAGGTATGTTAGTATTCTGGGAGGACACAAGAGTTAGAATTTATACACCCATAGAGGCACAGGCCTTTATGGACAAAAACAAAACACGCTTAGAAAAACCAGATGACCCTACACCAGATACACAGGACACGAGAGGGGCCGGAGCTCTGCCAGCGGGGGGAGATGGGACGACATTGAGAAAACTCAGATCACAAAAATGAACAAGAAAACTTGCTTGACATAAGTTGACCGAATTTATTAATTGAATTTACATGCTGACTATATGTAACTATTTAGTAATGAAATTTTTTGCAAATGTATACCTTGAGTATGGAGGGAGGGGACACCTACCGCACATTGCAACCGTCAAAATTTGTATCTACCCACTACCTTTTTCCTTGTAAAATTTTTTAAAAACCAATAAAACGTTGTTTAAAAAAAAAAAAGAGAGTGTAATATTATTTCCCAGGCAAATGCAAAACCTATCACTCTACCTGTCTTGACAATAGTTGGAATACTCAGGAAGATTGGCATGCCCTGAAGTTCTTTGATAACTTCTTTAAGGTCTTCTGCTTGGGCAGGGTGGGTTGGTGGAGTGGATTAAAAGACCTACAAGGTCCCTTCTAACTCTTAAACTGAGATGAGATGTTTTCTATAGCTTTTACTAAACTATCATATAATTTCTCTTTTAGAAGTTTGTTCAAAATTCATTTGAAATGAACTTGGCATTAAAAACTGATCTGCTCTTATTTTTTGAGCTTACTTGCCATAGCTGAAATAAATCTCTTTTAGTGTCTGATAATGTCTGGGGTTTCTTTGCTATTGGAAGACCAATCTGGGCTTTTGGGTGGTTCTGTTATATAGGCAGTATTATTCTGTTATGTTCTCTATGGCATACTTGTATGACAAAGAGGGGACAGAAGGACTGTACTATTGTCTGGATGAATATAATCCTGAGCCATTTCTCTTTGTTGTAGAGAAAAAGAGCTGGCAAAAGTCACCATCAAGAAAGAAGATCTGGAATTGATTGTAAGTCTAGCATAGAGCTAACAAGTTGGCTTGACTTTAATAGAGGTATTTGATATCTCAGAAAGGTCTGTGTGGATACCTGCAACTTGCACTAGCTAAAAATTACCTTCTCTTTTCTTTTTAGATGAATGAGATGGAGATATCAAGGGCAGCAGCAGAACGCAGCTTACGAGAACACATGGGCAATGTGGTGGATGCACTAATCACTCTTACCAATTGAGAACTCTATGCTGGGTGCCTGCATGACATTTTGAAGTTATTAAATAAAAGTGTGATTTTCTAACTCACTGTGTTATAGATTGATCCAGATTAACCAGTTGTCTTCCCCCAATTAACTGAAAAGTGGTATGCTTTTAAATATACCCTTCAAGAATTTTACTGAACTCCACATTTTCTACATATGCAATTTTTAATTGAAGAGATGCATTAAAGAAAATCAGAAAAAGGCTATCTGATTCTTGTGACTGATCTTTTCAAGGTAAAGAGGAACATCTGGAGATAGGAAAAATAAACTTTATTCCCAACTTTTATCATTACTTGTACCCTTTTTAGTGGTGATTTACCAAATTCAGTGGGGCCAGACCACCTCGAAGAGATCAGTTTCCCAAACTGCAGCTAAAAAACATCAACCCTGGCACTGGGAGTCTAACAGATTCCAAAATAAAAATGAAACAATCCAATGTTATCTGGAAAGGGAATTTGTATAAATTACATTGTATTAACTCTAATGTTATTTTATTTGCAAACAATCCTCTAATGTTGCCACTGTTCTATCAATAAGAGCAGAACAAGGAGTGGGCTTTTCCCCCCTTAAAGACAAATTGGCTTCACACAAGCACCGTTTGCATGATGTTCATATGGTTCATTTAGTAAATTATAGAAACAAAATGGCTTAGCATGTTTCATGAAAGCTGCTTTCCAGCCTTTTTCTATGGCACATCTATCTTTAATGTGTACGGAGCAATACAGATTTAGTTGAAAGTATTTTTGTATGACAGGATCAGATCAAGCAACTAGGATAAGGGCACTTTTCACTCTTAAATCCAGATGACTAGTTTGTTGTCGCTCCCCCCCCCCTTGCTATTTAAATAGTGTTCCTATAAAGAACGGTTGTCTTTACAGTCAGTCAAAATTAGAAATGGGACTGGGATCTAAAGGAGAGTCCATTACGCTGAACCAGCACCAGCTTAATTGATTCAGGCCAATGAAAATATTTTGTGGTCCCAAGTAACAAAGTAGTTGAGCCAGAGCTAAAAGAGGGATCTGGATGATCCTTATCCATTCAAGTCACTTTCCGTTTCTTAGCAGAAGGTCTCTCAAAGACATCCCGCACGCCAGCTGCCTTCTGCTTGAAGAACTTTGTATTCTGGGCACTCTCCTGCCCCCAAGCAGAGTCGAAGGAAGTTGTGTCCTGGTCCACCAGGTGGGTGTATTTAGTCCGTCCAGAACGCCCAAAGTTCTTCACCTGGATTGCAAAGAGAAGACAGTGTGGGAAGGATGAGGTCTCTAGAATTGCTCACCTGGCTCTGATGCTGCCCAGAGAATGCTGGTGGGAGCCACAAAGCTTATCCCCAATTCGCAACTGGGCTCCTTTCCCATTTACCTGCATGACTTTAGGTAAGATTGTCTTGTTGAAGTGATCCTCTAGAGTTGGTGCACTGAAGTCCCTCTTGTACACATCCTCATCTTCATCCTGAAGAAGCAAGAGCACACCTGAGCACAGGGAAGTTTGAGAACTATTGGGGATAGGAAAAAGACCCCAACATTCCATTTTGCAGAGGGGATGAAATATTGACAAAACTGTTATACAGAGGATGACAAAGGGCAGGTCTGGCTGTTGAACAGATATTTGATCCTCTCAGTTTTGGGGCAAAATGCTTACCATGAAGAAGGCACCGCGGTGATAATATTTCTGCAGGAACTTGTATTTGCCCTTCACAGCCTTATTGGTGATGACCTTGCCGTTGGCTCGGAGCTCAGCCCGGCGTTCTTCCTCTGTCAAATTCCGTACCCGTTCAATCTCTGCTTTCTCCTTCTCCATCCTATATAGAATAAAAACCCTGCTTCAGCCATACTCTCTCCATCCCTCCTGATGTTTGATAAATGACTTTTAGCAGCTTGCAGATCCCCTTGGCTATGGAAGGTTGCCAAGCAGCCATGGGGCTTGTCTAGTATTACAACAGCCTACTTTTGTGTTCAAGACAACAGAGTAAGAAGATTTTTCTTTTAACACACCAAGAGTCAGATCATATCATGGGATTTATAATACTCCTCTTGATAGTTTCTGTAGAACCCAGAACTGACACGGCCCATAGATCAGGCATCACTATTACAGCCCTTGACCAACTGCTGATTTAGTCATGCATATGGAAGCCTTTCATTGTTGCAGCCTGAAGAGATGGATAAGGTGCTAGATAAAATGCAACTTATAGCAATAGCACTTAGACTTATATACCATTTCATACTGCTTCAACTTATCCTTATGATTTCTCCCTTGCTATTCCTAGTTCATCACATTGGATGGGAAAAATCTGGTTATTCCGAGAAAGCAGAAACTGCAACTTTAAAAAGGAATAATCAATAACCATGTCATGAAACCCATGATGCTATTCTCTGGGATTGGAACCATCTGCTCCTTTTTAATACTTCCAGACCAAGATGCTTAGGAGTTGGCTGCCCTATGACCTCTGGCATGCTTGGCATTTGGTGCAGACTATTTTCAAGCCACCTTGAATTAAGTAGCTTGATTGGGAGATCTCTCTCCCAAGCCAATTACCTAGGTTGACTCCCCACAGAGCCTTTATACTTGCTGTATTTTGCCATCCTTGTTACCAGAAATAAGGTTTAGCAATTATTTCCAGCACATGAGCAGCTCTGCTGTCCTTTTAGAGAAACTGAATAAATCTCTTGCAGGCTCTTGTACAGTTTGGCAAACTGACTTATGAATCCTCTATTAAGCTACAACAGTTCAAAGCAGAAGAAAAACGAGAAGCCTGAACTGTCTAGAAAGATGAGCAAATTCTGTACCATCCTCTTTGTTGTTACACATTTGAGAATGTAATTATTAATTAAGCTGCTAACTTAATCTATACAGTTACAAGGAACTAGCGGCTTAAGTATCAGGTAAAACAAGAAGCACCAAGAATGAATGAGTGCTGATAAGACATCTTGGAGTAGAACACCAAGTCCAATTCTGCTTGCCACAATACAAAAGGGATGCTGAGCAACAAAAACGGCGAGGGGTTTGGATGCAAAATCCTGAACAAGAGTGCTGGTAAGAACTCTGTATTTTTAGCCTAAAGAAGAGAAGACTAATGGGAGAGTAGGACAAGAATGGAAGTTTTACAAATCCAGCCAAATTTACATAAGGAAGAATTTCCTGACTGTGAGAAGCAGTGGAATAGTTCCCCCCCCCCCTTTGAAACTAACAGTTTTCAAAAAAAAAATAGGAGAACCATTGAGCTGGGATGCTCTGAGGATACCCACTCAAGGAAGGGGGTTGGGAGTGAGGGTATAATGGACTCAAAAGGGGGAGGGGGAAACGAGAGACATAATATGTAAAGGAAGGGAACTGAGGAAATGAGCATAGAGGGCCCAGTCAAAGCATCTGGCAACAAAAGAAAAGGATATTATTACTGTGGAGATGTATCTTTTTCAAGCCAGCCAGAAAATGGATCATTCTTTTCTGGACCATGTTACAGAACTTTCAGAGAAGTACTTTAATAACAGTGGGAGACTTCAACTACTCAGACATTTGCTGGAAAGCCATTTCAACCAAGACTGCCCAAAGATTCCTTGTAACTGTCGCTATCTGTTTAGTTTTTTAGAAGACTACAGAAGAGTCAAAGCCCATTGCAGTATTCTTCTAGTCTCATGATAATGATTTCAATGTTCCTTCCCAGTTTCCCAAAAACAAAGTCAATGGGGAAACTGGAAGTTAAGCAAGATCATATGAGGTCACATATTCCTTCCTAAAGACAGCAACCAGAATTGTCAAGGAATGCTGACACTGTTGTGCATTCATGTGATCTCATGCTTTCTGACATGCCTCTGTCCAGTATCAAATATGCAAACTGTTAAATGTATTGTGCAAGACTGCCTACAATATGAGTTCTCTGCATGAAGCAACATCAGACGAATGCCTGGATAGCTGAATTGGACATCCAATTATGAGGCCACTGCCTCTTCCCTAGGGTTTTGTATATAATTATGTGGATTGAATTTATGTTTACTTCTCTTCTGTCATATTCTCATCACATGCTAAATAAATACCATTAGGACAGAAAAAAAACTGTCCTCAAATTCTGAAGGACTATAATGTGGATGGGATAGATATGCTCAGTATTATTGTTCTATCTAGAAAAATAATAACTAATGGATTTAATTATAAAGAATTGGTTAGAAAATTTCGCACTGATCAGCTGTTTGGCAATGAAACAAGCTACTTTGGGAGTGATAGAGCTGTTTACAAAGGCTGAATGGCCCCTCCATCAGAAAGCTGTAGCATTGGAATCCCACACTGGGAAGGGGGATGGATTAAAAAAAATCAGCCACAGTAAATAACTTGACATCAACAATCATCCTCTTTTACCCTCTTGTGAGGAAAGGTTTTAACATTTTACCTCCATATATAATCAAAGCTCCATCTGATTATACTTACGCCTCACGTTCCTCACGATCTCGCTTGATTCGCTTCAATTCTCGCACTTTCCAAGCTTCATACTCTTCTTCATCATTCTCATCATCCGTATCCAAAGCATCGAGGGCTGCCAAAGAACGCCTGTTCTCCTCCAATTCCTTCTTGGCTTCTTCTTCTACAATCTGCAGCAATTTAGGGGAGAGTAAGCCTCCTGAAGGACCATATTCCTTGTGTCTCAATCACCTGCTCCTTCCTTTCCAAATACCTTCAGAGTGTACTTGCGCCTCTCTTCAGCCATACGTTTAGCCTCTTGTTCCAGTTCCTTCTGTTTCAGTGCCTCTGCTTCTCGCTCCTGGACTGTGATTCGGTCCTTTCTGCAACAGATATTTGTGCCAAATTGAATAATATCCAAATTAAATCTTTTCTAGAAGAAAACTTAGAATTTACACCCATCGCTGCAAGAAAAATGCCTTGGAAGGTACACAAAGTGGAGCTGTAATTATATGCTATCAACATTTTAAAAGAAAAGCTGTGAAATAACACTCAGGCTCAAGAGATCAATGCCCACTGCCACCTTCTCCCCTTCCTTTTTTTAACTAATGGAACTTGCTTGCGAATGAAGACAGGTTTGAGACGTGGTTCAGTTTCATCTTCACTATCTGTATACTCCTCATATTCGGACTCGGTTTCAGACTCCTCCCCAGAACGGCCTTCGTCTTCCAGTTCCATCACTTCCATCTCCTCATTCTTACGTTCCTGAGCACGTTGGCGCATCATATTACGTCGACGTTCAATTTCCTGTTAAGGAGAGATAAAGGGAAAAGGTTATCATAGATCCATGCACCCCCCACCCCATTCCAACCGGTCAGATATCAATTTATGGCTATATTAAAATTATACAGGTGTAGGACTTTTACATGTCAAATAGTCCAGATCCAACTCTTGGAATCTCTAGCAAAAGCTGAGGAAAAATGGCCAAGATTCTAGATGCAAAAATATTCCCCCACTTTTCTAAAGATGCAGTCCAACACCAGACCTGACTCTTCCACCTGCACATACCTCATCGTCTACCTCTTCCTCCTCTTCCTCACTGGTGTCCTCACGCTCCACGTGCCAAGCTTCGCCTTCCACTTCAGAATCGCTTTCCCCCACCACTTCTGGCTCCACAATCTTGCGGTGCCTTGCCAGCCTGGAAGACAAAGGGCATTTTCCTCTCTCTGCCTCTGCTGGATCACAAAAGAGCCTCCAGGCTTGGCCCAGGTAGCCGGGCTGCCACTCACCTCTCTTCCACATCCTCGCTGACGCGGTTCTGCAGGCGGCGCAGCCTGGGGTCGCTGGCCAGCTCCTCCTCCTGCTCCTCGGGCTCCAGCTCCTGCTCCTTGGCCTTCTTAATGAACTGGAATTCCTCGTCTTCCTCGTCGGAGGACTCCATGGGCGCATAGTCGGGGCGCTTCCCCGAGACGTACCGCTTCACCTTCACCTTCTCCATGGAAATCTCCCCTGGAAGAGGCGGGCGGGGTTCAGGCTTTCCAGCTGAGCCCAGCACCCCCCTCTTCCTTCCCCTCCGCCTCTCCCCGCCGAGAACCCCCCTTCCGCCCCCTCCTCACCCTTCTCGTTGCGGACGGGCACGGCCCCCGCCGTGGACTGGATCGGGGGCTGCTTCATGAGGGCGCTGCTGGAGCCCGACATGGTGACGGTAACGGTGGGCGGCCGGGCCACGAGGAAAGACGGCTGCTCGTCCGCCGCGCGTAAACACAGAACTGACGGGCGACGGGCTTCCGCCTCCGGCTGCTCTGGGCCGCTTCCGCTTCCGGGGGCCGTGGGGGCGGACCCCCGGCAACCTTTCGTTGGAGCTGCGCCTGCGCACTTTCTTCCGAGGAGGCGCTTAAGGGGCGGGGCGGGGGCGGGCTCTGCCTTTTGTCTCCCCCCCTTGGAGCAGCCCTCGGAGTCTCCGCGGTGTCGCCCCGGCTTTCGAGTCCGGATGCCAAACTCGCGTATTGGGGTAACAGGGAATGGAAGCGCCTAAACCCCGGGGCCGGGGGGGGGGGGGAGGCTTGCCTCCTGTGCCCGACAGAAGGATCGGCTTGTGGATGGGACCGCCAGTCGGTTGCGAAGGAGCAGGCGGGCATCTTTCTGACCGAAAAAAGAGGAATTATTATTCAACAACAGTTATTCACCGATCTGGAAACAGCGGCACATATGTTTAGAGGGAATAATAAAGTATACTTGGCAAGGAAGAATTGCAGCAATCACATTTTCCATTTCAAGTGGTTCCAATTCCAAACCAAATAAGGTACTTTAATGGGTGTCTTGGATTAGTAAGGAGTCGTATATAATCCAGAAAAGGGGCAAAGTTTAAATGCAAGAATTTCCAAGATTTAAAAGAGCAAGGTGCCCCCCCCCGCCCCGCCCCAGTTTCAAATTCTTCTATGCTCCCTGGCTGAGTGGATTTCAGTTTGGATTATATTTTGGAGTGGTTCCATCATCCTAATGGAAGGGCCAGACCTATCAGAAGAATTGCATATGTATTTGGGTGGGTCTACACTTTTTTTCCCTTGAAAATATTTAATATTATAGTAAAATTATTTATTTATTTATTGAATAAATAACCTATGGTAACTCAAGACGGTTTACACAATATAAAACCACATTTAAAACAATAAAAACTAACAAAAAGAATCAAATAAATTAATATAGTACAATATAACAATCCCCCCCCCCCCCCCCAATGGCAGCAGATCAAACGAGCCATTTAATGGGCTTCATCCCGCTCTGGGTTCCTCGAGCCTTCTGGCAGAAGCAGGTCTTCAGCGCCTTCTGGAAGAGTATTAGGGGGGGGGCATTCTAATCTCTGGGGGAATGATGTTTCAGAGAGAGGGAGCTACCACAAAGAAGGCCCTTCTGGGTCCCACCAGGTGTATCTCCCTCGGAGATGGAACCCGCAACATTCCCTGCCTCCCACTCTGATGCGTTGGGTAGATGTGACCATCAAGAGATGGTCCCTCAGATAACCTGGTCCCAAGTCATGAAGTGCTTTAAAGGTGACAACCAGCACCTTGAATTGCACCTGGAAGCAAATTGGCAACCAATGCAACTCCTGCAGGAGAGGTGCACACCGGGGTCTGCACGAAACTATGTGGGCTGCTGAATTTTGCATCAACTGGAGCTTCCAGATGCTCTTCAAAGGCAGCCCCATGTAGAGCGTGCTGCAATAGTCAAGACAGGAAGTGACTAAGGCATGAGTGACTGTGAATAGGGACTGTTGGTCCTGGAAAGTGTGTAACTGGCGTACCACCCACAGTCGCACAAAGGCCTGTTCAAGCAGGAGTTTGAGTCTAGGAAAATCCCTAGATTATGCACTGGGTCTGTTTGGGATAGGGCCACCCCATCCAAGGCCAAATGTGGAAAGTCTCCCTCAGTCAATGAACCCCAAACCCAGAGCCACTCAGTATTGCCAGGATTTAGTTTCAATCCATTGCTCCCCATCCAACCCCTAACAGCCTTTAGACACTGCGAGAGGGAGGATAATTTAGCAACTTATTAAAAGTTTGGGATAAATAAAGGAAAGGAATAAGTCCATATGTCTCCTTTCTTGATTCCTTATTGAATGTCTATTTTTATGAGGAAGGACTAAAATCTGTTCAGTGCAGACACAATAATCCATTTAGATTACAAGATTTTATTAATAGAGCAAAATTAGAATCTCTCCAGCCGCATGCAACACAATGCTATTCCAACCTTGTAAGGGTGCTGTGTGAACTAAAAGGAATATTGAAAGCAGTTGAATCAGTGGAGAAATAAAGTAATTTAAAATGGTTTCTTTAAAAAACTTGACAAGACTCGTGTCATTTGGCTTGCTGTGGTGCTGGGACTTAGGGAGGGGAGTTTCTTGATCATACACTTTTATGCAAATGTATTTTCAGAGCAGAACTATGTTCCTATTGTTTAATGTTAAAGAAAACACACTGTTACCAAATTTTCTGCAATTGTGTATTCAGCATGGGCTTTACCTGTTCTTGCGGGCCCCAGAGAAAAACAAGAGCAGCTATTTCTGAATGCTGCTATTTATTTGGTAGAAGAGCTCCAAACCTTTGAACAAGAATGTTTGAGAGATTCCAAGGACACCTTTCAAATTAGGCAGTTTTCTACTAAATGTGAAACAAAGCACATTTTCCATGTGTGTGTGCCCAAATAAGTTTCAGAATTGTCTCAACAGAGTGAGATAAATGAAAGGTAGAAGAGAGAAGCATATTCCACAATCCCCATTTTTCAGTCCTTTCAGATGATTGCTTAAAAACCTAGGCCTGTTTAGAGAAACGGTAACATTTCTAATATTCAGTTTCCTGCCAGAAGTTATTTTCTCAAATTGCTCTCATTCTTCCTTTATTTGCAGATATGGGCATGTTTGCTGTCCCTGATATAACCAGAATGCAAAAGTGTTTCATCCCACAATAGGAGAGTTTATGGCCGAGGATTTTGTGGGAACCCAGACATTTATTTTATGGGTGAAGTGAGCCATTGTGAGAAGCCAGGCTGAGTGGCTTGGGCACAGACTACCAGGTGCCAAACTCTGGCCTGCTGAATAGTCTGTCTGGCTACGTAGGTAGATCTCTGACCTGGTATTAGTGTGGGGAAGAGAATGACCATCAGCTTTTGGGGTTAAGGCAGAGATCAGTGTCTATCCTTTTAACAACCAGCTTTGCTGTGTTAATGGGTGCTTCCAGTGCAGAGAACAGATGATGGTGTTCAGCAGGTGAGGGACAGGCCACTTCTTGTGTGGTAGAGTTCATTCATAGCAAGGCCTGGGACCCAATCTGTTATGAATGTGTGTTTGTGGTATGGAGATCTCACCTTGCCAGGTGACGTGATTTCCAATATCAAATGACTCAGTTCTGCTTCTAGGCCAAGGGAGGGTTTCCTGCTGGGGTGGGGCTTTGTTCAGAGACTACCTGGTTGCTTGTGTACATCAACAAGCTCACAGAGAAAATTTTTTGGAGTTCTTTGTGTGGAGCCGAATTTCCAAACTCTTCAGAAGTAAAAGATGCTAACATAAAAACAGCTGGGACTGTGGCTGACCATGTGGAGGGTCTTGAGGAGAAATGCAGGAGGGGGGGCACCTACTTCACAGCAGAGGGAGCTCAGCTCAAGAAGCACCTTCTCTAGTTTCAACAGTTCCTTTCTAAGGGACCGTAAGCCCGCTGAATCATTTTAACATCCATGGCACCCTGGCCCTGGTTGCATCGCTTCCAGCATATATTCGAGGTCGGATTTGCTCCAGCTGCGGGAGTCCCCCCTCTCGCAGATATGGCCCTTCGCCCTCTCAAGGGCCCACCTTAATGACGGGTTTGTTAACCCCGAGAGGTGGAGGAAGCGAAGACTCAGGGGTTTTTTAACTAGACGCTTTTTATCCTTTTTAGGGGGTTCCAGTGTGCGTGGGAGGGATCAGGCCAGGAGGACGACTTTAGCCAGGCGAACAGGTGAGGTCAAGGAGGAAGTGAGTGGAGTGGGGAGGGGGAGGGAAAATGACATTCCTACAGAGGGTTGTTTTATTCCAACGGTCGTGGGGAGGGGTGGATGCGAGGACTGAACAAAATCCCGTAGTCGGTTGGGAGACCGTGGCTGTTGGACACGCCCGGTCGCTCGTACCAACCCCCGCAGCCTAGGTGGCCAGGACCTACAGAGCCAGGGCCTGAGGCTGATGCTTTGCAATGCAAGGTCCGTTGTTAACAAGGCCCCCCTCATTAATGAGTTGATCTCAGAGGGGGAGCCGGACCTTGCAGGGATAACGGAGACCTGGCTGGGCCACGAGGGTGGTTTGCCCCTCGTGGAGATGTGCCCGCCAGGTTACCGTGCATTTCATCAGCCGCAGGCCCTGGGTAAGGGTGGCGGGGTGGCGGTAATTATACGGGAGAGTCTGGAACCGAGGGAGTTCATTGTGCCACAGATCTCCGGGTGTGAGTCCCTTGGTGTGAAATGGGGCCCAGGGAGGCAGTTGGGCTTGCTGATTGTATACTTGGCTCCTCGCTATGCATCAGCAGCCCTGCCTGAGCTCCTCGAGCTGATCGCGGAGACGGCAGTTGATACCCCCAAACTTGTGGTTATGTGGGATTTCAACTTGCCGTCGACGGGCAAAGCATCCGAGGTGGCTCGGGAATTCATGGCTTCCATGACAGCCATGGACCTGTCCCAATTAATTCAGGGCCCCACACACGGGGGTGGGCACACACTGGACCTTGTTTTTGTATCTGGACAGTGGATGAGTGATCTGGGAATAGGGGATCTAGTTATTACACCCCTGTCATGGTCAGACCACTCTTCTCTCCGGCTCGACTTCCCCGGCGCTACCCCCCACCGCGGCGAGGCGGAACCTGATTGTCCCAGATGGTTCCGCCCCAGGCGACTGATGGAACCGGATAGGTTCCAGACGGAGCTTGGGCCACTTCCTGTAGCCCTGACCCGCTCCCGGACGGAGGACCTAGTGGCCGCTTGGAATAAGGCGGCTGCGGGGGCCTTGGACCGGGTAGCACCTTTGCGGCCTCTCCTGCGGCAACGAACCACCCTGGCTTCTTGGTTCACCGAGGAGCTGAGGGTGATGAAATGCCACAAGAGACGCCTAGAAAGCAGGTGGAGGTCCTCACGCTCCGAATCTGACCGAACACAGGTAAGAGCCTATTTACGGACCTACCTTGTGGCTCTGAGAGCGGCCAAACGTAGACACTGTGCCGCTCTTATTGCGTCCGCGGATAACCGCCCTGCCACCCTGTTTCAGGTGACCCGCTCTCTCTTATTACAGAGGTCGCGGGAAGCCCCTTTGCAGGGTAGAGCAGAGGAGTTTGGGGAATATCTGCAGGACAAAATCGATCAGATCCGGAGTGGATGGGCCCCCTTCAGTGGACCAGGGGAGACGTTGGAAGCAAGTCTTGAGACACCACGCTGGGAGGGGTTTGACTCTATTGCCCCCGAGGACTTGGACAGGTTACGTGGGCGACTGCGAGCCACCTCATGTTTACTGGACCCGTGTCCCTCCTGGCTTGTACTGGCATCCTGGGAGGTTACACGAGGCTGGCTCCTGGGTCTGGTGAACGCTTCACTGGAGGGGTCCCTGCCGGCCGCCTTGAAAGAGGCGGTGGTGAGGCCCCTGCTCAAGAGGCCTTTCCTGGATCCGGAGGAACTAGCTAATTACCGTCCTGTCTCCAACCTTCCCTTTTTAGCGAAGGTTGTAGAGAGTGTGGTGGCGCAACAGTTCCCATGTCACCTGGAGGAAGCAGACTATCTAGACCCGCGCCAGTCCGGCTTTTGACCCGGTCACAGCACGGAGATGGCCTTGGTCGCGTTGGTAGATGATCTATGGAGGGCCAGAGATAGGGGTTGTTCCTCTATCCTGGTCCTATTAGATCTATCAGCGGCTTTTGATACCATCGACCAAGGTATCTTATTGCGCCGGCTGGAAGAGGTGGGCGTAGGGGGCACCGTTTTGCGGTGGTTCTGCTCCTACCTCTCCGACCGGACACAGTGTGTATTGGCAGGGGAGCAGAGGTCGATCCTGAGGCCACTCACTTGTGGGGTGCCTCAGGGTTCGGTCCTCTCGCCCCTCCTGTTCAACACATACATGAAGCTGCTGGGTGAGATCATCCGTGGTTTTGGGGTTGGATACCATCTGTACGCTGATGATACACAGCTGTACATTTCCACCCCAAACCACCCCAACGAGGCCGTCGAAATGTTGTCCCAGTGTTTGGAAGCCGTCCGGGTCTGGATGGGGGACAACAGACTTAAACTCAACCCTTCCAAGACTGAGTGGCTGTGGCTACCGGCGCCCCGATTTAACCAGTGGACGCCATCGCTGGCCATAGGGGGCGAATTACTGCCCCCCGTGGAACGGGCGCGCAATCTGGGCATCCTCCTTGATGCCCAGCTGTCGATGGATGTCCATCTGACAGCCGTGGCGAGGGGGGCGTTCCACCAGGTTCGCCTGGTGCGCCAATTGTGCCCCCTATTGGATCGGGACGCCCTACGCACAGTCACTCATACGCTGGTGACGTCTCGCCTGGACTACTGCAATGCTGTCTACATGGGGCTCCCCTTGAGATGCACCCGAAGACTACAGCTAGTTCAGAATGCGGCCGCGCGGGTTATCATGGGAGGAACAAGATACTCCCATATAACACCATTCCTGCGCGAGCTGCACTGGCTGCCTGTGGTTTTTCGGGTGCGTTTCAAGGTGTTGGTTACTATCTTCAAAGCGCTCCATGGCATGGGACCTAGTTACCTGTGGGACCGCATCTCACCTCACACATCTCTACGACCTATCCGCTCTCACAGGGACTCCTCCAGGTGCCATCCGCCAAGCAGTGCCAGCGGGTGACGCCTAGGAGTAGAGCCTTCTCTGTGATGGGCCCGACCCTCTGGAATGACCTCCCCCCTGACATTAGAACTACTAACGACCTCCGCTCCTTCCGACAGAAGCTCAAGACCCACCTGTTCCAATTAGCTGGCTTAGCCGATTTATAGCTCCATCTTCCACCTCCTGGCAAACATTTTATTGGGAATTTTTAAAGGGAATTTTAATTTTATTTGTATTTTAACTAAATATTGTACAGCATATTTTCTACCTCCTCCGTCTACGTCTATGTCTATGTCCATGTATTTGTATATGGTTTTAATAATGACTGTACACCGCCCCGAGTCCTGCTTAGGAAAGGGTGCGGTCTAGAAATAAAAGATTATTATTATTATTATTATTATTATTATTATTATTATTATTATTATTATTATTATTATTATTATTTAGCTTCCTGGCTGGCCTTGATCCAGGTCAGCTAAGATCAGCCGTCTGGGATGCATACTGGCGGCATGGTGGCTGCAGACACTGATCGCCTGATCATAGGCTGGATTTCCCTGGCAGGTTGACTAAGGTGAGGGTCAACAGTTTCGGGTTTGGCAGGTTTTCATATTAAGCAACATGCCATGTTAAAACATGGTCTGGTTATTTGGGCACAGTACTTTGTGTGACAGGGGGAAAGTTGAAGATTAGTTTGTTGTGTAAACCTAACTTTTCCTTGACCGGCTTCAAAGCAACTGTTTTATTTGTACTCTTCTACAAAGGAAGAATTGCAATGCTGGTAGCCAGGTGTTTTTTTTTTTAAAAAAAGAACATGATTCTTTCAAGAATAGAAGATTGTTAATGATGGTCCCTGACCCTGGAAAATATATGAATAAGCGTTCTATAAGGGCATATTAGTTAAAAATGCACAATTTTGTTTTCTAAAATTATAGCCTGCTTTACGCATACTGCTATTCCTGGATTTGGTTTTCTTTATTATGCTTTGTATATCAGAATCTAAATTACTTGTATTTTGTCAATCAGCCACATTCCTTATTTCTGGATGCTGGAATATTTTAAACATTGATTGTTTTTCGCTTGAACCTGAAGCTACTTTATATGCATGTATTTATATGCTGCTTCCATCACTGTAATTAACTCTGCTCAGTTAAGATGTGCCAGAATAAGAGCCACAGAAATGTGGTAGGCGCAGTGCCCTCAAATCTTACTCTGCGTCTTTTTCCGCTACAAGTCAGAGATGGAGAACTGACCAGGAATGTCAAAACACCCACCTCCTCCCACAATGCCAGCAAAAGACCTGTTTAACTGCTGACACACAGAAAAAAAATCCAAATCCAGCAAGCCTGATATGGAATTCCCCACAAGTAAACAAATCATTGTAGCTGATGTATGTGTGACTGTTTCATTCAGGGGGTGCTTCTTTGGCTTGATGTTTATGAGGGTTTATCAGGTGAGTGGCTTCCTGCATTGGGGTTTTTTCTGTGTCACTAAACAGGTATTTTGCTGGCATTGTGGGAGGAGATGGGTGTTTTTGGCATTTCCAAGTAAGCATTAAACAAATAAGTATAGTATGCAGTGATAAATATGAATGAACAATAGGATTAGCAAATGAATAAACAATATGATAAAAAATGTCAGCTAATGATTACAGAACAAATCTTTAATATATCTGTCACAGCAGCTAATCACTAATGTTTTCTACTTCATTAAACAAAAATAAATAAGACTTGAAACAGAAAAAGTTTGAGTACATATATCATGAATAAATCCAAAAACCTGACTAGAACCCTCTCCCTTGTCCTTCTCTCCTAGAAATAACTATGTGAAACAGGCAGCCAGGGGAGCAAATGAGGTGTACTCCAGACCACTAACCCCAAAGAATATTGTCGTGTTCAGGCAATGTCTGTGCATTAGAGGAGCTTCTTTTGCCTCTGCAGCCATGCGCCACTGCACTGCACAAACATTGTTCTATGGCAGCCAGTCCCACACCAGCAACTCTGGGCGGATTGAAGAACCAACAATTTCATACTCCAACCCCCAAAATCCCAGGTTAAAACAGTAGTCCCAAACTGGGAAAGCAACATTTAGCCAGCAAGCTTCCCCTGAGGCCTTGAATAGGGGAACAGCCAGGCCTTTGGTGCCTTACGGGAGAATGCCAGCATCAGGACCACACAGACGGGGCAGGCACAGGCAGAGGGAAAGCACGGCAACAAATTGTTTGCTGGAAGGGACCCACAGTATGCCCTCCCACCAGCTCGGGGGGGGGGGGGGAGAGCAAAAGTGACGGGAGCGGCAGTCCTGCAACAGCCTGGCTGGCTTTAGGGGAGATAAGGAGCCCCTTGAATCCCACCGGCATCCAAAGCAGCTCAAGGAGCCATGGGGTTGCCTCCCAAATGTTGCTTCCGGGCCAGCTGAGACCTCCCAGGCTTATGACTGACTGACTGAGTCAAATTCTTTGAGAAGCTCAGTTCAGGCACCCAGGAGCTTCCCCCGTGTAGCTATCTATATAGAAGAACTATATTTATTATAAAAACTGATTACAATCTGAATCACTATATTCAATTTTTGGAGGAAGGTTATCTGCTTCCCACAAGATCAAATACTTAAGTGAGACTTTTGCAGCCACTTATGCGATCAAAACGAAAATGGGAATTTTCTTCAGTGTTTTGAGCAATCTGGATTACAATCAAGCAAAGGTTGCCTTAAAGCAAAAACCATCAGAAAGAGCTTGGTGTGCGAGGTCTCAGGCTACCCTATTTGCCAGTTTAAGCACCAAAGTCTCTGGAACATTTTTTCTCTCCAAAAGCCGCACTCCCTTGATGGCATATTCCTTTCTCGGCAGACTTGGAAGGCCAACTCAGGACGATTCCCAAGAGGAGGATTCAGAAGAATCATTCATTGGAAAATGGCAAGTGGACTATTAAATACTAAAAGGCAAAGATAATGTCAAGAAGGAAGGTGGGTGGAGAAGTAAGAAGACTGGTCTTAAAGAGGAAGGCAATAATAGGCTCGATCCGGAAGAAGGTTTCAACCAGGACAGGTCCCTCCAGTCCAGGCCTTCCTTACAGGGACAAGATGGGGAAACCAGGGTATCAGAGTGGTTAAAAAATACCTGTAGATTTTAGTGACTTGCATGTGTTACCATGAAGCCAGTGGTTAAGAAACACTGCCCAACTCCCATAAAGAGAGATGGAAAGTACTGCAGAAAAGATATCTCAGGGTAGACATGAAAGCACTCTTCAAACTACTTCCCCAAACGAGGTGGGGGGGGGGGGAGAGAGAACATACTGGTAGCTTCTGGAATGCAAACTGTGGAGTAAGGGACAAATTAAAAGACCAATTCTAGCTGAAAGTGAGAAAAATCTTCCTAACAGAACAACCTGACAGTAAAGCCACTTCCCCAAAGGTGCTCTTAAATCAGAGGATCAGTGTCAAACATTGGGGAGGCTTTAATTTCCATGCCTGCAGAAGGGTGAGCTTTATGGCCTCGAGGGTCCTTCCAAGTTCTGGCACAGCTGCCTCCATTCACTTTCCAAATAGGATTGCCTACTTCAGAAACGCTCAGACCAGCGCCGCAACTCCAGAACACCCGAGTGGAAGAACTACCGATGGTCTCGTTCGACCAAATCCGCCAGCCCCGTTTGGAAGCCCCAGGCCCGCATTTCTTTCCCTTGCGGCCTTTCGTAGCCCAGATTTCCGCACGAATCGGCCGTTTGGCAGCGGCTACTGGGCTTCATTATGACTCCCTTTGGTTTGCCCTCTCCTGGGAGGCGACGCTTGCCGGGACTTCTTGCTCTTGGAGCCCCTCGGCTTCCAGACTTTGACCATCGCCGCCGCCTCCCCCGAGGCTTCGGCGGCGGCGTTTGTCCCCTTCCAAGTGCGGAGCCCAGAAGCGGAGCGGAACCGAGGCGGCCTCGGATCACCCGCAGCTCTTTCACCGCTGCCTCTGCACCTGCCCAGGCTCCGCTCCTCGGGGATTCCCGGAGCCCTCCGCGAGGTCTTCTTGGGCACCGACCGGCCGAGCTCAGCGTTCTCGGCGCATTGGCAAAGCGATCGACGAAGCCGTCGGTATCCCCGGAGAGCCGCGTCCGCCGCGGGGCAAGCAGAAGCGCTTAGCGGCCTTCGGCCCGCATGGTCTCCGGGGCACGGACGGCTTCGCCTGTCCCTCCGCCGCCTTCCCTGGCGCGGGCGAGCATCGGGCTCCGGCGGCCGGGGCAGGGAGGGCGGACCTGCCTGCCTGCGCGCGAGGGGAGGTGCCGGGCTGGGGCCGCCCGCGCGTCAACCAGCGTCAGGCCGCTGCCAGCCTGCGGGGCGGGGGCAGCTCGGCTGGGCTTCCCGGTCCGCCTCCCGCCCGCCGCGATGACGCCGCTCCCGCTCGCCCAGGGGCCGAGCGGGCAGCCGCGGTGAGCAGAGCGGTGCGAGCCCCGCGGGCTGGAAGGTAAGGGCGACGGCGGGAGAGGGACACCCGCTCTGGGCCCGCGGCGCTCGGCCGAAGGGCGGGGGCCGCCTCGAGGGTGGGGGGACGGCGAGGCTTGCTCGCCTGTAGGGCCCGGCTCTCGGCTTTCGCGGAGCCTCTGGGCGGCTGCCGTCCGCTCGTCCTCCCCTCCGCCTCGGGGCCCGCATCCAGTCGGCCACGGGCCAGGCCGGCCGGGGGGTGGGCGCGTGCAGCCCCAGGACAGCCGGTCCCCGTCCCCGTTGGGATCGGAAGGGGAGGGCGGTAGGGCCGGCGAAGGCGCGTGGAAAGTCTGGAGCCCCTCGAGGCCTTCCGGACGGATCAGGTCGTCCAAGGCTTTGCTCCGTCGGGGAGGGCTCCGTGCCGGACCAGGCACTTCCTCTCGGGCCTCCCGCCTCGGGAGGAGGAAGTGTGTGGCCGAGAAGGCTGCCTGCAGTTGTCGCAGCCAAAGCCGGGATGTCTGCGAACCCGCAAGTGAGTCACAGGCCCTGCGGGGGTGGGGAAAGTTTCCGCGGCTAAGTCTGAATGGCACGTCTAACACCTGGCCGTCTGGAGGGAGCTGCGGAGGTGAAACTGGCTTCCCGAAATCTAAAGCCAGGTTTATTAGTGAAGCCAGTTTCTTGTCAAAATCTCTGACTAGGCAGCCTTCGAGGCCCGCTTAATCTGCGCTTCTCTGTAGCAAGGCAAGAACAAAAAGGTAAGGACCAGGGATGGGGTGTTTTGGTTCCAAAGAGCCATCCTGGTTTGCTTGGCCCAGACTAACTGCCATTTCTGTCTGGGAGCTGCTACTTTGAAGCTCTGCTGCTATTGGGGGTGGGGCGGGGGGGGGGATATCATCAGAGCCTCAAAGTAGCTCCCACTAAGCTGTGGCTGTGCTTGGAGTAGAGAGATGTGAATCATGCATAGGAATATTCCCATCTCCCTTGAGTGCCCGTCCCCTGCATTTCTGGGGTTCTTATTTTTACTTTCAAAGAATACTCTGTGTGTGTGGAGGGAGAGTTAGTGGGGAGAAAAGAAAGACGGTAGAAGGAAATAAATGAGAACTTGGGCCTTGCCTGCTGGTGTGAGAGTTGTCTCCTGAAACTCCTTTTCCTGTGAGTCAAGTTCACCTGGAGGCTCTGTCCCCAGAAGAGGCTCATAGCAGCTCCCTTCGCCTTCCTGGTCCGTGGGTCTGTCCAGAAACTATGGATTAAAGGGCTGAGCACCTGATGGCGGGCTTGCACCTGGTTTGCTTTGGGCCTGAGCAAGCAGGGCTTGGGATGTGGGCCTGTGAGCTGAAATGGGTTCCATGGTTAGGAAGTGGTTGTCTCCTGAAGCTGCTGGAGGACCTGAGTAAATCGGCACTTTCACACTTTTGCCAATAACAATGGTTGGAAAGAAAATGCCTTGGCACATCTATGCTGATACATGTCTGTGTGTCCCCATGTTCTTCATTTGCTGAGTTCTGCTAACAAAGCCAGGGTTAAACTGTGAGAGGGATCTTGGAGTCCTAGTGGGCAATCATTTAAATATGAGCCAGCTGTGTGCTGCAGCTGCCAAAAAAGCCAATACAGTCCTAGGCTGCATCAACAGAGGGGTAATATCAAGATCATGTGAATCGATACTACCACTTTACACTGTTATCAGTAAGATCACACTTGGAATACTGCATTCAGTTTTGGTCACTGATATAAAAAAAGATACTCAGGTGTTAGAAAGTCCGCAGAATATTGCAACAAAGATGAACTTAGGGTTGAAAGGGATCTTGGAGGTCTTAGTCTAGCCCCCAACACAAGTTGGAGACCTTAATAAGGGGTCTGCAGGCTAAATAGTATGATGAATGGTTGAGGAAGCTAGGTATATCTACCCTACCAAAAGAAGGATTACGAGGGACATGATAACTATCTCCCAGTACTTGAGGGGCTGTCACAGAGAAGAGGTGATTGTCTTATTCTCCAAAGCACCAGAGATAATGGTGGAAACTTATTAAAGGGAGATCCATCCTAGAAATAAGGAGAAATTTCCTGATAGAACAATTAATCTTCTGTCTTGAGCAGAAGGTTGAATTAGAAGACCTCCCAAGATACCTTCTAGCTCGCGGCTGTCAAACTCCTGGCCCGCGCCCAGTTTAGCGAAGGGGAAGAAAGTCCCGATATGTCACATGACGATGCCGTGACAATGTGAGTTTGACACCCCTGTTCTAACCTATGATTCTAAAGGCTCCAAGACAAGGGAATTTGCTTAAATTGAGTGGGTGTATGTGGGTGGGTGTAGGAGAGAGAGAAATGGCTTCTTGGGGTTGCATTTTGGAGAGAAATGCTAAAAGGGCAATCAGTTTGGGATTTAATTCCAAATGAAATTGGGTCTTCAGGGTAAGGAGACATGAAGAACTTTCAGCTGCAGGTTTCTAAAAATCTATTGAAATGAATGTCTAGAGCCGTGATGGCGAACCTATGGCATAGGTGGCATGCGGAACCATTTGTTAGGGCACACGAGGCATTGCCGTGTCAGCTCCAGCTTGCATGCGTGTGCTGGCCAGCTGACTTTGGCCTTCGTTTTTGGCTGTTTTTCGTCCTCCAGAGGCTTCCCTGAAGAGGCTTCCCTGAGGGCAAAAAAACGGAGGGCAAAACCCCCAATGTGCAAACCGGAAGTCCGTTCATGAACATCTGAGTTTCCCGTAGGGCCATTTTTTGCCTTCCGGAGGCTTCAGGGAAGCCCCCTGAAGCTTCCAGAAGGCCGGGGGGGGGCGTTTTCGCCCTCCCCAGGCTCCTAGAGAGCCTCTGGAGCCTGGGGATGGCGAAAAATGGATCCATTGTGCGCCAAAAGCGGAGGGGAGGGTGGGGGTCGCGCATGCATAGAATTGTGGGTGTGCGTACGCCTGCACATGACCCCTTTGCACTCCCCCCACTTTTGGCATGTGATGGCAAAAAGGTTAGCCATCACTGGTCTAGAGGCAGCTCTTTTACTCTTTAACTAGTCCAGAGGGATCCCAATATTTATTTAGCATATTTAGCTCAGGAATAACAGAATAACAGAGTTGAAAGGGACTTTTGAGGTCTTCTATTCCAACCTATTTCCTGGTCAGGCAGGAAAACTGAGGATGCCAAAATCTAGGTGGAGAATAACACTTAAAGGGACCTTAGAGGGGATCCTATACCACTTCAGAAAATGGCTGTCCATTTCTCTCTTCTTAAAAACCTCCAGTAATGGAGCACCCAGAACTTCTGGAGATAAACTGTTCCACTGGTTAATTGTTCTAACTGTCAGGAAGTTTCTCCTTAGTTTTAGAGTGGTTCTCTTGTTGCTCAGTTTCCATCCATTGCTTCTTGTTTTGCCTTCTGCTGCATTGGAAAATACATTGCCCCCCCCCCCTTTGTGGCAGCCCCTCAAAAGCCTGCTTTGTGACTTGCCTATCACATTCTTGGGCAACGCATGTGAGCTATTTCCTCCTTCCGGTGGTCTGTAAGTATGTCTCTGGTATGTCTCCCCCCCCCCCCCGTCCCCTCCACTGGGACTGGTCCAGGGAGACTGCTTGGATTCTTTGCCATGAGACAGGTGGCCTGAACCTCTCCCTTTCTGAAGATGTATCAGTTACTCTGCCGAAGTGGCTGGAGAATGGAGAGCTCCCGGTTGGCCTTTGCTACACACACTCGTCCGTTGTCCAGGGCAGAACCTGTTCCTCAGTCGGAGTGGCATTTCCTTGGATTACAGAAATGGCCCCCATCTGTTCCTTAAGCCTCCCAAGTTTTTGTTTGCTTGGCCAGTCAGTAAGCTTGTTCTGCTAGAAGGTTAACCTTTGGAGGCTGGAGCTCACTTTTGGTGCAGGGCCAGACAGGAACAGCAAGTGTGGTGAAATTAAGTGATGTGGCTGGGTAGAATTTCCCCGTTCTCTGACTCTCCTGACCTTCATTTGGCTGTGATGACCTTCTTCTTGGTCATCTCTCTGCTGACTCTTCAGCCTTGAGAACGGAGGAGCTGCATTCAACCCTGAGGCCTTCCTTTGGCTGAAACCCAGGCTCTTCTGTGCCAGACCACTTGGACATACAGAGCAGGCAGCAAAGAGTCCACTTCTGACCAGGTTTTGGGGTCAAGAGATGGGGGTCAAGCACAAACAGGAGCTGCCCACAGAACAAAGGGGAATTGATACCATCCCTTGTCCTGCTGAGCCAGCAAAAGAGGATGAGGATCAGGGTGCCCAGTGGCTCCACTGAGGGGTTTCCAAACCTCTTGTTTGCCCAACATACCGCCTGTGTGTGGTTGCCCCATTTTTCTGTGGTCGCCCCAGCCAGCACTCTCCCCAGTGTGCTTGTGGGAGATCAGAGCACAACTGATGCCTTTCTGGTTTAGAGAGCAAGAGACCAATGGCTTTAGGGGGCTCTTGGTACCCAATTAAATCTGGCCCCCCCTTTGCAAATAAGTTTCCTTTTCTTGGCAAACCTGTTCATTTATGTATAGCATGTTTTCAGCCTTCCTTTTTCTCTGTTAGCTCCTTTGGTCCCAGGGCTCCAAGAAAAGCAATAACATAGTAGGTACAACACAAAGTTGTTTGAGGGTTAGGATTTACTTACTAAATAGGTAACTGCTTAACAGGATGCAAATTGGCTCCTTTACACAAATGCCGCTCTGTTGAGTGGCAAAGAACCCCTGCTGTGAAGGAGCCTGATGTCTCCTCATTTGGGTTGCTTCTAGCCACAGCTTTGCAAGGGGGCCAGAGGGGCTTCGGAGAGCATCCCCTGTCCCTCACAGGGAAGCAGGGAAGTGCCGCTCATCCTGGGCACCTGCCCCATCTCCTTCCCTCAGGGTTGGACTCCTCGCTAGGCTCCAGTTGGGTTTGTAGGAGTACCTCCCTCCCTCTCCTTGGGGCCGTCCAGAAGGGGGACTGGAGCCCCCAAAGCTCCTCCCATCCCACATGAGGGCAACTGGCAGCCGGCCTTGCACAGGGGGGATTTGTGCCTTTTTCATGTAGGAGGAAGCTCGTCTGGGCTCAGGAACTTGAGAAATGGGGCTTCCGGATGGGGCTTCCAAATCCTCACCGGCCACTTGGCTCCTGTTGGCAGACGTCAGCCTCTTGCTAAATCCTACTTTCTGCTTCTCAACATCTTGGGATTGGGGGAAAGGAGGTCCAGTCTGAGCCCTGTGCTTTCCTTTGGTCTCCAGGTGCTGTGCAGTCAATGTGTGGCTCAGAGCTGACCCGCATGGTTCCTCAGGCCGACTGAGCCCTTGCTGGGCAGTGCGAGGGGCCTCTCCTGGCTGCCCAGCTTGGCTTTCCCTCCTGGCTTTCATGGATTGGAGGCTGCCCTTGCTGCTTTTCTGGTGGGCGATGACAGTGCCCCTGGCCCTTCTGGTCAGCGAGGGACTCAGCCAGCACATCTATACCAATACCTGGGCTGTCCTGGTGCCCGCCGGCCTGCAGGAAGCCGAACGGATGGCCAGGAAGCATGGCTTCCTCAACCTGGGACCGGTGAGTTACTTCCCAACAGCATTTGCTCCTATTTAAGCCATTACGCGAAGAGGTTTGCTCATTGTGCTGCTGGAGGGAGGGGCTGCAGGGGTGCTGCCCTTCCTGCTGCAGGGCCTCATGGAGGTGAATTCCCTGGGATGTTTGGATACCGGAGGAGCAGCATGAGATCCCAGTGGGTAGTTCTTGACACTTGGAACAGTGGAGGAGTCTTCTCCTGGGCGCTCGCTGGTCCCGTTTTCCTTGGTGCTCTTTGAGCTTGGCTCTTTGCTTGTGGACATTTGATTACCTGGCGAGATCACATCTTCAATGCTTCTGAACTGAGCACACCGAAGTGAACTGAGATGTGATCTAGTTGGGTAGCAAAACATCTGCGAGCAACAGCCAAGCTCAGGGAGCATCGAGGTCAACCTTGAGCTACAGAGATTCTCTTGGATTGGAATGCTTTCCTCGCCTGGCAGCGTTTGCTTTCATGGCTGAATTCCTGGCTGTGCTGACTTCTCCTTTGGGAAGCAGGTCTCGGCTCATCTGGAGCTGGCCATCGGACTGCCTGTCTGCTTTTGCCAGTGACAAGTGCCTAGGAAGTGGGAAGTGGCCGTGCTCGTCTTTAGGACAGGACATTTGATGTTGACTGTTTGGAAATAGCTCTTTTGATGACTGATCAGCTATGGCTGTTGTAGCAGGCTCTTATCTTAGCAGCAGTGATGTTGGCTGAGGGCCCAGCTGCCCAGAGTTGATGCAGGATCAAAGCCCACTTCCCTTGGCAAGCCAGGTGGGTAGTGATGTCAGTTCCCACCCAGTCCTCTGGCATTGAGGCCAGCAATGGCTCACACATCACTGTTGTGTGAGGAGCAGGCTCAGAACTTACCTTTTACAAAGACCATTTCATGCAAGTCTCTTTAGAGACAGACATTTGTTTTGACAAGTTTTTGAGGCTCACTGTGCTCGTTGTTCGAAGTACGGAATGTTTCTTGAGAAAGGTGTATTATGCAAGGCATCGTCAGTTACACTGTCCACAAACAGGGGAGGGGAGGGGAGGGGAGGGGAGACCAGCAGAAGGAGAGCTGAGAGAATTGCTGGATGTGGTTGGGGGCTGAGCTGGTGTGTAAGAAGTCTTAGACTTGTTTTAATCCAGAACAAATGGGGTTAAATCGCCTACTTGGGCTTTGAGCTTTAGGGCTACCTTAAGTGTTCCCTTTCAAACCCTCTCATTCTGTTTTCAAGGATTGGAAGTTTAAAATAATGGATAAAGGTACTGAATGTCACTAACTAGCACCCTTCTAAGGCACTGTAAACATTACAGATACTTTCAAAAGACTTGCTGAATGGAGGCCCACAAGGTACAGTCTGTGCTGATCAACAGTTTGAACAGATGATTTAGATTTGCAGATGGCACAAAGGTGGAAGAATGACCGCTGCCTCAGGTGAACCACAGAACAAAAAAAGAGAACCTCCGTAGCTCAGAATTGTTACAAAGGAAAAACTGTTGAAAAAAATTCTAGACAGGCTTAAGCAGTTGGTAGAAATGAAAAGGATAGATTTCAACGTGGAAATAATCAAGTGTTGTATCTGAGTAGGAAAACATAAGGGGGCAAGTATAGGACATAAGAGACCTGGCTTGGCAGCCATCCACAACAAAGGAACCGGGCACCTTGACCCATCATGGCGATGGAGCTACTGAAGAAGTGTGGAGGGCGCATTGAGCCCAGCTCACAGGAAGCAACTGTTTTACTCCACTTTGTCCCAGTCAGAATTGGGAAATTCTGAAAAATAAGATAATCAGGACCCAAAGACAGATGACCTCAAAGAGAAAGAAAAATGGGAGAAATGCAAAGCTCAGTGTGGTTGCATAAAAAATTCTCAGATAAACAAAAACAACAACAAAAAGGGAAGCTCAAAAAACGGAAAGGGAGGGGGCCTTTAGGAAAAGCAGAATATCAGAGAATAGCCATAATCTGTAAGGATGGAGTCAGGAGGGATCAGGTTCAGAATCAGCTGAGACTCTCAAATGAGTACCAAAAATAGTTTTGAGAAAGTGGTTGATCTGCAGGTGTGAGTGAGATGGTTACAGATAAAAGCCAAAAACTGGAATTGCTTAATTTCTATTTTGCATCTGTCTTTTTCCAAAAGAAAAAAAATGCCCCAATGTGTCAAAAGGTGCACTGTCTTGGGATGAAGACCAAACCCAGGTCAAAATAGGCAGCAAGTGATGGGAGAAGTCCTTGCTGCTTTGAGGCAGTTTAAGTCTCTGTGATGGATTATAGCCTAAGGTGATAAACTGATAGATGGGAAGTCAAAACCACAGAAAACCTCTGGACTGAAGAAGATTTCAAGAAAACTTATTCCCTTGTTTATAAAAGGGAAAAGGTGGGCCCAAAAAACTACAGAGCCATCAGCTTGACATCCGTATCTGGGTGAATCCTATAGAGGATTATCATCAAGCAGAGGGTTACTGACATTTGGAAAGGAACATGGTGATGACCAGAAGCCTATATGGTTTACTTAAAAACAGGCTGCGTCAGTCCATCTATCTTTCTGGACAAAGTGACTAGATCATCAAAGCAAGGAAAAGCTGTGGATGTTGTATACTGAGATGCCAATAAAGTATCTGACTAGGTTGACAATAACCTTCTTTTTGATGAAATGGAATTAGTGGTATGTAGGATGGGCGGGCAGCCTCATTGTCACATGCTGGACCTGTTGAACATCTGTGTCCAACAGCTGGCCCTGAGTGTATCTGTGTCTACAAGGAGGGAACTCTGCCAGGGGTATTTGGAGATTCTGTCCCGGGTCCAACCTTCTTCAGAATTGTCATGAATGACTTGGAGAGGGGACAGAAGGCATGCTCAGCAAATTGCAGAAAGACATAAAGCTGGGGGTGGTGTTAGATGTTTATGAACTCGTGGACTGGTGGGGGGGGGGAAGCAGTTGCCATGGAAAAAATGGGGAAGGAGGGAGGGGGTTGCATTGCTGCCCACAGGTAATTCTACCTCTCATATTCTTTTGCTCCCCATTCTCTTTGTCAGTCATAGATGCGTTACCTTTTCTCTCTCTGGGCATTTGACCTTGGGTCTATGGGGAAAGGGGCTGGCAGGGAGAGGATGCACAGGGGGTGAGGGGAACGGAGCTGGTGTATGGGGCAAGCTCATAGAGACTGGCTGGAAAGCAGAGCTCCTTCCTGGCACTTTGGCAGCCCCTCCCCCTGCCCCACTGCAAAAGGTTGGGAAGTCCCTCTTGCTTCATCTGGGGCACTTTTCCTCTCAGGGAACTGAGGCACCTCTTCTTTTTCAGTGTGGGAAGGTGGCCTTTTCTGTTCCCTGTTGAAACTTGATACGCCCCTTGTCTGCTCAGCAAAGCGTTTCATCAGCACAGTGCAAACAGGCCTTCTGCCCATGACATGGGTTCATGAACGGGGCCAAGTCTTTTGGAATATGTTGCGGTCAATGGAACAAACTGTCCCAGTTACAAGTTACCCAGTTACAAAGATAACCCCCAAAAATACTTTTTTGAAGAGGCGGTTTTTTTCAAGAAGGACTCCAGAAAGTCCAGTTGCTTCTTGAAAAAAAGCCCCTTCGGGACAACCGTGACCTGGATAACTGAGAATCTCTCTAGACTGTTACAAAGATAGCATTCTATCTGGTCAGCATCTACAAAGGGTCCTAGGGTTATGGCCACATCTGGTCTCACGGCAGGCTTGCGCTGGATAAGGAGGTTGGCTAAGAAAGCTGCTCTGTGCTTTGCCTGCAGACAGATGTGTGCTTTCTAACCTTGTGGGTGCTGCTGCAGGAGACGCTGGGCATGGAAGTCATGTGAGGATTGTCGCCTGGGGGACTGCTGTGTCAGGTCTGATGCCTGTAGTGGAAATTCTCCTGTGCGCTGCTTGGAGAGTCCAAGCATGGGTTAACACAGCCTATCTGCCCAAGGACCGAGTTGATTTTTCCCCTGGTCCTTTGCCTCTTTAAGTCCAGTTTTAAAAGCTCAGTCCGCCCAATAGGACTTGTTTCAGGGAGCTCTCAGTCTTTGGACAGATAGGCTGGGCTCTCCAGGAGAAAGTTGCTAGAATAGTGATTAGAATAGAATTATTAGGATTTTCCCCTTATTTTCCTTACTGTGTTTTTTAGTTTTGTTTTGCGGATTTGTACTTTGAGGCTGTATTCTGAGGCACCAGAGGAGCCCCACCTGCTGCGTTCGCTCTAAGGCCACTGGTCTGGCAGCTGCCGGCAAATGCGAGGACGGTTGAGGCTTCAGCGCGTCCCCGGCCGCTCTTCAGGGAGATTTTGGAGAGGTTTTCTCCCCAGCGGTGTCTACGAGCTCCAGAGGTCGCGGCGGCCATTTTGGAAGCGACGCTTTGGCGCGCTTTCCAACAGCCGCATATTAGGCGCCGGCTGCATTCCTGGCCACTCAAAAAGCGTGCGAAAGTTGTGGCAGCCATCTTTTTGGGCCATTTCAGCAGTAGACGGCAGGGAAGAAACAGCAGCTCTCTGCGCCTCTCCACCTCAGCGCAGATCGCCGCCAGGGGTTGCGAAGGCCTGTCCGGGGTGCCGGCAGAACCTGAGCCCCCCCCCCATCAACAACCTTTGGCCCGAAGGGGTGGCAGTGGAGTGTCCTGGTGCCTCTTTCCAGCCTCCAGAACTATTCGGATCTGCAGACGCTTTGGAGCCGGCTAGCCAGCGTCCAGTGCCGTTCTCCTGCAGCTGATTCATTCTCCACCTGAACAAACCATCCACAGCATGGCAGATGAAGGTTTGGAGCAGAGGGAGGAGCTGGCATGGCCATCTGCAAAGCGCAGTAGGCCAGATCCCTCAGGCCAGGGGAGAAAGGGTAATAAGGGAGCAGGGAGCAAGTCTTCCCACAGTTTCTCTGGGAACAAAGGCCCTAAACTCCAGGGAGACACGAAGCAGAGGGCCCTAAGGAAAGGCCTAGTAAAACCCAGGCCCCTCCTCCTCAGGCCTGTGAGTCTGGACCAAGGTCCCCACTGCCCAGACATGAGAGAGAGGAGTCTCTAACCAGGGGGATCAGTCACCCTCTATCAGTGGTAGGGATTCCCTGTCTGACTCCCCTGGGTTACCCAGACTCTCCTAGTTCTTCGGTGAGGGAGGAGTTGGAATCTTTTCATGGCTGTCACCATGTGGAGGACTCCATGGCTCCTGGCCGAGCTGATAGAGGCCGAGCCCCTTCTAGGCCTAGGCCTGTAGAGGACAAAGGCTCGGCTGAGATGAGGGAGGTTATTGGCTATTTCCCAGGGAGTGGTTGAAGCCATGCACCAAAAAGAAGGTAAAAGGGGCAAGGCCCATAGAACTACTGCCAATGGAGGAAACGGAGGCTCAGGGGTTTTTTATTTAAATGCTTTTTAACGCTTTTAGGGGGTTCTAGGGTGGGGGGGAGGATTAACCAGCCCAGGAATAGTGGTAGGGTAAGGCAAACAGGTGGGATCGAGAGGGAAGTGAGCGGAATGGGGGAGGGGAAGGAGAACGACGTTCCTTAAGAGGGCCCTTTTAAAATTCCAACGGTCGTAGGGAGGGGTGGGTGCGAGGACAGACGAAGATTCTGTAGTCGGTTGGGAGACCGTGGCTGTTGGACACGCCCGGTCATTTATATCAACCCCCGCATTCTAGGTGGCCAGGACTCACAGAGCCAGGGCCTGGGGCTGATGCTGTGCAACGCAAGGTCCGTTGTCAATAAGGCCCCCCTCATCTACGATCTGCCGGACCCTGCAGGGATTACGGAGACCTGGTTGGGCCACGAGGGGGGCTTACCCCTCGTGGAAATGTGCCCACCAGGATACCGTGCATTGCATCAGCCTCGGGTCCAGGGTAAGGGTGGTGGGGTAGCGGTAATTTTACGGGAAAGTCTAGAACCGAGAGAGTTCACTGCACCACAGATATCGGGTGTGAGTCTCTTGGTGTGAGATGGGGCCCAGGGAGTCAGTTGGGCTTCCTGATTGTATACTTGGCTCCTCGCTATGCATCAGCGGCCCTGCCAGAGCTCCTCGAGATGATCGCAGAGATGGCGGTTGAAACCCCCAAGCTGATAGTTATGGGGGATTTCAACCTGCCGTCGATGGGCGAGTCATCCGAGGCGGCTCGGGAGTTCATGGCTTCCATGACAGCCATGGACCTGACCCAAGTAGTTCAGGGCCCCACACACGACGGAGGACACACGCTGGACCTTATTTTTGTCTCTGGCCAGTGGATGAGTGATCTGGGAATAGGGGATTTAGTTATTACACCCCTGTCATGGTCAGATTACTCGCTTCTCCGGCTCGACTTCCCAGGCGCTACCCCCCATCGCGGGGAGGCAGAACCAGAAGGTCCTAGATGGTTCCGCCCTAGGCGACTGATGGCACCACATAGGCTGCAGATGGAGCTTGGGCCATTTCCTGTAGCCCTAACCCGCTCCCGGACAGAGGACCTGGTGGGATAGTGCAGCGGCCGGGGCCTTGGACCGGGTTGCGCCTTTGCGGCCTCTCCGGTGGCAGCGAACCACCCTGGCACCTTGGTCTACCGAGGAGCTAAGGGTGATGAAGCGCCACAAGAGACGCCTAGAGAACAGATGGAGATCCTCACGCTCTGAATTTGACCGAACACAGGTAAGAGCCTACTTACGGACTTACCTAGTGGCATTAAGGGTAGCTAAACGTCAATACTGTGCCACTCTTATTGCGTCCGCAGAAAACCGCCCTGCCGCCCTGTTTCGGGTGACCCGCTCCCTCCTTTCACAGAGGCCGCGGGAAGCCCCTCTACAGGGTAGAGCAGAGCAATTTGGGGAATATCTGCAGGATAAAATCGCCCAAATCCGGAGCGAATGGATCTCCCTCAATGATCCAGGGGTGACGTCGGAGGCGAGTCTTGAGGGATCACTCTGGGAGGAGTTTGACTCTGTTGCCGCTGCGGATATGGACAGGTTACGCGGGCGACTGAGGGCCACCACATGTTTGCTGGACCCGTGTCCCTCCTGGCTGATAACTGGCAGCCTGGGAGGTTACACGAGGCTGGCTCCTGGGACTAGTGAACGCTTCATTGAGGGAGGGGTCCTTGCCAGCTGTCTTGAAAGAGGCGGTGGTGAGACCCCTACTTAAGAAGCCTTCCCTGGACCCATTAGAGCTTGCCAATTATCGTCCTGTCTCCAACCTTCCCTTCTTAGCGAAGGTTGTAGAGAGTGTGGTGGCGCAACAGTTCCCTCGTCACCTGGATGAAATTGACTATCTAGACCCGCGCCAGTCCGGTTTCTGGCCCGGTCACAGCACGGAGACGGCTTTGGTCGCGTTGGTGGATGATCTCTGGAGGGCTAAGGATGGAGGTTGTTCCTCCATCCTAGTCCTATTAGATCTCTCAGCGGCTTTCGATACCATTGACCATGGTATCCTGTTGCGTCGGCTGGAGGGATTGGGAGTGAGGGGCACCGTGCTGCGATGGTTCTCCTCTTACCTCTCCGAACGGACACAATGTGTGTTGGCAGGGGAGCAGAGGTCGACCCTGAGGCCACTCACTTGTGGGGTGCCACAGAGTTCGGTCCTCTCACCTCTCCTGTTCAACACATACATGAAGCCGCTGGGTGAGATCATTCGAGGTTTCGGGGTTGAGTATCATCTATATGCTGATGATACTCAGTTATACATCTCCACCCCGAACCACCCCAACGAAGCCGTCGAGGTGATGTCCCGGTGCCTGGAAGCCGTACGGGTCTGGATGGGCGACAACAGACTCAAGCTCAACCCTCCAAGACGGAGTGGCTGTGGTTACCGGCACCCCGGTTCAGCCAGTGGGCTCCATCTCTGGCCATTGGGGGTGAGCAACTCCCCCCCGTGGACCGGGCGCGCAATTTGGGCATCCTCCTAGACACGCGGCTGTCGCTGGATGACCATGTGACGGCCGTGGCTACGGGGGCCTTCCACCAGGTTCGCCTGGTGAGCCAATTGCGCCCCCTACTGGACCGGGACGCCCTTCGCACAGTCACTCAAGCCCTGGTGACGTCCCGCCTGGATTACTGCAATGCTCTTTACATGGGGCTCCCCTTGAGATGCACTCGAAGGCTACAGCTGGTCCAGAATGCGGCCGCGCGGGCAATTATGGGGAGTACCAGGTACTCCCATGTAACACCTCTCCTGCGCGAGCTGCACTGGCTACCTGTGGCTTTTTGGGTGCGTTTCAAGGTGTTGATTCTCACCTTTAAAGCGCTCCATGGCTCAGGACCTAGTTATTTGCGGGATCGCATCCTACCCCATACATCCCTGCGACCAATTCGCTCTCACAGAGAGGAACTCCTCCGGGTGCCGTCCGCCAAACAATGCCAGCGGGCGACGCCCAGGAGTAGGGCCTTCTCTGTGATGGGCCCGACCCTCTGGAACGACCTTCCCCCTGACATTAGAATCATTACTGATCTCCGCTCCTTCCGTAAGGGACTCAAGACCCACCTGTTCCAATTAGCTGGCCTGACCCAATCGCAATCATGATCTAATCCCTTGACTTTCCTGACTGGTTATTTTAAATTTTGGGGTATTTTAATTTGGTTTTAATCATTAATTAATCTATGCACTATTGTACAGACTTGTGTTTAATTTGTTTTTATGGGGTTTTGTAATTGCTGTATATAATGTTTTATAATGTTTTTATTCTGTCTGTACACCGCCCCGAGTCCCCTAGGGGAGAGGGAGCGGTTGACAAATCCAATAAATAAATAAATAAAATAATTTCCCCAGGAGGGTTCGGCTTCCGCTGAAGGTGTCTCGCTCCCTGGGATGGTGGCAGTCAAAAGCGATAGAGAAAGGGTGCCTGTTCAAGGAACCCGACAGAATCATAGTAACATCGGACGCCAGCCCTACAGCTGGGGCGCGCACTGCCAGAGTCAGCTAGCGCAGGGTAGGTGGTCGCGTGCGGAAGCAGCTCGAAACATCAATTGGCTGGAGCTGAGGGTAGCCCGACTCGCCCTAAGACGATTTTCAAATCAACTGGTGGGCCGTCATGTTCTTCTGCTTACAGACAACATAGCAACGAAAGCCCATGTGAACTGGCAGGGGAGCACCCACTCCAGACGACTCATGGCAGAGACGGAGGCCTTGGGTCGGTGAGCAGAGCGCCACCTAGCTTCAATAAGAGTGAATCACATATCCGGCACCAGCAATGTGAGCGCGGATTGGCTGAGTCGACAGACGATCGACAATTCCAAGTGGAGGCTTCATCTGGACCTGTTCCGTCAAATTGTGAGACGGTTTGGACTCCCGCAAGTAGACCTGTTTGCGACCGCAACCAACACGCGACTCCCGAGATTCTTCTCACGTTACACTTTACACAGGCAGAGGGGACGGACGCACTGATGACCCGGTGGCCTCTGGGGCTCCTGTACGCATTTCAGCCACTTCCACTCATTCTGCAGGTGATGAACAAGATCCTGACGGAGGAGGCAGAACTCATTCTGGCCCAGGCGGTCCTGGTACGTGGATCTGGTTGATCTCTCCGTGAGGAAACCGTGGAGGATTCCCCAGGAGCAAGTGGCTCTGGTCCAGGGAGCCATCAGTCATCCAGAGCTCCAGTGGCTCCAACTAGCCATATGGCACTTGAGGGGCAGCTCCTGAGGAAGCAGCACCTCTCGGATAAAGTCATCCAAACCATCCAGGCCTCCAGAAGACCGGCCACGACTCGCATCTACGATGCAACCTGGACAGCTTTTTCTACTTGGTGCAGGCAACATGACATTGTTGATGTTGAAGCGTCCATTCCTCAACTGCTGGACTTCCTCCAGGAGGAATTGGAGAAGGGCCTGGCGCGCTCCACACTCAGGCGTCAGGTGGCTGCCTTGTCAACCATTCTGGCTAGAGACTCTTATCAGTCCTTGAGTCATCATCCCCAGATCAAGAGTTTCTTGAAGGGGGCTACCAATCTACGACCTCACATACCCGTCCTGGAACTTACCGTTTGTACTAAGGGCTTTGACGTCTTCACCATTCGAACCGCTGAGAAAGTTTTCTCTGCGCCACTTGACTCTTAAAATCGCCTTTCTAGTAGCAATCACTTCTGCTAGAAGGGTGTCAGAGATCGCGGCGTTCTCTGTGAGAGAGGAACTGTACATTGTCCATCCAGATCGAGTCATTTTGCGCCTTGACCCTACTTTCTTGCCGAAGGTGAACACTCATTTTCACAGATCTCAGGAGGTGATACTCCCGAACTTTTGTCCCAAGCCTCAGCACTGCAAGGAACGCATGTGGCACAAACTGGATGTTCGACGAGCGGTTCGTCTTTACATGAAAAGGACTAAGGAACTCAGGCATTCAGAGTCCTTCTTTGTATCCTTCCAACCGGGATTGTTGGGTCGCAAAGTATCTTCTTCGACCATTGGACGCTGGCTACGCGCCTGCATCAAGATGGCCTATGAGCATCAAGGCAGGGCTGTGCTGAGTCGTGTGATGGCGGACTCCACCAGGAGTGCCGCCACTACGACCCAGGCTTCCATCATTTACATTTGCAGGGCTGCTACGTGGGCTTCCCCCACAGCATTCATCAGAAATTATAAGATTGACACCTTTGCTTCAGCTGAAGCCTCCTTTAGAAGGTGTGTTTTGCAACAATTGGCTTCAGCCCTGGATATGCCGGACATTACCTGAACCCGCCCTGGGACAGTATAGCTTGGGTATGTCCCATGCTTGGACTCTCCAAGCAGCGCACAGGAGAATGACCGTTGGCTTACCTGAACGGTCGTTCTCTGGGCGCTGCGGGAGAGTCCAAAACCCGCCCAGGGTTGATGGAAAGAAACAAGACTGTACGTTCACTTAGAATACCTAAGGGCGGACAAGACTTCATTTTTTAAAACTGGACTTAAGGAGGCAAAGGAGGCGTGACCAGGGGAAAAATAAAACCGAGTCTTTGGGCAGATAGGCTGTGTTAACCCATGCTTGGACTCTCCCGCAGCGCCCAGAGAACGACCGTTCAGGTAAGCCAACGGTCAGTCTCTCTCTCCTTCATCAGCTGCCCACTGCTGGCATTGGGGACCTGGAATCAGGAGTGCAGTTTTCTTTCAAACTCCTAGTTTTGTGGTAGCAGGACCTCTTGAGTGGAACAGCCTTCTGGTAGAGAGCCAAGGAGGTGATCTTGGCAAAAGGTGGCACAGATGACAGTTGCAAAACCATGCTTTAAGATGGGGAGAGAGGGAGAGAGAGAATGGGAGAAAGAAACTCCCTGATTCACTTGTGTGTGAGAGAGAGAGGGATGGAAAAACTCAGAGACTGTCAAGATTTTGTTACTGAAGCTCATAACAAAGGAGTTCCAGCCAAAGGGGGGCAGCTGCCCTGCCCTCTCCCCAGGGCTCAGACTCCTTTCCAGCTGCCTTAGGGCACTGGGTGAGGGAGGGGAGCACTTTCCCTGGATTGCAAGCCATTGCTTCTCTGCCTGGCTCCCCTCACCACCAGAAGCGCAGCACGGCAAATGGAAGGAGGAACTTTTCTCCAAAGGGGGCTGGGAAGGTTAGTGATTTGATTGGATTAACTACCTTGGAAGTTCCATTCCAGCTTCCTTTTGAAGTGGCCCACTCAGCATCCCAGTTTCCCCCCAAGGAAATGGGAAGCAACCATGGATTAACTTGGTTCTGCCTTCATTAAGATCTATGACCAGTCTCTGCATGTATGACCACCAGTTTTTCTGCAGTCACATGATCACGTGTGACCGTCTGAGTCATTTTCTGACAAAGACCATGGGAAGCCAGCAGGGAAGGTCCCAACCTGCAACCACATAATCTTTTGCTTTTCTTTGGAGACCATCTTCTAAATCTCTACCTTGCCTTCAATATAGCATATCCCAAAAATAACTACAACAATCTCTATATAGCATATCAGATCTTATAAGTACTTAAATCTTATATCTTCTGTTTCCAGCATAGGCCGCCTCTTCATCCTGAATCTCCAGACTGTCACTGATCATATATTCCCTTCCATTCCGTTTCTGTTAAACCTTAATCAAAGTCAAGTACATTTCTGGTGCAAAAATCAATACCCTTATACTGTATATATACTCAAAATTAGAAGCCATAACTTTCCATTTAATCTGGGAAAATAGTTTTTGCCTGTCTATGGACATTCTCAGTCATCCAGGTCGTAATTGTCCCAAAGGTGCTTTTTCAAGAGGCAGGTGGACTTTGGGGGTTTTTTTTTTTTGGAAGACATTTTGCTTCTTATCCAAGAAGCTGCTTCAGCTTTGGAATAGTTTTTGCCTAGTTTACATCTGGTAAAACAAAATGCTCCTCTTTCTTTCAAATTTCAGGTAGACCTTTCTTTTAAAGCACTTATATTCAAATTTTCAGGTTTTAATCTTATATCAGAATGATCATAAAAAACTTGTTCCTGTATTTTTTCTTTTGATAAAACTAGTGTCCCTTAAAAAAATAAAGATTTTTTTACAGGATATTCTTGTTCCCTATCTTTAATTTCCATTTTATCTTTGGTTTGTTTATAACTCACAATCTTATCCAATTTGTTATCTAGTAATTTGTCAATTTTTTCTAGCTTCTAAGGATTGTAGGGTTTTTTTTTAATTAAAAGGTTCCTTCTCTAGGAATATGGCGTGTTAGTTTTTTCCCAGCCCCCTCTGGTGGCTGAGGAAAATAGTTGCAGGTTGGGGTTTCTCCTTTGGAGAGAGCAATCTCCTCCAATTACATTTGCTGAGGGAATCCGATTCCAAAGCAACCAGTGCAGAACTAAATAAAAACAAGGCAACCTTCCTATGGAAAACTATGCTTGGGGGAGGGGGGAAAACAATTTCAGAGCCACAAAAATTTCCCAAATTAATTTTCTCTCTTCACTCAGGGAGCTTCGGCTGTCCCATCTCCTTTTGCATCCTCTGCTGGGTTGGCCACTTGGAGGCATCCCTTGGGCAGACAGACAGATGTCAGGATGGGCCCCTTGTGGTTTAGGGGGTGACTTTCTCCTTCCTGTGATTCAGTGCAGTTCCTCAGGACGCTTCACACCAGGGGGCTACGTCCCCTCCTGCCAAGCAGCCCCCCTCCCCCACAGCAGGAGGAAGATAGCAGGCCACCCTGCTGCCCTTTGGGGGGTTGTGTTATTTCAGCTCTCGAGAGGCAGAATTTGGGGGAGCCGGTTTCAAGGCATCTTGGGAAGGTGAGGAAGGAGCAGAGCAAATTGCCGGGGCAGGAGGGAGAGCATCTTCCTGCTCGTGGGGAAGCGTGACCTCCTGATCCCCCACAAAGTGTTTGCAGCTTTCCTCTGCTGTGGGCGCTGGCCACCCGCTCTGGGACCAGCTCTCAGATGAACCTGATCTGCTTTGCTTTTCTTCTCAGATCATCGGGGATTATTACCACTTCTACCACCGGGCTGTGGCCAAGCGCTCCCTCTCGCCACACTGGTCCTGGCACAGCTCCTTGTCCAGAGAGCCGCAGGTATGAATTCCAGTCCTGCAGAGTTCGCCGCAGAGTCAGAGGGCTGCACCATGAATCTTGCCCTACAAAGTTCGAGGGCTCCACAAGCCACTGGCACCTTTTTCTTGCACACCTGCCTGTCAGAGTTGCCCAGGCGGGGATGGCATGGCTGTTCTGGTTCTTGATCTACCAAGGGTTTGGGCTGATGCCCGTTGGAGAGAAGACCATGGGACCTGACAGGAGGAGATGCTTAGTTGAATCGTTTCCTCTGGCTTCTCTTCCGGCTCCACAGTGAGATCAAGCAGGTGAAGCCGAGAGATACAAGGGCTTTGGAACTCGAGACTGGGCTTCCTTTGCCTGGGGAGAAAGACCCAGGCAAAGCCCCCTTCCTGTCGAGCAGAGTCCTTGTTTCCTGCATGGAGCAGGAGCAGGGCAGTGGGAGATGGCCATCAAGGTCATCCTGGGGGAGAAACGAGAAAAGGGAAGCCCATCAAAGGAAAACCTTTCTTCGCACCACTGCGCAAAGGCTGGCTCTGCTTAGCTGTAAAGAGTTTTTCTTCTTCGCCTTTTTGGAAAAGGGCCCCTGGCCATGAGCAGAGGGGGCCAACAGGGACCTTCCATGGCCCTCTTGGCAGGGCTGGGCTTGTGGTCCTTGTGGGGTCAGATGAGAGGATTGCTCTATGATAGCAGAGCTCCAGAGTGGAATTTTTTTTTGATTGCCCCGGGTTGGTTTGGGATCTGCGGGAGCCTGGCAGCATGCCCATGCGCATCTCTCCACAGGTGCTCTGGCTGGAGCAGCAGGTGGCCAAGCGCCGGACCAAGCGGGATGCCTTCATAGAACCGACAGATCCAAAGTTCCCCCAGCAGTGGTACCTGGTAGGTGAGGCTACGGCCTTGGGGGGACAGGAGTCGTCCTGTCTGAAGCCCAGATTGGGGCAGGCCAGGGGCAGAGGGACAGTGCTTAGTCGCTCCAGTCAGTGGGACGGAGGCTCTGAAACGTTTCCCAACGGCTGTCCTGAGAGCCTCCCCATTGGTTCCCAGCACTATCCCAGGGCAGCCAGGGGAAGGGCAGGCCTTGCAGGAGAGCAGCACAGAGAAGGTGTGTGTGGGGGGGGGGGGAGAGCCAAGAGGGTTAGCAGGGCATTTGGTTGAATGTTTGAAAAGGTGGGGAGGGCCTGTGAGATGAGCTTGGATGGGGCCTTTCTCTCCATTTTGGCTTGAGATGCTCTTTTGAGGACAATTAGTTGGGGTCAGGGGTCTCAAGGCCCCCGTCTTCCCGCTCCAACACCTTGGCTCTTGGGTGAGTGTCTGCTGCTCCCCTTTCTTGCAGTCCAACAGCAACCAGAGAGACCTGAACGTGCAGGAGGCCTGGCAGCAGGGCTACACTGGCCGTGGGGTGGTGGTCTCTATCTTGGACGATGGCATTGAGAAGAACCACCCAGATTTGGAGGCCAATTATGTAAGTGGAGGAGAGGATGGGCATGCTTGCTCTCCTGGGAGGGCAGGGCAAAGGCCTCCTGGGGCCCCGGCTGTCTCTCGCTAAAGGGCCCACACTTCCACGTCTCCCCAGCCAAGGCCTCGGGGGAGAGGTCTATCTCTCAGTGGCCAGCAGGAAGACTAGCGTCCTGGTCTCCTGTGAAGGGCCGGAGACTAAGGCCCCAGAGGGCTCCGTCTTTCCCTAGGACCCCGCTGCCAGCTTTGACGTGAATGACCAGGACCCAGACCCTCAGCCTCGCTACACACAAACAAATGACAACAGGTTAGGAGGGAGGGAGGGAGGCAACTAGGCACGTGGCCTGGAATGGGCCATGGAAGACCCCCCTCCCAGCCCCTTGTGAGGGTCACACTTGTCCCGGATCTGCACTCTTGCAGGGTCAGACTGCCCAGAAGAAGGGGTCGTTTGTTGTGGCATTTCTGCACTGGCCACCCTCCTTGGGCAGGCCTCAGTCTTTTCTGTCCGTTGCAGGCATGGGACTCGGTGTGCGGGCGAAGTGGCTGCAGTGGCCAACAATGGCATCTGTGGTGTGGGCGTGGCCTACAATGCCAAGATTGGAGGTGAGGGGTACCCTCGAGCTCTGCCCGCTTTTGGGCTGGTCCGGCTGGCCAGAGGCAGCCAAAGCAGTGGCCATCTTTGTTCCAGGTGTCCGCATGCTGGATGGGGAGGTGACGGATGCTGTGGAAGCTCGCTCCCTGGGCTTGAACCCTGACCACATCCACATCTACAGTGCCAGCTGGGGCCCGGAGGATGACGGCAAGACCGTGGACGGCCCCGCCCACCTGGCCGAAGAGGCCTTCCGCCGGGGCGTGAGTCAGGTGAGGGAGTGAGCTGGGTGGGCAGCTGGGGGCCAGTCAGGGCAGACCCCGAGGCCCCCAGCCGCTTCACCCGACCCTTTTCTCAGGGCCGCAATGGACTGGGCTCCATCTTCGTCTGGGCCTCGGGGAATGGCGGCCGGGATCGTGACAGTTGCAACTGTGACGGCTACACCAACAGCATCTACACCCTCTCCATCAGCAGCACCACCCAGTATGGCAATGTGCCCTGGTACAGCGAGGCCTGCTCTTCCACACTGGCCACCACCTACAGCAGCGGCAGTCAAACCGAGAAGCAGATTGTGAGTCCCACCTGCTCCCCCCAAGTCCCCCTGTGCTCCAAAGACACCTAGACAGTTTGGAACCCAACCCAGGATTGCTGGCCACGGCGCCAAGGTTGGGCCAAGGGACGGCAGGTGGTTCAGGACCTGGAGGGGAAAAGAGATGAATGCCCTGAAGAGAGTGTGGAAAGGATCTGGTGGGACAAATGGCTTGGATGGACGGGTGGGGGGGCAAGGAAGGAGCGCAGGGCAGTGTTGGGGACCTGCACAGGGGTAGGAATGAGAGAGGAGAGATGCTGCAAACAGGAAGGACACGTCAGGGGAGAGCGGGGTGTGTGTGTCAGACCCGGAAGTTGCACCTGGTCACCTGCAGGCATCCATGGCGGAGGGGAGACAACTGCAATTCCCTGTAGCTCAGGTTACATTGGCTCAGGTTGCATCAAAGCAAACCCCCCCCCCCCAATTATCCTTTTAGTTGATACTGAAACACCTGAAAAGTTTGGGGAGTTAAGGTCCCTCCCTCCTTGTCTGTGGCTAGATAGAAATCCTGGGTTTTAGGAGAAGGCTCAAAAGAGACCAGAAAGTAATGGGACTCTCGTGGGGATTTCTGCCCAGCTAGAGATCCCAGTGGGGGCCCAGCCAAGGTCGCTGTGCACAGTTGGATGTGTGTCTCCCGGGAGGCCAATTCAAAGAAGGGCTGGGAGTGCCAGGCCTGAAGGTGGCCCCCACGGCCACTGAAGGGGGTCCATTTCCTCTCAAAGGTCCCGGGGGGGAGGGGGGGATGCTGAGCTGGCAAGATAAGCTGTGAGTGTGCTGGCCTTCCTCTCTCCGTCCTCCAGGTGACGACTGACCTGTGGCAGAAATGCACCGAGTCCCACACTGGCACCTCCGCCTCAGCACCCCTGGCTGCTGGGATCATTGCCCTCGCTCTGGAAGCCAAGTAAGGGGTGAGGGAGGTGGCAGTGCCCATGCAGGCCGGGCCTTGTAGAGCGGCTGTTACCGACTCGCCTGCCTCTTCTCTGCAGCAAGAACCTGACCTGGCGGGACATGCAGCATCTGGTTGTGCGCACATCCAAACCTTCCCACCTCAACACCAACGACTGGGCCACCAATGGTGTGGGACGCAAAGGTAGCCTCGGGGGTGGAGCGGACAGGCTGTGGCAGGTGCCACCCCTGCCTTGCTCAGCCCTGACTTGTGCCCCTCTTTCCGCAGTCAGCCATTCCTACGGCTACGGACTGCTGGACGCAGGTGCCATGGTGGCCCTGGCCAAGAACTGGACCTCGGTGGGGCCTCAGCGGAAGTGCATCATCGACATCCTCCCAGAGCCAAAGTGGGTTTCGGGAGGTGGGGCTGGGTGGGGCTGGAAAACGTCTGTCTTCTCCCTCCTGGGGGGGGCGGGGGGGGGAGCTCAGCTTCTTGAATACATGGAGTCCTTGACTTACAGCCATATTTTTAGTGACTGTTACGGTTATGTGTTATGTGTTTTAAGGTGTTTAGTCCTGAAAAAGTGACAGGTGACCCATCCTCACACTTAGAAGTGCGACAGCCTCCCTCCCTCCCCTCCACAGATCAGAATTCAGGGCCTTAATAATCAACCTGCATTCGTGACGGCCGCAGCACCTGGGTCCCCTGTGGCCCCTTGTGACTTTTCCAGCTGGCTTTCAACAAGCAAAATAAATCAGGGAAGCCGGGTCTGCTTAATGACTTCCTGATTTACTTAGTGACCATCTGATTTATTTAATAACTGGAGCTTAACAACCCTGGCAAAGAAGGACATAGAATTGGGTGTAACTCACTTAATGGCCATTTTCCTTAGCATCATAAATTCTGCTCCCAAATGCCATACGTTGAGGACTAGCTGTACAGGAACTTGCTTGGGAGGATGAGTAGAGTCTACCCTCTCTGGGCACCGCCCCTGTGCCCCCGATGCCCTATATCCTCAGGAGTCACATGGGACCCTTCAGGGATCTCGTGGATCAAGTCCATCCCCACTTTCTTCTCCTTCACCAGGTCACCGTGCACCTCGCAGGCAGTGCCGGCACTGTAGAGATAGGCCTGTCTACATATACCCACTTCCCAAGGACACCCAACTGCCATGGCAGGATTGATGGATTCATTGATTTAGATTTTGGTGCTGTTGACTCCAGGGACACAATAGAAAAGTCACAATTCCAACGCAATAAATAAGTAAAAACAACCATAAGAGAACTAACCAAAAGGCAGCCAGACAGCTAGTGCGTGTATCCAGTACCTCTACCAAGGAGGGGGAGGAGGTCATCCACCCCACCCCATGGGGGAAGAGGCTCTATGGCTGCTGGCTGCCTTGCCCAAGGATCCTTGTGTCCTGCAGGGATATCGGCAAGTATCTGGAGGTACGGCAGAAGGTGGAGGCCTGCTGGGGAAAGGCTAACTCTGTGGCTCGACTGGAGCATGTCCAAGCCAGGCTGACCCTCTCCTACAACCGTCGGGGAGACCTGGCTATTCACCTGGTCAGCCCAATGGGCACCCGCTCCACTCTCTTGGCTGCCAGGTAAGCTGACTCCTGCCACCTCTGGTCCGAAAGACCGCTGAGCCTCTGCCCGGCCCTCCCCATCATCTCTTTCTGCTTGGCCAGGCCTCGGGACTATTCGGCTGATGGCTTTAATGACTGGGCCTTCATGACGACGCATTCATGGGACGAAGACCCGGCTGGCGAATGGGTGCTGGAAATTGAGAACACGAGTGAAGCAAACAATTATGGTAATCTGCTTTATTCCTCCATGTCTCCTTTCAGTATTGTCTGCCCAGGGGCCAGGAAGACTCTCTCCTGAGTGCCCCAGATGTTCCACCACTCAGACTTCAAGTCCTTGTCCTCCCCTTCCACTGGGTTCACCATGGCAGCGTATTGGGAAGAATAGCTCTGCCATGTGGCTCTTTTGTCCCAAATCGTGCTGCCAAACCTGGACTGCAATGATTTTGGTGCTGTTTTTACAGAATTAAGCGTGGAGAATGGGGGTGGGAGGCAAATGGCTCTCCTTCCCACTTGTCAATTCCCAAAGGAATAATAATCTGCAAAACGGGCTTCTGCCTTTTTTGTGTGTGTGCTTGGGCAGCCCCTCTCCCCCCCCCCCATTCCCACAGCAGAACTCCCCTCAAAGGGACAAAGAAATCCAGCAACTTCTAGGGAGATCTGTTAATGCTCTGGGAATGATCGCTGGGTTCAGCTGACACAGAACTTGTAAGATGTGGACTATCCTGTAAGGGCAAGTAGTCCTTGTTAAATGACCCTAAAAGAGCCAAGGATTTCCATGGCTAAGTGAAGTGGATTTTAGGCGAACCATCCCTGACCGGACTACTTAGAAATGGCATTTTGCTGGTTCCAGGTGTGGCCTTACAGTGTCTACATCTGCCACCTTCCCCAGGTAGTCGCTGCCCACACTGTCTCTCTGCCTGGGCCCAGTGAGCTCCTTTGGCAGACAAGGCTCCAACACCCTGATGTCTGCATTGGTGTCCCGGCCGGTCTCCCCCACAGTGTCTGGATCCTGGGACGGCAGCAGAAGGAAGCAAATGCCAGCTGTGGCAACAGCAGCAGCAGAGTGCAGGGTGGCCAGGATGGGCTGGAGAAGGGGGCAGACTGTCATAAATGCAGGCCAGTTCACAGTCACCCAAATTTTGATCACAGGACCACGGGGTGCTGCAGCGGCCATAACTTTGAGGACTGTTAGTAACTATCATAGTAACTGAATGGTCAGTGAGTGAATGGTCAGTAAGCAAACACATTTTTGAAAATGTATAATATGATTCTTTGAAGAATAGCCCAATCATTGAACAAATTGTAGTGACAAAGGCAATAATAAAGTGGTCTTCTTGAAAACTTTGCATAGCTTTAGTTCTGCACAGGGTGGGAGTCCGATCCCCTTCCTCCAATAGGAGCTGGGTGGGAAGAAGGCCATTGGCTTTTCTGCCCAGCGTCACCTTGGGTCCAGACTGGCAGGGAGGCTGCTCTGGGGGCTCACCCCCCCTTCCCTTCTCCTGCTTTTCAGGCACCCTCACTAAGTTCGTCCTGGTTCTGTATGGGACAGGCCCCGACCTGCCGGACCTCTCCAATCAGTTTGAGAGCAGTGGCTGCAAAACCCTGGTCACCAACCAGGCCTGCGTGGGTAAGTCCTAAGGAAAATGGGCTGCTTGGAAGAGTGTCCTACTCTTGGGGGTGGCCCCTGTCCTAGACCTGAGCTTGTGCTCACTGCCTGCTGGCAGAAGGGTGGGTCTGGGCCTGGCCTGCCCCTCTTTGCCTGTTGGACAGGCTGGGCTGGCTCCTCCTCTCCGACTCCCAAGTGGAGGGAGGAGTCCCGCCTTACCAACAGCTCTCCTTTCTCTGCGCTGACCTTGGTTCGTCCGTTTGGGTCCTCTGCTCTGCTACTCTCACCATGTCCCCTTCGGTGGGCCAGTTGGGTAAGAACCCTCGAGGTCTGAGTGGAGGGGTGGAGGCACTCCTGCCAGAGCTGTGGGTAACTCAGTCCCCCACCTTGCCAGAGGAAGGAGGGCTGCTTGCCTGCTGCAGTTTCTGTGTCTTGGCTCCATGGCGGGTGGGAGCTCCCCCCTCCCATTGCTCTTGGACCACCAAGCGGCTCTCTCAGTCCAGCCTCTGGTTCCAGGTGGCTTTTTCACTCCATCTTCTTGTGGACGCTTGTCACATTCTACCTTTTACTTTATTCAAGTGGCTTCCATATTATCTTTCTGTTCAATTTGTTTTGAGATTCTCTAATATTTTTTTCATACAGGATTTTCCCTTTCACTTCCCATAGTCATCCTCCATTTATTCTTACCTCTTTTATTTCTTTTCTTCCGTGATTGTTTTACTTTTGACACTACCAAATAACAGCACACCCCACATTTGATAGAGTCTAGCCAGCCTTCCAACATTCCCTATGTAGCTCAGCCTTTCAAAGCAGGCATTATCTTTTTGTTCTTTGCCGAGTACCCGTAGGGATTAAAATATGTGGCAAAAAATGAGGGTTTTTTGTAAGTGGTTACTCAGCTTCCATTTATGTCATCCATTTGGATTCCCCCCAAATCACTTGTGCAGCGAATGTCTTCCTTTATAGCCATTGATACAAGACAAGATTTGTAGCTCAGTGCTGAACTGCAGGTCTATTGATGCTCTCTGAGCTTGGCTGTTTTCTTGCAGCCATTTCATTATCTAAGTAGGCAACTATCATCAGGGCTAGAAGGGGGATTGGTGTTGTTGGAGAGGAGGTGGTGGGGGTGGTCAGTTGTTTTCTTGCAGGCATTTCATTACCCAACTAGGAAACATCATTAGGGCTAGGAGGAAGTGGTATTTGTGGATGGGAGGAGGAGGAGGAGGAGAGGAGGAGGAGGGGTAGGAGGAGGAAGCGAAGGAGGAAAACTAGGTAGTCTCTGTGGTAGTCTCTGAGCTTGGCTGTTTTGTTGCAAATGTTTCATTATCAAACTAGGGCTAGGAGGAGGGGGGTTTGGCATGGAGGAGGAGTATGTGTGGGCATCCTTGGTGCTCTCTTGCAGACATTTCATTACCAAATGTGTTAACATTAGAGTTGTAGCCATTTCCTGGAGCATAACATCTACCTCTCAATTTCTACTTCGTACAGATTCTCCAAACAATCCAGAAGATACCAGTTCATACTTCCTGATGCTCCATTTGAGCCCTTCATTCATAATGAAAACCTTCCTTTCCTTGCATATCTTCCTCATTTCCATAACCTTCCTCTCTCTTTGATTCACACCCAATCCTTTCCCCTTCCCTTCCACATTCATTCATCTTTTTTTAAGAAATGCAACACTTTGCAGAGAAATACCTGGTCCCGTGGAGTAAAAGTCATTCCATCAATTGCAAAGTTTAGCATTTTGTTTAGTTAATTCAGGATTTATCCCATTGCAAAAGTAATAATGATTGTGACAACTTTTCCAGTTGTATCAATTATTCCGTGGGTACTTTGAAAAGCTCAGAGCAGTTTATGTCAGATCATCTCCCATCTGGCAATCCTACATCAGGAGCCACAGGTATACTACTGTGAGTGTTATGACTTTTGTCCCTCTGCTGGGTGAGTGGAAGTCTTCTGGTCCATTCTGCTACCTGCTTACCACCTTAGCTAAGCAGGTAGCTTAATGGCTCTGCAGCTGAGATTGTCTGATGGAGGCTACATTCCTGGCACATTGCTGAGAGCCACAAAATATGAACAAAATAAGTAGTGGTGTGAAGACTGACTCAGGCTGCCCAGAGAAGTGGTTTCTCACCTACAGAGCAGAGAAGGAAGGCTGGCCAATCATGCCCTGAATCCTCTCTCCTTTGCCTTCTCTTCCAGTGTGTGAAGAAGGCTTCTACCTCCACCAGAAGACCTGTCTCAAGACTTGTCCGCCTGGCTTTGCTCCGGCCCTGGGGCCGCCACCTCTGGAGAACAGCCTCGACCCCCACCTGCTGCAGCCTCGGCTCTGCGTGCCCTGTCATCCGTCCTGTGCCACCTGCCTGGGCCTCTCGGCCGGCCAGTGCTTGTCCTGCCCAGCTCATGCCCACTACAACAGCCAGGAGCACACCTGCTCCCATCAGACACAGAGCAGCAGGGCCTCCCCTGCTGTGGGGGAAGAGGGCGTGGCTCCTGCCAGCCCCCCTTCCAACTTGCCGCTCTTGGTGGCCGGCCTGATCTGTGCCTTCATTGTCCTCGTCTTCGTCATCGTCTTCCTGGTGCTGCAGCTGCGGTCAGGGCTGTGCCTGCGTGGGTACAAGGTCTACTCGCTGGAGAGCGGAAACCTCATTGCCTACAAAGGGCTGCCCTCCATTCTGTGGCAGGAGGGGCTGGAGGAGGAAGAGGAGGAGGAGGGCGAGGGCGAGAGAACTGCCTTCATCAGAGACCAAAGACTTTGATGAGTCTGCAGCCCCAGGTGAAGCAGGCCGGATCCACCCCCGGGGCTCCTGCTCTCTTCTGGGGCTGAGCCCCTGTGTCTTATGGGCCTGATGCTGCTGCTGGAGTCATTCTCTTCTGGTTTTAATTCACCAAAGTTTTTTTAAAAACTAAACCAGTCTGTGTCCTGTTATAGTGGAAAGGAAGAGGGGTGCGGGGGGGGGCACATCTCCCTAGATGGGGGAGGGCTGAGGCAACAGGAGGGCTTCCAGCTCCCTCCTGCCTTGGCCACCAGACGTCGCCTACGCTCCTCTCTTCCCACATGGCCAGGAGGGCCTGCCTGATATGATGCCCCTTCTCTGCCCCTGACTGGTGGGGGGGAGGGGCAGGAAGAGGATCCACTGCTCCTTGCTCAGTGCAGACGGGCTGCCCAGCCCCCTCCCCCCCTGAGCAGGTTCTCTGGACACTGGACCTTGGAGGGGCGGCCAGCCGGCTGGCTTGCTCACCAGCACCCCCTGGCGGCTGCTCCCTGGATCTGCTGAGTGTTGCTGGAGCTTCCACCTTTCCTATGTGCCTTGTTGCCCTCCCCCCCTCGGATGACAATCTCTGGCTGCGGTCGTCTGGAGCTGCCTGGTGGAGGTTGTTTGGTTGGGGCTGCCCAGGACACTTTTTCTATAACTTTTTTGGTGCACAAATGATTTCTTGTAATTTGAAGAAGTAACCAATTCCTGGGGCCAGTTTTTTTAATTTAATGGATGTGGATATAACTCTAGAGAGATTAAAGTTTATTAAATGTTGGAACTATGCAAACCTTGTTTCTCCTGCTGTTTTCTCTCGCCAGGAGCCTCAGTCAACCCCTAAGCCTTAATCAAGAACTATGATACACCCCCTGCTTACTTCAAGCCCAGGAATATCTGACTCTCTGAAGCCTCTTCCATCCTGCCACACTCCTCTTCTCCCTCCTGGTAAAATTGAGGAAAGCCCACCAGGCCTCCTGGGGGATAGGCAGACTTTCACCATGCTTTATTTGGCTGGGTCTTCAAATTCCAAATAAAAGCAGATAAAATTCAAGGGCAGAAGCTAATTGTGGAATGAAAATAATTAAGGGCATGGATCCAGCTGATTATTGCAACTTGGAGGGGTTTAATAGGATTGTCCCATCCCAACTGCCGCTCAGTTCCTGGCAGCCACTTGGAGAGGATTGAGAGTAACTGAAGCTTCAGAGAAAGTAGTAAGATACAGATTAACAGAGTTGAAAGGGACTTTGTAGGTCATCTAGTCCAACCCCCTGCCCAAGCAGGATACCCACCACCATTTCTGACAAATGGCAGTCCAATCTCTTCTTGAAAGCCTCCAGGGATGAATCTCCCACAACTTCCGAAGGCAACTTCTGTTCCACTGCTTGATTGTTCTTACTGTCAGAAAATTTCTCCTTATTTCTAGCTTGAATCTCTTCTTGATCAGTTTCCATCCATTATTCCTTGTCTGGCCTTCGGGTGCCTTGGAGAATATCTTGACCCCCTCCTCTCTGTGGCAACCCCTCAAATATTGGAAGACTGCTATGAAGTCTCCCTTGGTCCTTCTCTTCACTAGACTAGCCATGCCCAGTTCCTGCAACCACTCATCATGTTTTAGCCTCCAGTCCTCTGATCAGCCTGGTTGCTCTTCTCTGCACTGTTTCTGTAGTCTCAACATCTTTTTTATAGTTCTAAGTGTGGCCTTACTAAGGCTTTATAGAGTGGTATTAGTACCTCACTTGATCTTGATTGTTTCCCCCTGTTAATGCAACTCAGGATTGCATTGGCTTTTTTGGCTGCCACTGCACACTGCTGGCTTCTATTTAATTTGTTGTCCACTGAGACTCCAAGATCTTTCTCACTGTTACTGCTATTAAGCCTGGTTTCTCCCAGTCTATATGTGTCCTTTTGGTTTTTCTTGTCTTACTTTTCTCTACATTGAATTTCATTTTGTTCGGTACGGCCCAGTGTTGAAGTATTTTCTGGGGGCTGTAAGAGAATTGGGGGAATCGTTTAAACCTGAGGAGGGCTATAAATCACAGAATCATATTATATCCTTGAGCATGGGTCAGCACTTGTTTTCAGCCAGCCAGAGAACAGTATAAAATTTAGACTTAAGTTATAGGGAGGAAGATTACAGAAAGCAGTTTGAGAGGAGAAGCAGAGATGGGGGGGGGGGCTAATGGCCACAAGGTGGAAGTCTGGGGGTCCCAATTGGATCCAGAGGTGAAGGCTATAGGCTAAAAACAGCCTCAGGCAGGAAGCTGACTAGGTGACCCTGGGCTTCTCCCCCTCTCAGCACACCATCCCCAGGCTGGTGGTTATGGGGAAAATAGGAGGAGGGAGGAGTATTGTATGTGTTTTCCACCTTGAGTTACTTATAAAAATAGAAAAGGAGAGATAAAAATAAATAAAAGCGACCTTTTCTGGAGGCCTCTGGATCTTTATAGCAGGCTCCTGTCTTTTGTTTAAGGAAACTACCTTGGGGCATCTCACCTGGCACTCAGCTTAATGGCAGCCTAATATATGTGTGTGTGAGTGTGTGTGAGTGAGAGAGAGAGAGACAGACAGACAGACAGACACTGTACTGTCACTCGACTTGCCTTTCTGGCTATTGCAAGGTGAAACTGCAAAATAGTTGACTACAGAACTCAGCCTTCTAAGCCCCACCTGGGAGATGATTAAATTTTTGCAGGAGAAAAGGTCTTTTAGCTTACAGAGGAAAAATGTATAATATAGCCCCACTTCTTGTTAAACTTTAATTCAAATATTGATTCCACAAGGAGATAATTATGGGGCTGCCCAGATCATGATAATGCAGGTAGTCCTCAACCTACAACCTTTCATTAGTGACTTCCTTAAGCAAGTGATCCTTTGGTTCAGTTTCCTGGCTTCTCCGGTTTTCTGGAGATTCCCAGTGTTAATCAGTAGCTGTGGAGACACATGGGAAGCTGCTTCTTCCACAGGCTCTTCTGCCTTCCTCTCATTCACAAAAGAACCTTTAAAAAAAAAACTCCCATGCCATATGACAGAAAGCCTCTTTCCTTGGGATGTGGATTGTGCAGCCTGGCATGCGGGCTCCATTCCTAACACTAATTGCTCAGAGAAATAGTGGACTCCCCCGGACGAGCCTCCATTATGGGTGCCTTCATTTGAACTCAGGGGCACTTTTCACATCACACCTTTGAATTTGATCTGGAACTTAAGTGGCAGCTGGAATGTGGATCGACTGAAAGCCACCAGGCTCAACCCAGCAGATCCTAACTCACCTTCTGTGTACTTAGTTGTCGCTGCTGGCTGGAGGCCTCACCAGAGATGGAAGGGCAGTGGGGCTGGGTAGGAGGGGCCGCTTCCCAGGGAGAGGCTTGGAAAGGAGGGGCAGAGGCTGGTGAAGAGAAAGCTCTGTCAGTGGGGAGGAGGGAGAGGAAGAATCCCAACCTGGATTGCCTTGGTCTTTATGCAACTATTATTATTTATTTTTATTTATTTTAGAAAATTTATATTGCCATCTGCTTGCCATGGTGACTCGAGGCAGCTTACACGGATGGAAATAAAATAATAAGCCGTTTAAGCAGTTGCCAACTTTGTGGCAGTTAAATCCATTGCATGTTATTTATTCTTAGGTCTTTTTAAGCCCCATTTTTGTGGAGGTGAAAAATAATTTGTAATGGCAACTGCTCTGCAGTCCTGTGGCCAAGCAAATCCTCTCCCCCTTCTGAGCTGGCTGTGGGGGGAAGAAGGGACTGACTAGGTCATATTAG
>NC_138556.1:0-391499 GCF_964273705.1 Natrix helvetica | reverse complement strand
AACATGAATAAGGGCACTCCCATTGAAACAGTTTGGGATGCAAGTAAAGCTTATATGCGTGGGGTCCTGATACATATGAACTTTAAACATAAACAAATTAGACAGAAAAAGAGAATGGAATTGGAAGATGAAATAAAAAGCAAGGAACAGCTGCTTATAACAAACCCGAATGACCAGGCGCTCCAGATGGCGCTAAAGCTGTTGAAAGATCAATTTCAGATGCTTATAGCAGAACAAACAGCAACTAATTTACAATTTGCTAAACATAACACCTTTGCCAACGCTAATAAACCTGGTAGATGGTTAGCACATACTTTGAGAAGGAATATGAATGACAGAATTATTGATAAAATTGAGTTTCGAGGGAAGATGGTATATCAACAAGAGTTGATTAAAAAATCATTTGTGGACTATTATACTAAGCTATATGTACAGGATAATATACAGAACAAGTTAATAGATGATTTTTTGGAAGGAAAAAGGGTTGCCAAAATTTCTGTGCTTCAAAAGGCAAATTTGGAACGTCTTATAACCGCTGATGAGATCACTTTAGTTATAAATCAACTTAAATTAGCTAAGGCTCCAGGGACTGATGGTTTGACTGCAATGTATTATAAAACTTTACAACTGGAAATGATTGAATATCTTACACAACTATTTTGTAATATACAACAAGGAGGTAAAATACCTCCCTCATGGAAAGCGGCTTTTATCTCATTGATACCTAAAGATAAAGAGGGCCCTAAGAAACCAGAGGATTACAGGCCAATATCTCTTCTGAACACAGATTATAAAATATTTGCTAAGGTACTAGCCAACAGATTGATGCCGGTTATTCAAGAGATTATTCATCATGATCAAGCAGGATTTATTGAAGGCAGACATATGAAGGAGAATGTAAGGCAACTCATAGATTTAATTGACTATCTTGATAAGAATAAGCAGATCTCTGCAGTGCTGGTTTTCTTGGATGCAGAGAAGGCCTTCGATCGAGTGAATTGGAACTTTCTAACCAAGACTTTGGAAAAGATGGATATGGGACCACGATTGCGGCAGGCGATTGGAGCAATTTATCAGCAACAAAATGCACAACTTATTATTAATGGAAATTTGTCAACAATTTTCGAGATACAAAAAGGCACAAGACAAGGTTGCCCATTATCCCCATTGTTATTTATTTTAACTTTGGAAGTCTTGTTGAACGCAATTCGGGACTCAAAATCCTTAGATGGCATAGCTATCAGGCAAAAGGAATACAGAACTAGAGCATTCGCCGATGATCTGGTTGTTACCCTTTCACATCCTTTGAAATCAATAATCCAGATGAAAAATATCATAATAGAATTTGGCATGGTGTCTGGGTTTAGACTAAATCAAAACAAAACGAAAATGATGGTTAAAAACATGACAGAGACTCAAAGAAAGAGACTTGTAAGTTTAGCAGGTTTTGAAATAGCTTCTAAAGTTAAATATTTAGGAATACAAATTTCAGAATCAAATATAAAACTTTTCTCAAATAACTATGAAGTGTTGTGGCAAAAGATACAGAAAGATCTTGAAGCGTGGAAAAAGTTACAATTGTCTTTGCTTGGAAGGATCTCAGCAATTAAAATGAACATTCTACCTAGATTTATCTTTCTATTCCAGATGATTCCGGTGCTTAAATCAGATAAAACCTTGTTAAATTGGCAAACAACATTAAATAAATTTGTTTGGAAGGAGAAAAAACCGAGAGTAAAGATGAAGATTATGCAAGATACACGTGAAAGAGGCGGCCTCAGACTCCCAAACCTTCGATTATATTATGAAGCTGTGGTACTAACGCATGTAGCAGATTGGTTTGGGAAAACAAAAATGGAATTGCTGAATATAGAAGGCCATGATCTTGTTCTGGGATGGCATGCATATCTTTTTTATGAAGACAGGGTGGATAAAGTGTTTAATAACCATGTTCTCCGAAGTGCCTTGATGAGAATATGGAAGAAGCACCGGCCCAATTGGGATTATAAAATACTGCTTTGGTTGGATCTTGCAGACACCATGGGGATTATGAATATTAAGTCACTCGGAGGTTGTTTATATAAAGATGTGCTTATTGCTGATGGGGGCGAATGGAAGTTAAAAACTTTGGAACAGCTGTTGGAAGAAGGAATTACTTTAAATTGGTTACATTTCATACAGCTACAGAAGAGATGGGAAGAAGATCGCAGGGTTGGTTTTATGGATAAAGAAGTGGAATTAACCTAGGTACCCCCATGACAACCCGCGCGGCCGCATTCTGAACCAGCTGAAGCCTCCGGGTGCTCTTCAAGGGCAGCCCCATGTAGAGAGCATTGCAGTAGTCCAGGCGAGAAAGGACGAGGGCATGAGTGACTGTGCACAGAGCATCCCGATCGAGGAAGGGGCGCAACTGGCGTACCAGGTGAACCTGGTAAAAGGCCCCCCTGGTCACGGCCGTCAGGTGTTCTTCTAAACTAAGCCGCGTATCCAGGAGGACTCCCAGGTTGCGAGCCTTCTCTGAGGGGGCTAAAATTTATCTCCCTATCGTCAAAGATGGAACAAGATGTACAAATCGGGATGACGGGAACCACAGCCACTCAGTCTTGGAGGGATTGAGCTTGAGTCTCTTCCTCCCCATCCAGATCCGCACAGCCTCCAGGCATCGGGACATCACGTCGAGGGCATTGTTTGGGTGGTTTGGGGTAGAGATGAAAAGTTGGGTATCATCAGCATATTGATGATACCGTACCCCAAAACCACGGATGATCTCGCCCAGCGGTTTCATTTATATGTTGAACAGGAGGGGTGAGAGAACTGACCCCTAGGGCACCCCACAAGTGACGCGCCTGGGGGTCGATCTCTGCCCTCCAGTCAACACAAACTGCGACCGATCCGACAGGTAGGAGGAGAACCACCGTAAAACGGTGCCCCCCACTCCCAACCCCCCCGAGTCGTCGCAGTAGGATACCATGGTCGATGGTATCGAAAGCCGCCAAGAGGTCTAATAGGACCAGGACAGAGGAACAGCCCCTGTCCCGGGCCCACCAGAGATCATCGACCAACGCAACCAATGCCGTCTCTGTGCTGCACCCAGGCCTGAAACCCGACTGAAACGGATCCAGGTAGACAGCTCCATCCAGGTACTGGGGAAGCTGACGTGTTACCACACTCTCGACAACCTTCGCTACAAAGCGAAGGTTGGAGACCGGATGATAGTTGGCTAAAGAAGCTGGGTCCAGGGAAGGCTTCTCGAGGAGGGGCCTCACCACCGCCTCCTTCAAGGCGGTGGGAAAGAACCCCTCTCTCAATGAAGCATTGGTAATCGCCTGGAGCCAGCCTCGTGTCACCTCCCGGGAAGTCGAAACTAACCAAGAGGGACACGGGTCCAGCACACAAGTGGCAGCACTGAATCTCCCCATAATCCTGTCCATGCCTTCGGGGGTCACAGGGTCAAACCCATCCCAGATAGTCTCCTCAAGATTCATCCCCGTCGGCTCGCCTGAATCTACCCAGTCAGAGTCCAAGCCTGTCCAGATCTGAGCGATTTTATCCTGCAGATACTGAACAAATTCTTCAGCCCTACCCTGCAAGGGATCTTCCCCAGTTCCTTGGTTAAGTAAGGAGCGGGTCACCCTAAACAGGGCGGCTGGACGGTTATCTGCAGACGCGATAAGAGCAGAAAAATATTGCCGTTTTGCTGCTTCTATCACCACTAAGTAGGATTTAATATAAATTCTTACTAGTGTTTGATCAGATTCGGACCGGCTGGCCCTCCAGCCACTCTCTAGGCGTCTTTTCCGGCGTTTCATCTCCCAGAGCTCCCCGGTAAACCAGGGAGCCATCCGGGATCGACACCGGGTCAGAGGCCGTAAAGGCACAACACGATCCAAAGCCCCAGCGGCAGCCCAATCCCAGGCTTCCACTAGGGCTTCGGTCAAGTTGTGAGCAAGGGATTCAGGAAAAGTGTCAGGCCTGTAATTCTGTTCCTTTTAGGATCCTTGGCCTGCCACATATTTAAAGAAAATATATATATATATTCTTATGCTGTTTCATTGGTTTAGTAGTTGGGAGGGGGGAATAGAAAGGAGTAGGATTGTGGAATGTATTGTTATGGATTTTCTTAGAAGCTCAAGGTCGTCTTTTGTCTCCGCACCTCGACACCTGGCCGGAAGAAGAGGGGTGTACATGCCAGCCGCACTCACATCCATCGCCAGGGCCGCACTCCGTTGACCCAGTCCATAATTTCACAGGAGGGAGGCCAAATGGCCAAATGGCACAGAACGGTGGCCCAGGCAACGGCAGTAATACCAGGGGGGCACAATGAAGCACCCCCCCTCTGGCCACGCCCACGCCAGCTCCCGAAGCCATCTTCCGCTGGCGTTAGTATCCATGCCAGCTGCCTCAGCCACTCCCCGCTGATCTAATTTATCATGTTCACAAGCAAGGAGGGGGGGGAGCAACCAGGATAACACCACGGCGTGGGGAGAGGCAGCTATAGAGACCCCAAACCGGCCATCCCACCGCCACCGCTGGCCTTACCCACGCCGGCTGCAGAGACCCCAGACCGGGCGTCCCGCTGCAGCTGCTGACCACACCCACGCTGGCAGCCGACCGACGCTCTCCATTCTCCTTTCACCCCCCCATTTCACTCACGATGTTCCGGCTATAAGGCAGGACATCTCAGCTCAAGAGTATCCCCCGAGGTCCCAGGAAGTTCTCATAGCTGGACCTGGAACCAACGATGGGATAGGGTACCCCTGCAACCCCCAAGAAGGACAATCATCTCCCCGAAGCTCTGTAAACCACTTAGGGCTGTAAAGCAGTATATGTCTAAGTGCTGTTGCTATTGCTAAGAGAACCCCTGTCTGATCTTGATGAATACAAATCACCAGATTACATCCCAGAGTTCTAAAGGAGCTGGCAGATGTCATCTCAGAACCACAGTACCACATCTTTTCAAAAATCCTGGAGCACCAGGGAACTAACAGGATTGGAAAAGAGCTGATGTGGTTCCCATCTTCAAAAAAAAAAGGGGGGGAAATATTGTTTGTATTGATCTTTGTCCTCCTGCTAATGAGGAGGAGGATGTTGTTGTTGCAGAGCCGGTGTTATTATTCTTTTACTCATCTCCAAATTTTTCTGTATTATAATCCACTTGGTATAAAAATCAATTGTAATCCAGAGTGACCATGAGGTGGCCAAAGGTTAAAAAAAGAAAAAAGAAAGAAAAAAGTCAATTATAATCCAAAGTGACCATGGGGTGGTCCAAGATAAAAAAGTAAAAAGGTAAAAGAAAACAAAAAGGCTGAAAAAAAGGGAAGAAGATTCGGAGGAAGAAAAGCCAAGAGTAAAACAAGAAGGCAAAAATGGAGACGGTGGGTAGATCTACTATCAAAAATGTGAGAAGGAAAAAGAAAAAAACAACCATAAAAGAATAAAAATCTTCAATCTTTTCTATGCCATAATCCAATTGAAAAAAAAACCAAAAATTGAAAACAATCAGAAGGAGTCAAACTTTTCCAAAGCACACGAAGGCCAGACAAGGAATAATGGATGGAAACTGATCAAGGAGAGATTCAAGCTAGAAATAAGGAGAAATTTTCTCACAATGAGAACAATCAACCAGTGGAACAGAAGTTGCTTTTGGAAGTTGTGGGAGCTTCATCACTGGAGGCTTTCAAGAAGAGACTGGACTGCCATCTGTCAGAAATGGTTTAGGGTCTCTTGCTTGGGCAGAGGGTTGGACTAGATGACCTACAAGGTTCCTTCCAACTGTTAATCTGTTAAAGAGCACTCTGGAAGGCGGCTGAGTGCAGACCTGTATCCAGGTCACTTTTTCATCCGTGGGAAATTTGGGAAAGGATGAGGGACCCCCTGTTGAATGGCTGCTGACTGAATACCTGCACGTAAACAGGTGTTTCCCCCCGTCCCTCCGACAATTTTCAGGGACGCAGAGCCCCATCCGCGCAGGGTTCTCCAAAGTGGCGGCAAAGGGCAGCCAGGCTCCCCCCCACTCCGTCCGCTCGCCAGCCCTGTGGGCACCTGTGGGTCGGGACGCCAAGCGGCCTCACCAGCCAGCCACGACCGCAGCTCCTTGAAGGCCTCGAGTCGCCCGGGACGCTCTTCTGGGGAAAGGAGAAGCGGCGCAGGAAGAGGCAATTCGCAAGGTTGGTCGGACGCCGGGAGGCTTCCTGTTCCTCTTTTGCACTTCGGACTCGCGCAGGGCGCCTGGGCGGCTTCGGGAGGTCGCGGCGACGTGCGCCGAGGAGTGGCGCGGGTCTCCCGGCCGCCAGCTAGGCGCGGCTCGAGGAAAGGGGCTTCGCGGCGGGGCGGGGCAGGAGAGCTCGGCGGCTAACTCCGGGGCGGCGATGGGCTTCGGGCTGGCGCTCGGCTGCCCCGAGGGCCACAGCGCCCTGCTGCAGCTGCAGGAGTCGGAGGTGCGCCTGCTGGAGGGGCTGCGCAAGTGGATGGGGCAGCGGGCCAAGAGCGACCGGGAGTACGCGGCGCTGCTGCACCAGATGCACAGCCTGGCCGGCAAGCAGGAGGGCGGCCGGCAGTCCCGACTCGGCGGCCAGATCGGCCAGGTAGGCAGCCCCGGGCGGGATCTCGGCTTGCCTCGGCCCGCGCCTTCCCGGTCCGTCGGCTCAGAGCAGCCGCGGCCCATCCGAAATGCCCACGGAAGGGCGCGGCTCTCGAGTGGCGCAAGAGAGAGGCAGCCGGGTGGCCTTTGGCGCTTCTCCGCTGGGGCTGGGTTTGTCCCCTGGCCTCCGACGGCCGTCCTTCCCTTTGCAGGGCCGTTTCAGAGAGATCAGGCAACGTTGCCCCTTCTAAAAGTGCCAGTGGCTCCAACGTGGTCAGGCTGGTTGACGATCAAAACCCATTTAAAAAACCCATCCTTGGAGCTGACTAAACTGCCTGAGAAGAGAGAGGCGGCTGGTTTTGGAGGCCTTTCCAATCATGGCACCTTTCCCTCCGCCATCCTTCAGCTATCTTGTCTTCTGCTTAATGCAAACTGGTTGCAAAGTGAGGTGCCCTTCCTCAGAAAGATCTTTCCCCAACCAGTGTCTAGAGAGCATCCCCCTCTAGTTCCTCTAGTGGAAATGGGCCATACTTTTCAGGCTTCGGTCATCTTCTCTTTTGCAGTGTTGGTGGTCCCTGGTGACCCAGACGGAGGCGCTGAGCCAAGCTCTAGAACGCCACGCGGAAGCCCTGCTGGCTGGACCCCTGAACACCCTGGCCCTGCTTATTCAAGACAAGCAGCAACTGCACCGGTGCTATAGTGAACAGTGGCAACAAATGAACCAGGAGTTCATCCGGGTACAGCCATCTAGCTGAGCCCTCCTGGCACCAACAGGATCCCAGGGAAAAGGCTAGGAAGTGTTGGGGTGGGGTGGGGAAATCCACCAGGGCAGCCAGCCCTTCTGAGCTTCCTTCTTGGCTTTTCCAGACCACCCAACAAGAACCCGAGCGCCTGAGAGCCCAGTACCGCAGCCACATCCGTGAGTGTGCACAGGCAAAGCGCAAATACCAGGAGGCCAGCAAAGGTGCGTCCTTTGCCAGGGGCAGAATAGGAGCAAAGCCTTTCTCACCCCACATCCTGCTTTCTGTCAACAGCCAAATAGATGTCTCCAAAGGAGCCCTAGTCTTTGTGTCTCTTGGGACAGAGTCCGTGCCAGATGGTGGGAGCGTTTGTCAATGACCAGACCAGATGCGGCAACTTGAACTCTCAGTGATGCCACCAGGCATTGTTTTACAGGGCTTCTCTGGTGTTGCTGGACAGGGAAAGAGTTAGCCTGAGGCCCCTGCTCAGTAGGTTCTGCAGGACTCCACATTCTCTCTATTACGTGGAGGTGGAATGAATTATGTTACCCCCTCAGTGCAGGATCAGGTTACATCTCTATCCCAGCCAGATGGAAGGCTGTGAAATCCTGTCCTGGAGCTTGGTAACCAGGCATAGGCTCAACTGTGGCAAAGCCTCATAAGCTCTGGTTTCAAGGACTTTTTGGCTACAGTGATTTAGCATCTTAATTCTCAATTAGGTGGCACTTCTCCAGCTCCACCTGATATGTCATTTGGATGCTTTCTTTGATTCTTTGTTCCTGCCCATCAAGCAGGTGGTTGAGGAAGCCTTTCCACAAACCCATTTTAGAGGCCCTTCTCACATCACTCTGGCCCAAGTCAACTCAGTTTGGATTACTGCAATGTGCACTAAATGGAGCTACCCTTGTAGGCTACTCAGAAGCTACAGCTGGTCCAGAATGTGGCTAAATAAGTGCCTTCTCTGCCCACCCCTTTGCCCATGTAACTCAGCTAGTTACAGCTACTCTGCAAGTTGTGCTTATTATTGCTAGGCTTCTGGCTGCTTTCAACCAGCTAGCCACCTCTTAGTCTGCCGATAGGCACTCAAAAAGTCCTCTCCAGCTTAGGGTCCAACTGCTGCAGGATTTTCTTTTTGGTGTATTTCAGTTAAAGGAGTGAAGAGTTCACCTTGATTTATTGGATGTTGGACATGAATAAGAATGGCATACTGCAGTTCTTCAATAATAATTCATAATCAGTGAAGACCACATAATAAACATTTTTAAAAACACATGATCCAGAAGAGCAACATACAGACATACATGTAGAGAGAAAAAACTTATCCATGCCTCTTTCAGGTGGCCTGAGAATAAAACGGGTATTTTGAAGGATGTCTCGGGTGGAGGGCTTGCAGGAAGGCAGGCTGCCCGGTCCTTCCAGGCCACCTCCACTATCCAGCCAAGTGCTTCTTGCTGACCTAAGCAATGTGCCGTCTCTGCTGCCAAGTGAAGCCTGAAGAAGGGGCCACATGGGCCCAATCCTGTTGGGCTCTTGTACATCTGACTCATTCAGCAGGCCTGCTCTCTGAAGGTGCTGGATTGTTATGTAGAAGTCCACTTTGGTTGCCCTTCACTGATACGAGATATGCATTTTTGGTTTGGTACTTAGCTTTTTTAAAAAGAAAAAAACTTTAATGAGGCCTAACTATTTAGAGAAACAGTCATATTTCTGTGCAATATGCTCACTCTATCACATCCTCCTGATTTGCTCTTTTTCTCATCTAAGTGGGCTTGAATGAACCTTTCTTTGCAGGTATGTTGCTGTGCCTCTCTGGTTGTTTAGGTAACCTCTTTTGTATCATTTCTAAATCCAGAATTTTTTTGAGATATAACAATCATAATTGTGGTAGTATTCATGAAATAGCTGCACCATTGATTTGTGTTACATTATAAATTTAGTTTTTCCTCCAGTTAACAGGGCTTTCCATTCTGAATTTGCTCTTTTCATAGCAGCTGCATCTCAATTTTTCACTGAAGAGAAAATCCCTAAGATATATAACTGTTACCTGCTTAGTTAGAAGTATTTTGTTCCTTTGCCTATGCTGAGTTGTGTTTGTTCTTTAGAGCCCATTTTTATTTTTAGCAAGGCTTGCTGTCTGCCAAGGTCCCACCCTGGGTCTTGCCATCCCAGAGACATCGAAAAATCCTTTGCAGGGGGACAGAGCTGCAGGAGTCCACTGATTTGAGTCAGGGAATTGTCTAATCCTACCTTCCACTTCTGTGGCTCTCTCCTCAGGCAAGGAACGTGAGAAGGCCAAGGACAGGTATGTCCGCAGCCTCTGGAAGCTCTACTCCCTGCACAACCAGTACGTGCTGGCCCTGCGAGCAGCGGAGGTGCAGCACAGCCTCCACTATAAGCAGATCCTGCCCGGTCTCCTCCAGTCCCTGCATGGCCTTTTGCAGGAGATGGCCCAGATCACGTGAGAGCAGCAGCTGACCCCAGATGGGCTTGGGTTGGGGGGGGGAAATCGGGCTGGGTTGCTCAGGTGAAACAAAACTAGGTTGCAGGGAGAGAGGAGTAGAGTGGGCACTGCTGGGGTACAGTTAGCAACGCCCTTTTTTCTTACATCTTATCTTTTTTCTTCTTGCCTTAATTCCTTTGGCTTGGTATTTCATACTTGTCTGCACTCTACATACAATCCTGCTGACTTCAAAGAGGGAACCGCATGTGCATGTGTGAATGCTGTTCTTTCTCTCCATCCTCTTATGTTTGTACCAACAGGAAGGCATCTTTGCAAGAATATGCCAGCATCACAAGCCTGGTACAGGAGGAGATGGTGGCTGTGCACCAAGCCATGGTCAGGGCCATTGACCGCATCCAGCCAACCATCGATTATGAAGATTTCCTCCCCCCTTGCAGGTACTGTCTGCTGAAGTTTTGTCTCCTGGCTGGCTGGGAGAGCGAGGGGCCGGTGGCTTTTCATTCTCAGGCTGGCTGGGGTCTCTCTCTCCAGGTGTGAGCAGCAGGAGATGCCAGGCATGGTGACCTTTGATAGGAGTTTGCTAGAGGAGGCTGAGACAGAGGTCCTGCAAGAGGGGCAGCTCCAGCTGAATGAACTCACCCTGGAAAGCCTGCAGCACACGTGTGTAGGGAAAGGTGGAGCCCTCTGGGAAGAAGGCAGCCCCTGGGCAGGGTGGTGATCCAGCCCATCTACATGGGCATTGCTGAGGCTGGGGACTGTGGATGGAAAAAGTGAGATGGGACTGTCCTGACTGGCCACCCTGGAAGCTGATCCTGGTCTCACAAAGCTCAGCGTGGGGCTGCCCTCTATGTGTGAGACAGGACACCCCCTTCTCTGCTTTGCAGGCTGACCTCCCTGGAGGAGGAACTGATCAGTGCCACTGAGAGCACTGACAGCCATCGTCGGCAGGTCCAGATGCTAGAAACTGAAATCCAGAACGATGAGATGGCAGGAAGCCCAGGAAAACGGTGAGCTTGTGCCACTGAAGCAGGAAGCTCCAGATCTTGCCATATTGCCACTCTGGCTCCTTCACTGTTATCCAAACGGAACAGCGCAAACCTTGAAGGGCCAGAAGAGGAGGCCAAGGGAGAGCAGCAAGCTTACCTATGCAAGGCATGCATGCCATTAGATTTCTCTTTCTCCCCCTTTTGCGAGGTTGTGTGAAACACATCTTGCAGCTCTCCATCCCAGAGGCCAGAAAAGGAGGCAACACTGCAACTCCCTGCCACTCATTCTTCAGCTCCAAAGTCTTTCCCAGCTTTCCCTTTTCTCTGCCTGATGTCCCACAACATCGCTCCCATGCCATGATGTAGGAGGCATGGGTTCAAGGTGGTCCTTGAAGGCAACTCACCCATTCCCACATTCTCTTCATGCAGCGGCTGATTGAAGAGAAAAGCTCCTGTTTTGCACAGAGAAGCTTTGGTTTTCCTCTTCTTAATTGCTGTATGCAGGCCCACCTGGGAGAAGCCACATGCTGGGTGCTTTGTGCCAGAGACCTCCTACCTCTTTGCAGAGTCGAGTGCTCCCTTGACCTTCTGCCACAGATATGCTACCCTTGGCAAAGCCTGCTTTCCTGTGCATGCTCCGCCCAATGCGCCTCTTTTCTTCCGCAGTGTCCTCCTCCTGGGAAGGCAGAAGTCCCTGCATGAAGCTTACCATCTTTTCCATCTTGCTTTGGGCACTCAAGAAAAACTCAAGGCCCAAAGGGATTTGCTGCAACAAAAGCTGGATGAGCTGGGACACCTGGACCCCCCACCTGCCCCAGATCTGCAGGGTGGCAGGCAGTTGCTCTCTTCTGTGGTGGGTATGAGCAGTGCCCTGCCAAGTCAGAGCAAGACAAGGTGGTAGCAAAGGGGGCCTATTGTGCTGATTGGGGAGGAAGGAGGAGCACAAGCAATGGGATCAGTCCAGCTGCTCCTTTTTCTCTGCCCCACCACTTGAGTGGGCTGGATTCCAAGCCTTGGCGGGAGGGATGCTCTGCGGTAGTCTCTGACCAAGTTCACCCTCTGCCCTCCTTCTCTGGCAGGAGCAGGACGTTGAGCGAGATTGGGGCCGAACACCGCTGGCTTTGGAGGCCCTGAAGCATCACATCTCAGGCATTTTTCGTCCACGTGTCTCAGTGAGTGGCCATCCTCAATTGTTGCTTCTCGCTGCCTCCCTGCCTAGCTGGATTTCCTGACCAGGCAAAGCCAAAAAACATCTGCTCTTAAAATATGCTAGATGAGGCATGTGTAAAACTCGCATTTATTCAGAAGTAGCACAATTTTTCCTAGCCTTGTTTTTGGATAAAATATTTAAAAACATCTTACTGCCACCATCCCAAATTTGCAAACTTAACATTCTTAAAATAGTGTAGAGTGTGAAGGTGCAAACAGAGGTGGGTGGGGGAAGGGGGAACAGCTAAAAAAGTGAAACTGGAAGGAGGAGGAGAGCAAAGAAGGAAGAAAAAGCAGGAGAGTCAGAGGTGAGATCAGCGGGTCTGTAATTAAAAGAAAAGGAGGATTTCAGTCTTAAGCAAAGGCAGAGAGTACCTAGCCGAATTCTGAACCTGCTGGCTTTTCATAAGGAACTGAAAGTGGCGTAATTGCAACAACGTCAGTTGGGCAAAACAGGGATCTAAAGGCATTTTCTGTATCAGAAAAAAGAGGAAACCAGAAGAAGAACTTCAACAGAGGGACAGTGAAGTTGAGCAATCTAAAGCCGAACCAGGCTGTTCTTCTTAGAGGAATTGGAGAGCCATGAAGAGGGGAGACTCAAGAGCCATTTATTCATTCGAAAAGTGGGCATTTGGGCCAGCCTCTGAGGGTCACCGTCTTGTCTTTTGACTCACTGATAGAAACACAAGAAGGGAATGTCTTCCCATCTGCATTTTTTGCACTTCGAGTTTTCTAAATATTGGACTGGCCTCCTGAAGAAAGAGTTGGGCCTCGAGTGCCCTTTGTGCTCAGAATCAGAGTGCCCAACCTCTGCACACTTTACTTCTGAAAGCTCCTAGACCCGTGATGGCGAACCTATGGCATGCATGCAACAGGTGGCAGGCAGAGTCATTTGTTAGGGCATGCCAGGCATTGCCCTGTCAGGTCCAGCATGCATGCGCGTGCTGGCCAGCTGACTTTGGCCTTCTTTTTCGACCATTTTTGACTTGGAGGCCACCCAACATGCAAGCCAGAAGTTCGGGAACGGACTGCTGGTTTGCGTGTTGGGCCGTTTTTCATGCTCCGGAGCCTTCAGGAGGCTTCCCTCCTAAAGCTCAAAAAATGGCCCTACGGACAAACCAGATCACCGTTCCCGAACTTCCGGGTTGCCCGTAGGGCCGTTTTTCACCCTCCGGAGGCTTCAAGGAAGGTCCCGAAGCCTCTGGAGGGTCTCCACAGAGGAAGCTGTTTTTGCTTCCCCAGGCTCCTAGAAAGCCTCTGCAGCCTGGGGAGGGCGAAAAAAGAGCCCCAAAAGCGGGGAGGGGAAGTGCTGGTCACATGCATAGCATTATGGGTGTGGGCACACCCATGCCCGAGCCCTCTGCAATCCCCCCGCTTCTGGCACACGATCCAAAAAAGGTTAGCCATCACTGTCCTAGACTCCCACACCTCCTTAAAGGGTCTGTCCCCTCAATTCAGCTTTGCTCTCATCCCCAGCCCATAGAAATTGAATACATACAATAATTGTGGATGTTTTGTTTGTTTTAGACATGTTTTTATTACTCTTTGTTTTGGAATTTTACAGTATTATCAGTCATTGAGATGGACAACTATAGAAATTGAATAAAAAATTAACAGAGTTGGAAAGGACCTTATAGGTCATCTAGTCCAACCCCCCCACTCAAGCAGGAGACCTTACAAATGGTAGTCCAATCTCTTCTTGAAAGGTTCAAGCTGCGACCGACCACATGTTTAATGGACCCGTGTCCCTCCTGGCTGGTACTGGCATCCTGGGAAGTGACACGAGGCTGGCTACTGGACTTGGTGAACGCCTCATTGGGCGAGGGGTCCTTACCTGCCGCCTTGAAAGAGGCGGTGGTGAGGCCCTTACTCAAGAGGCCTTCCCTTGACCCGATGGAGCTAGCTAATTACCGTTCAGTCTCCAACCTTCCCTTTTTAGCGAAGGTTGTAGAGAATGTGGTGGCACAGCAGTTTCCACGACACCTTGAGGAATCCGAATATCTAGACATTTATCAAAATGTTTTATTGTGTTTTTAGGGGGTTCTAGGAAGGGGGGGGATAACCAGGCCAGGAGGGAAGCCAGCCCCAGACGAACAGGTGAGTCCACGAAGGAAGTGAGCGGGGTGAGGGGGGAGAGGGAACAAGTTATTCCAGCAGAGGGTTGTTTTATTACAACGGTCGCGGGGAGGGGGGGATGCGAGGACAAGAAAAGATCGCAAGGTCGGTTGGGAGACCGTGGCTGCTGGCTACGCCCAGTCGTTTGTACCAACCCCCGCAGCCAAGGTGGTCAGGAACTACAGAGCCAGGGCCTGAGGCTGATGCTCTGCAATGCAAGGTCCGTGACCAACAAGGCCCCCCTCATTAACGAGTTGATCTCGGAGGGGGAGCTGGACCTTGCAGGGATAACGGAGACCTGGTTGGGTCACGAGGGTGGTTTACCCCTCGTGGAAATGTGCCCACCGGGTTTCCGTGCATTCCATCAGCCTCGGGCCCTGGGTAAGGGTGGTGGGGTGGCGGTAGTTATACGGGATTGTCTAGAGCTGAGGGAGTTCACTGTTCCTCAGATACCCGGGTGTGAGTCGCTGGGTATGAAATGGGGCCCAGGGAGGCAGTGGGGTCTGCTGATTGTATACTTGGCTCCTCGCTATACGTCAGCGGCCCTGCCCGAGCTCCTCGAGCTGGTCTCGGAGACGGCGGTTGAGATACCCAAACTTCTGGTTATGGGGGATTTCAACCTGCCGTCGACGGGAGCAGAGTCCGAGGTGGCTCGGGAGTTCATGGCTTCCATGACAGCCATGGGCCTGACCCAACTAATTCAGGGCCCCACACATGAAGGCGGCCACACACTGGACCTTGTCTTTGTATCTGAGCAGTGGACGAGTGATCTGGGAATAGGGGATTTAGAGATTACGCCCCTGTCATGGTCAGATCACTCATGTCTCCGGCTGGACTTCCCTGGCGCTACCCTCCACCGCGAGGAGGCGGAGCCAGTTTGTTCAAGCTGGTACCGCCCCAAGCACTTGATGGAACCGGATAGGTTCCAGACGGAGCTTGGGCCTTTACCTGTAGCCCTGACCCGCGCTCGGTCGGAGGACCTAGTGGCCGCCTGGAATAGGGCGATGGCGGGGGCCTTGGACCGGGTTGCGCCTCTGCGACCTCTCCTACGGCAGCGACCCACCCGGGCTCCCTGGTACACCGAGGAGCTAAGGGTGATGAAGCGCCATAGGAGACGTCTAGAGAGCAGGTGGAGGTCCTCACGCTCCGAGTCTGACCGAACACAGGTAAGAGCCTATTTACGGACCTACCTTGTGGCATTGAGAACGGCCAAATGTAGACATTGTGCCGCTCTCATTGCGTCTGCAGATAACCGCCCTGCCGCCCTGTTTAGGGTGACCCGCTCTCTCCTGTCGCAGGAGACGTGGGGGGCACCCTTGCAGGGAAGAGCAGAGGAGTTTGGGGAATATCTGCAGGACAAAGTCGCTCAGATCCGGAGCGGATGGCCCCCCCCCCAGTGGACCGGACGAGCCGTCATCAGTGAGTCTTGTGAGCCCACTCTGGGAGGAGTTTGACTCTGTTGCCCCCGAGGATTTAGACGGGTTGCGTGGACGGCTGCGACCCACCACATGTTCAATGGACCCGTGCCCCTCCTGGTTGGTACTGGCATCCTGGGAGGTGATGCGAGGCTGGCTTCTGGGCCTGGTGAACGCCTCATTGAGCGAGGGTTCCTTACCGACTGCCTTGAAAGAGGCGGTGGTGAGGCCCCTGCTCAAGAGGCTTTCACTTGACCCAACGGAGCTAGCTAATTACCGTCCAGTCTCCAACCTCCCCTTTTTAGCGAAGGTTGTTGAGAATGTGGTGGCGCAGCAATTTCCACGTCGCCTCGACGAATCCGTATATCTAGACCCACGCCAGTCCGGCTTCCGACCCGGGCACAGCACCGAGACAGCCTTGGTCGCGTTGGTGGATGATCTCTGGAGGGCCAGAGATAGAGGTTGCTCCTCTATCCTGGTCCTATTAGACCTCTCAGCGGCTTTTGATACCATCGACCATGGTATCCTACTGCGCCGGCTGGAGGGGATGGGAGTCGGAGGCACCGTTTTACGGTGGTTCGGCTCCTACCTCTCCGGCCGGATGCAATGTGTGTTGACTGGGGGGCAGAGGTCGACCCCGAGGCCACTCTCTTGTGGGGTGCCGCAGGGGTCGGTCCTCTCGCCCCTTCTGTTCAACGCATATGTGAAGCCGCTGGGTGAGATCATCCGTGGTTTTGGGGTTGAGTACCATCTGTACGCTGATGATACTCAGTTGTACATCTCAACCCCAAGCCACCCCAACGAGGCTGTCGAAGTGATGTCCTGGTGTTTGGAAGCCGTCGGGGTCTGGATGGGGGACAACAGACTCAAACTCAACCCCTCCAAGACCGAGTGGCTGTGGCTACCGGCACCTCGGTTCAGCCAGCTGATTCCATCACTGGCCATAGGGGGCGAACAATTGCCCCCTGTGGAATGGGCGCGCAATTTGGGCGTCGTCCTAGATGCCCGGCTGTCAATGGATGATCATGTGGCAGCCATGGCAAGGGGGGCGTTCCACCAGGTCCGCCTGGTGCGCCAATTGCACCCCCTTCTGGACCGTGGTGCCCTACGCACAGTCACTCATGCACTGGTGACGTCTCGCCTGGACTACTGTAACACTCTCTACATGGGGCTTCCCTTGGGACGCGCCCGAAGACTGCAGCTAGTCCAGAACGCAGCCGCGCGGGTAGTCATGGGGAGTACTAGGTACTCCCACGTAACACCTCTCCTGCGCGAGCTGCACTGGCTGCCTGTGGTCTTTCGGGTGCGTTTCAAGGTTCTGATCACCATCTTTAAAGCGCTCCATGGCATAGGGCCTAGTTACCTGCGGGATCGCATCCTCCCACATACATCCCTGCGGCCAATTCGCTCTCACAGGGAGGGCCTTCTCCTGGTGCCATCCACGAGGCAATGCCAACGGGCGACACCGAGGAGTAGGGCCTTCTCTGTGATGGGCCCAACCCTCTGGAATGACCTCCCCCCCGACATTAGAACCACTACTGACCTCCGCTCCTTCCGACAGAAACTGAAGACACACCTGTTCCGACTGGCTGGTCTGGCATAATTTATAACGTCTACCTCCTGGCATACACATTCTTACTGGTTTTTAGAGGGATAGTGTTTTAAATTTAACCTGATATGACATTGGGATTTTAAATTTTTGTACATTTCGATTTATTTATTTAGCTGTACAGTTTGGCATATTTTATCCTCCTCTCATATATGTATTTATGTAGTTATTACTATGCTTTAATTTGTTGTATTTTGGTACGGACTGTACACCGCCCCGAGTCCCTTTCGGGAGAGGGGGCGGTATATAAACGCTAATAAATAAATAAATAATAATAAATAAATAATAGACCCACGCCAGTCCGGCTTCCAGCCCAGACACAGCACGGAGACGGCCTTGGTCGCGTTGGTAGATGATCTCTGGAGGGCCAGAGATAGGGGTTGTTCCTCTGTCCTGGTCCTATTAGATCTGTCAGCGGCTTTTGATACCATCGACCATGGTATCCTATTGCGCCGGCTGGGGGGGATGGGAGTTGGAGGCACCGTCCTGCGGTGGTTCGGCTCCTACCTCTCCGACTGGACGCAATGTGTGTTGGCAGGGGGGCAGAGGTCGACCCTGAGGCCACTCACTTGTGGGGTGCCGCAGGGGTCGGTCCTCTCGCCCCTTCTGTTCAACGCATATGTGAAGCCGCTGGGGGAGATCATCCGTGGTTTTGGGGTGGAGTATCATCTGTACGCTGATGATACTCAGCTGTACATTTCCACCCCAAACCACCCCAACGAGGCTGTCGAGGTGATGACCCGGTGTTTGGAAGCCGTCGGGGTCTGGATGGGGGACAACAGACTCAAGCTCAACCCCTCCAAGACTGAGTGGCTATGGCTACCGGCACCCCGGTTCAGCCAGTTGATACCATCACTGGCCATAGGGGGCGAGCAATTGCCCCCTGTGGAACGGGCGCGCAATTTGGGCGTCCTCCTAGATGCCCGGCTGTCAATGGATGACCATGTGGCAGCCGTGGCAAGGGGGGCGTTCCACCAGGTTCGCCTGGTGCGCCAATTGCGCCCCCTACTGGCCCTACGCATGGTCACTCATGCACTGGTGACGTCTCGGCTGGACTACTGCAACGCCCTCTACTTGGGGCTTCCCTTGGGACGCGCCCGAAGACTGCAGCTAGTCCAGAACGCAGCCGCGCGGGCCATTATGGGGAGTACTAGCTACTCCCACGTAACACCGCTCCTGTGCGAGCTGCACTGGCTGCCTGTGGTCTTTCGGGTGCGTTTCAAGGTGTTAATTACCATCTTTAAAGCGCTCCATGGCACAGGACCTAGCTACTTGCGGGATCGCATCCTACCACATACTTCCCTGCGACCAATTCGCTCTCACAGGGAGGGACTCCTCCTGGTGCCGTCCACTAAGCAGTGCCAACGGGCGGCGCCTAGGAGCAGAGCCTTCTCTGTGATGGGCCCAACCCACTGGAATGACCTCCCCCCCGATATCAGAACCACCACCGACTTCCGCTCCTTCCGACAAAAACTGAAGACTCACCTGTTCCGTTTAGCCGGCTTGGCCCATTCATAGTCTTATCTTACCTCCTGGCAGATATTTTTAATTGGGTATTTTTAGGGGTTACTTTTAAACATTGTTTTAATTGCTTTACTTTAGGTACAGTTTTTTACAGTCTCCTCTTTTAAGTATTTAGTATTTAACTATGTTTGTATTTATTCCGATGTATTTATATGTTTTAATCTGACTGTACACCGCCCCGAGTCCCTTTTGGGAGAGGGGGCGGTATAAAAGTTTGAAATAAAGTAAAGTAAAGTAAGTGATGAAGCCCTCACAACTTCTGAAGGTCACTTCTGTTCCATTAGTGGATTGCTCTCCACTGTCAGCAAGTTATTTCTAGGTTGAATTTCTCCTTTGTCAGTTTCCATCCATTATTCCTCTTCTGGTCTTTAGGTACTTTGGAAAATAGCTTGACCCCCTCCTCTCTATTGCAGCCCCTCAAATATTGGAACATTGCTATCATATCTCTCCTGGTCCTTTTCTTCACTAGACTAGCCATTCCTAATTCCTGCAATCGTTCTTCATATGTTTTAGCCTCCAGTCCCCTAATCATCCTGGTTGCTCTTCTCTGCACTTTTTCTAGAGTCTCAACATCTTTTTTATAGTGTGGTGACAAAAACTGGATGTAGTACTCTAGGTGTGGTCTTACTAGGGCTTTATAGAATGGTATTAGTACCTCACTTGGTCTTGATTGTATCCCTCTGTTAATACAATTTAGGATTGCATTGGCTTTTTTGGCTACCGCTGCACACTGCTGACTCCTATTTAGCTGGTTGTCCACCAAGACTCCAAGATCCCTCTCACAGTCACTTCTATTAAGCCTGGTTTCACCCAGTTTATATGTATACTTTTGGTTTTTCTTACCTAGGTATAGGACTTTACTTTTCAAGATGAAAATGAGAAAGAGGCAGGCAGGGAAGGTAGGAAGGAAGGAGAGGAGAGGCAGCCAAGGAAGCAGCATTCCTTGGCAGGGAAGCAGACAAAGGCAGAAAGGAAACATGAATTTCAGACCCTGGAAACTGCTGCTCGCTGGAAAGGAAGAAAAAGGGGAGCCCAAAGCTTAAATCCTGGGGGCTGGCATTTGATCTGTCCCACTCTAGCTTCCCTGCTCAATTGCTAGCTTCTTTAGTTCAGAAGCAGCCACGTGGAGAGGAGGATGGGTTTCTCCCTGAGTTTTTAAAAGTGAGGTTTTTCTTCCTACTCTACCGCAAGTGCAGCTGTGGAAGCGTTGTTTCTGGTCTGGGAGATTTTTAAAGATTCGTGTGTGTGTGTGTGTGTGTGTGTGTGTGTGTGTGTGTGTGTGTGTGCGTGTGTCTTTTGCACCCTGGCTTCCCTGCTCAATTGCTTTAGTTCAAAAGCAGCGAGTCCCTTTTTGGGAGGGGGCGGTTTAGAAATCCAAGAAATAAATAAATAAATAAATAAATGTGGGGGAGGGTTTTTTGTTGTTGCTGTGGTCCCAGACCTAAATTGATTAGCTGTGTAATTACCAGAGTAAACCTACAGTATTTAAAAGCTTTTCTTTTCTTTCTCTGTCACCCTTCCAATTCTAAATATAACTTGAGGAGGACCTGTCCTTAGTTATCAAGGAGTCACTTTCTGATCAGTCCTCCTGATCTGGCCTCTTCCCATGCAGGAAGATGAGTGAAGAAAGTACCTTGAACTTCCGTCTCTTCCACAGCTGCCACCCTCTTTGCCGCAGCTCCCTGAGGTGCAGAAGCCCCTTGGGCAACAGACCTGGTACCATGGTGCCATTCCCCGCATGGAGGTACAGAAGCTTCTGCAAACCAATGGTGACTTCTTGGTGCGTGAGAGCCAAGGCAAGCAGGAGTACGTCCTCTCAGTGCTGTGCGATGGGCATCCACGACACCTGATCCTGCAGGCTGCTGATGTGAGTTTTTGGGGGGACAGCAGGATACCAGTGGGAGGCCCACGCCTTGTGCAAACAAGTCATCAAGCATGTTCCTTTCCCCTTTGCTCATTGGGAACAAGCCTTCTATTCCAGTACTGACTGACTTCCCTGGCCCTTTTAAAGAAGACCTAGTGGCTTTGATTGAACAGAACAGAGCCCCAAAGAATCTAAAATCCTGTGCATGAAACTGCCAGTGAACACAACAAAGCTGAGTTTCAGTGCTGCCCTTTGACATCAGAGCACCCATACAGAACTTGGCAGGTGGTGGGTCTGAAGGATGATGCAAGTGGAGTGGATTGGCAATAAGTATGGCCATGGCCTCATCTGCCTCGAAGCTCCCTGGGCTGGAGTTCTGGTCAAAGAAATTTGAGCCACTTGCTTGAACACTCTGGTGTATTCTACAAGAAAGCTGTTTTGTGCAAAGGACAGTGTTCCCTATTGTAAGGAATCCCCCCCTCAGCTACATATCTTCTTAGGAAAGCATGACTCTTGAAACAAATGGTATTTCTAAAGGAACTTTTACTGAGAGAAGTGATTGCACACAAGTCAGGCGGAGTCTGAAGATTCCTGCACAAAGAGTTAAGCTAATTTCCCCTGTTCAGCCCCCACCCAGCGCCCACGAATACGAAGCAGCAAAGATGTTATGAGAACTCCGAGGCAGGATGGTGATAATAGGTTATGCTTGGGGCGCCACAGCCTTGGGCAACAGGCTAGAACTGGCTGGGAAGGAATCCATCCTGATGGCCTATGTCTAATTCTCAAGCGGTGACAGCAGAAGCAAAAGCATTCAAGGCATTCCACCCCAAGAAGCATCCCCCCTACCTTTCTGAATGGCAGTGTTCCAACAGGAACCTGACACCTATTCTCTACATTGTGAATTTCAGCTGGATATGATCTTGGGCCAGCTGTGTACTGTGATCTTGTATACATGTATTGCTAGAACCCGCAATTCTTGCCCCTCTTCAGAAAGCAAGTTAGTTCTAGTGTGGAATAAAGTTCTGCCACCAGCTGGCTTGGGAGGCTGTAGATTGGTATGAGAATCTTATTCCTTTGAGGGAAATGTAGAAGAGGAAGCAACAGCATAGAAGGGGAAGTGACTTTTCCCAAAAACGGTATTACTCCAGAATAATGGCAGGGTGCTCTTTCCCAGAATCTGTACCGCTTGGAGGGTGAAGCTTTCCCTACCATTCCGCTGCTGGTTGACCATTTCCTGAAGTCCAGGCAGCCCATCACGAAGAAAAGTGGTATTGTGCTAGTCAAGCCCATCCCCAAGGTAGGAATTCAATGGTGGTGGTGGTGGTGATGAGCTGGAGAGTGCTTGGGAAGAAATGATGGACTGCTCTTCCAACAGGACAAGTGGGTGTTGGACCATGAAGACATTATGCTGGGGCAGCGCATTGGGCAGGTGAGTGAGATCACTGCAGGGCAACGCCTCTGGATGGAGGAAGCACCTGGCTGATCAGTTGTGCCCTCATCCATGCCTAGAACTTTCCTTTTAGAGCAATAGCTTATTTCACAAACTTCATTTGCGCCCTTCCCCCACCCCCTGAAAAGGAAGTTGTCTGCTTCTGGATGTGCTCCTTGTCCAGTCTTTCACCAAAAGGGCACAGATCAACAGGCCCTGCTCTGGATGCCCCAGGCCTCTGTGTTCACTGCTGCACAAGTTCACCCTACAGTTTTGTTGACCTTTGTTTTCTTTTCCTTTGAGTTCCTGGTCACAAGCCTTTAAGGATGGAGCCAACTCTGGTATCACACCCTGTTTCTCTGAAAGATTTTTTTTTCACTTTACAAAGGAGCTGAAATACTTTTTGGTGGATTAGGGGAAGGGCCTATTTAGTTCTGCATGAAGGCCTGTTTTAAATAATAGAGAATATGATCTGTTTTATTCCAGGGTATTGATTAAAATGTATTGCTGTGTTGGTTTAATGTTGTTTCATTGAATTGATTTTGAATTATTGCTTTACATTCTGCTGCAATCTTGTGTTAGTGGTTAGTGTTTGTGAAAGGTGAGTTATGAAGGCACTTAACAACAGCTGCTCTTCAGAAGTTTAGGAACTTGCTGGTTCTGCCAGAATGCAGCACATTTTGAGCCCACTTTTCCAGCCTTTGGCTACTCCTTGCCATGCCAAGGGAGGGGCTGGTGCTATGTGGCTTTGGCTTTTGTTCCACAGGGAAATTTTGGAGAAGTCTTCAGTGGATTCTTGCGTGGCAGTAACACTCCAGTGGCTGTGAAATCCTGCCGTGAAACACTTCCAAATGAGGTGAAGGCCCGTTTTTTGCAGGAGGCTGGGTATGTATGACTCTTTGTTAGCTGAGGCCTTCAGCCAATCACCACAGCACATACACCAAGAACATGTTCAGGATTTTCCTTTCAATAGAAGTTGAGAGAATGCACAGCTCTCTCACTGGCCGTCCAGTGACCGGCTCTTTCCCAGCTTATAGGCAGATTCTGGGGAGTTTCCTGGAGGGAGGCGTTCAGAGATTCCACCTATTTTGGCAGATCAGCAGAGAGCCTCTGTGTGATTCCCTGGGAATCCCTTGCCTTCGCCATCTCATTGCTTATCTGTGTTTGAGGTGGAAGCTCCTCTTCTGAGCATCTGAGAGGAGGCAGTGGGCACAGAAGGGGCCACTGGGTCCAAAAAAGTGGGCTGTGAAGGCTTCAGTAATGTGCTTGCAAGTCTTCCTTAACCAGAGATATTAGGGAATTAGGATACGGAAATCTTGACAACTAGATAAATTTCTTGTAGCATCCCAATCCTTTTGTGAGCCATCCACAAATACACAGAAGGGTGCTACCAATTCTGAAGCATGTGCTGAACTTCTGCACAGCATATTTTGCGACTGCCATCCACTTTCCCAGGATCTGAGAAGCCCTGATCTGAATCTGTCCCCTTCCAGCTGTGTCTTCTCTGACTCCCCCTACAGGATCCTGAAGCAGTATAGCCACCCCAATATTGTGCGACTCATTGGAGTCTGTACTCAGAAGCAGCCAATCTACATTGTCATGGAGCTTGTAAAAGGTAAGTCTGGCCTTTTGCTCCACTTGCTTTCTTGAAGCTTGTATCCAGTATTCTGCCCTCCACCAACCTTTACAGGAAGAAAGGATGTTGGCTTAAGAATGTACCTACCTTGATAGAGGCTACTCTGTGAGTGCCCAGGTGCCCCTCCTCTTTTTTCCGCTGCTCACCTGAACCTCCCTGGACCCCGGGGAGTTCTGCTGATGAAAACTAGTTTTCACACATGGGGATGCTCCTGTCCCGGAGTGGCCCCAGCCTCTGCCTTCTCCTTCCTCAGGGGGCGACTTTTTGACCTTCCTGCGCAATGAGAGGGCTCAGCTCACAGCCAAGAAGCTCCTGAAGATGATGGAGAATGCTGCCGCAGGGATGGAATACCTAGCCAGCAAGCACTGCATCCACCGGTGAGTCTGCTCAGCCCAACCTGTGGCCAAGTCAGGAGGACCTTGTTGTAGGGTTAGCTGAGCTTCCCCGATGCCTCTGCCTGGGGATGTCAACTGGTCCTTTCCAATCTGTCCCTTGACCGAGGCTGCTGGTTGCTGCAAGAGAGGCACGGTTATGCTGAGCAAGACTTGATGAAGTGAGTCACCTTGTACCCTGGTGAAAAAGCCAGGAGACCCTCTCTTCTGTTTGAAGAAGACAGAGAAATGGCAAGATGGCCATTTGTAGAGGCTGCTGGAAAAGTCAACTGGACTTGAGCATGACACAGGCACCTCTGATTTTGCTTTCCAGAGATCTGGCAGCACGGAACTGTCTGGTGACAGAAAGTAACACACTGAAAATCAGCGATTTTGGGATGTCACGGGAACAAGTGGATGGCATTTACTCCTCCACGAGTGGAATGAAACAAATCCCTGTGAAGTGGACAGCTCCAGAGGCACTCAGTTACGGTACATAGTTTCTGGTCCTGCAAATGCCATGGTTCAGCTGTGGAGTCTTGGCTGGGTTGTTTTTAGCTGCTGCCATGGATATTGAGCTTCTTGCAACTGCCTTGCCTAATCCCTGACAGAAATCTCTCCTTGAAGATTATGGGCAGCCTCCATGCTTCCAGCTCATGCCTGCTACTCTCCCTCCTAGGTCGGTATTCCTCAGAAAGTGATGTCTGGAGCTTTGGGGTCCTGCTGTGGGAAGCTTTCAGCCTGGGTGCCACACCATATGCCAGTATGAGCAACCAGCAGACCCGTGAAACTGTGGAGAAGGGTGAGTCCTAAAAGGGCTTTTCGGGGGAGCAGAAGGCATAGCGTGCCGTAGTCCATGGCTGGGAATCTGAGCAAAAACCCAGAAACTGTGGCAAATGATTCTGAAGAGGGTTGGGAACTGCTCCATTGCTGCAGGAGTGGCTCAGGTATACCTGGAAATGAGACTTGAGACCTAAACAGGAAGGTAGAGGGTTGGAAGTGAGAGGGGTGAGTGTTATGGGCAAACCACAGGCGTTCGGTAATTAGTTGCCCTGCAGATCCTTCTGTTGCTCTGCTTTCAGAATCCAAATACTTACAGTGGACGAATGGTTAGTGAAGATGGTGGAGCTTGCTGAGATGGGCAGGCTGATTTGTTTGAGTAGACAAAAGATAATATCTAAGTTTATTGCTGACTGAAAACCCCTTATGGACTTTTTGCATAAAACAGAAAAAAATGAATGTATGTATTTGATGATTAAATAGGATAGATTACAGCAAGAAGAGAGTCACAATATAACTTCAGAAAAAGTGGTCAGTTTATATTTTGACTTATATGCTACAAAGAAGATTGGAAGCCACATTATTTCTTCCTTCCTTCCTTTCTTTCTTTATCTTATCTTTGTCTCTCTTTTTCTCTTTTAGTTCTCTGTTCTTTTTTGTTTTTTATATTAGTATTAGTTTTTACCTGATTTAATACACACACCCACACACCAAAATATAATACATTATGGCAAATTGCTAAATCTTCTTCAGGGATTCCTCACTTGATATGCTGGCAAAGCCCTGGGATCACTTTGGAGCATGAAATTGTCTGCCCACTTGGTTTCCCTCATAGGCTCTCTTCATATAGTAAAACTGAATGACAGGTGGTGATATCTGAAACAAAAATAATTTCACAATTCATGTTTCAGCAAGGCTTTTTCCTGGTTAAAGCTTTATACTAAATAAGTATAAGGAACTAAATAAACAGAAAGAGAACATCACAACTCGACAGGTTTGCTGTTAATCATGAAGATACTTGGAAGATAAAATCACTATTATTGGCTTTCAATGTTGGATTTCAACAATTAACATTCATTTGCTGACTTCAATGGTATGAAAAATGGTTTTATCAATTCTGGCTGATTTGCCAGCTAAGGTCATTCCTAGATGAACTGTACTACTGCAAGGCAATGTAAATGTGCCTTTCCTTAAGGATGACTTTAAAAATTGGTTAGCACAGAGATCAACCATATAAATTTAACTGCCATAATCAGGTTTGTGATTGGCTGGTTGGTCTGCCCAATTTGATTGGTTGGTTGATTGATTTTAATTCTCAGGAAGATATTGAGCTGTGAAAAGGTGCTTTGTTTCTTGTTAGACGACCCTTCTATAACCTGGTTGCCCCTTTTGCCAGGTATTCGTCTGAATGCTCCAGACCAGTGTCCCGAAGAAGTATACCAGCTCATGTTAAAGTGTTGGGAATACAAACCACAGAAACGACCCAGCTTCAGTACCATACTCCAAGACCTGGTTGTGATTCAGAAGAAGCAACGGTGAGAATGCTGATTTCAGGATGTCTGCATGGACACATTTTAAATCCTGTGCTGTGCTGACATCCCAGACAATGGCATTTCACTCTTGGCATATCTTTCTAGTCACACAGACCATCTCCAATCAGGTCACCTGCCAAGCACTCAGCAGTGGTGGCCAGAGAGCTCTAAAGCTTTGGTCTTTGAAGTTATCTGTATTTTCTCTAAAACTGATAATAATTATAAAGTTTGGATTATATCCTCAAAAATGTACGCTTAATTGCAAATCCCAATCTTTATCTCAAATAAGATATACAAGATATGAAGCTACAGAAAAAGGAATTCAAGGGGTAAGAGGTTTTGTATTTTATAACACTTCACTGTGATGGGGTGGAGGTAGGTTTAAATGATGAAACTGGTTACAGAAGCACCACCTTATACCAGAAACAAAGCAAGGGATATTTCATTCAAAACACGCCACAATATTCACCATTTACAACCAGGATATAGCAGCATCTGTTCAGATCCCCATGACCACACACAACCAAGGATTTAAAGGAGGCCAGGCCCAAGGAAACACATCAACCAAATCATCATGGTTCCTAGGAAAACTGCAGCACTGTTTGTCTTTATAGCTCCAAGCCAAAGCCTCTCAAAGAATCAGGAATCCACATCAGTGGTCTATTGGCAAAACCTTCTTTCCTTAAACTGCCATGGCCAATAACAACAGCCCACCCCAGAATGATCCAGGCACAGGGATCAAATCCTGCAGGAGAAGCAGAGGCTGGTTCTGCCCTCCCTTCTCTCCACCGCCCTGGCTGGTTCTCCATTGTGAATTACACATTCATGCTTTCCTCTTTTTGTCTCTCTCATCTTTGGGGCTATTTAATATGCCAGTTACATATTAAGATACATATGGCAAAGGTTTTGGTCATTATTAAGCCAATTTTAGGGCTTCAACCACAGTTTCAAGAACTCATCCAGGGCGCCTCTGGCTGGCACTTTAGGCTAAAGAGAGAGCAGGGTCCCCGAAGTCTTAAGAGCCCGCAGGGTCTATCCCGAGGTTCCAGGAGAGGCTCAACCGCGGCTGCTTCGGGCCTTTGGCAGGAACGGCGAGGAGCGTAGCCCTTAGCCGGGCAGCTGGGCCTCCCGGACCTTCGCGTAGCCCTTGCGGGACCCGAACACCAAGCCGCATAGGCAGCAACGGAGCAGCCACGGGCGCCAAGCCGGGGAGCCTGCCTGCGGGGAGCCCAGGCCGGTCTTGCGGTAGGCCTTTGGGGAAGCAGGCGGCGTCCCTCTTGCCTTCCCGCGCTTCCGAGGCGCGGATCCACTCCCGGGGCCGGCTCGGCCTCGCAGGAACAGCAGCGGCGCGGCCGGGAGGCGCCACCACAAGCCAGTCAAGGCGGAGGCGAGGCCGGCGGCGCGGGACAGGGACCGGCGGGCCGCCCGCTCTGGCCGGGCCGGCAGGGGCCGCTGTGACCGCGGCGGTGCGGCTCCCGAGGCGACGCGGGCAGGAGCGTCGGCGGCGAGAGCCGGGCGGGCCGCGGAGGAGCTGGGTCGGGGCGGCGAGGCCCCGCGGCGCGGCGGCCGATGAAGCTGAAGAAGCAGGTGACGGTGTGCGGGGCGGCCGTCTTCTGCGTCGCCGTCTTCTCGCTCTACCTGATGCTGGACCACGTGCAGCGCGACCCCGCCCGGCCCCTCCCCGGGGGGCACCTGCCGCGGGTGAGTGCGGGCGCGGGGGCGCGGGGAGGGGGGCTGGCGGGGGTCCCCCAGGCTGACCTGGCGCGCCCCCCCCGCAGAGCCAGATCTCCGCGCTGCAAAGCCGCATCGAGCAGTTGGAGCAGCTCCTGGAGGAGAACCACGAGATCATCGGGCGCATCAAGGACTCAGTACTGGAGCTGACGGTCGGGCACGAGGGGCGGAGCGCGCTGCTGCCCCTCAGGATGGCCAACGGCTCCTGGGCGCTGCCCGCCGACGGCCGGCCTGGCTTCTTCTCCGTGGCGCCCGGAGACTGCCGGCTCGGCCCGCGCGCCGCCCGCCCCGAGCCCGCCCTGCAGGTGAGCGGCGGGGGGGGGGAGAAGAGAGGCGGGGGGGGGGGCGCCCGGGGGCGCCCGGTGCACCTGCTGTATCCAACCTCCGCCCGCAGATGCTGGAGGTGTCGGCGCTGTTGCCCTACGACAACCAGGACGGCGGGGCGTGGAAGCAGGGCTTCGAGATCACCTACGAGCCCCACGAGTGGGATGCGCAGCCGCTGCAGGTCTTCGTGGTGCCCCACTCCCACAACGACCCAGGTGAGCCGGCGGGGCAGACGGCAAGTTGGCCTTCCATGGGGGTAGGACTCGGGGGCTGCCTGGCCGGCCCTGTAGTGGGGAGGGGGCGCTCGTGGATCGGTGGGCGCCACAGGTCCTGAATTGGGAGGAGAAGGGGAAACGCCAGAGCAGAATGAGATGCAACCCATCCAGTGCCTGGGCTGGGTTGTTTTCTTGCAGAATGTCAGGCTTCCTGGGAAATCTCTAGTGTTTTCAGACTTGGTTTGGCTTGGATGGTCATGGTTTCACAGTTGAAACAATGGTTAATTCTGTCCACGTACTATGACATTAACGATTTTTCATCATGTCTTCTGACTGCGAGTTGTGTTCATGGATGCGTTCTGCCAGTCTGTTTGTCCTACATATTGGCTGTTGCAGTCTTCATTTCCACTGTATGTTGGAGATGGCTTCTGTATTTACTTCTGGGGCTGCTGGGGTTTTTTTGTTTTTTTTTTGATAACTTAGGATGCAGGGATGGGTTCCGGCTGCTGCTACTGCTGGTTTGCTCAGGGACGTGCACATGCAGAAGACAAAAATAAGATGGCTGCGCCTATGGTACCGCCGAACCGGTTCAGGGGCATGGCAGGCCTGGGTTGCTGCTGGTTCCGAACTGAACCGGTTCGGCCAAACCGGTAGGAACCCACTTCTGTTAGGATATATTGGAGAGCTTTAATTGGTTTGTGTGCTATGCTGATACTATGGGGTTGCAATAGTCTGTTGGTAGTTTTGAGATGTTTTTGATGTATGGCAGTGTTATAATTTTTACAGCTTGTGCTGGTTATGTTATATTGGCTTGAGTGGTCAGGCACTTTTTGATGAAGTTTCGTGGATATCCATCTTGTTGCAAGATGTTGTATATTTTAACGTTGTAAACCACCCAAAGTCACCTCATGGTGAGATGGGCAGCAAACAAATGTAAAAAAAGATGATGTTTCCTTTTTCTACAATTCAGGGTAGCTGTAGCGTTTGTGTTTATCTAAATAAAATTTTATTCATTTATTTTATTCATGTATATAGTTGCCCATTTTCTAACAAACTCTGAGAGGCACTCAGTCAAGTCTTCTCTAGTTGTTCCTTTTTTATAATAAGAAAGAGGTTGTCTACATAGCAGATCTAGTGACATGACCATTTTCCACAACGATCATTGTAGCACACCCTAGTCATATAATCAGAATTAGGAAGCTTGGCAACTGACTCATATTTATGACGGTTGCACTGTCCCAGGGTCCTATGATCACCTTTTGTGACCATCTGATAAGCAAAGTCAATAGGGAAGCCAGATTCACTTAATAACTGTGTGACTAACCTAACTGCAGGGATTCACTTAACAGCTGGGCAAGAAAGATTATAGAATGAGACAAAACTCACTTAGCAACTGTCTTGTTTAGCAATAGAAATTTTAGATTCAATTGTGATCATAAGTTGAGGACTCCCTATAGAAAGGCAAAGCTTGATGTTCCACGATTCTGAGTATTTCAATCTCAATGTATTTGGTTAGGTCATGTGTGTTCCGTGGTAATGGTACCATGGATTCTTTCACAGAATCTATGTGCTGTGATATTGAATGAAAGTTTAATCTCATCTTCTTCTATGATTATGTTGCAGAAAATGACAAGCTTAGACTTCTCAGGATACAGGAAAAGTTTATTTGGCAGCCAGGTTCAGAAAGCTAGCACGTAGCTAGCATTGGAAATTCTGAGCAACCTTCATTATGGAAGCACACATTCTTATACATTCTCAAAGGCAGCATAACACGGAAATACTTAACTCATTTCTTATTGGTTACCTTGAGGAAAAAGCCTTATAAGGAAATGGGGGTCTTACTTCTCCTTTTGTCTTGGCCCATAGGTACTGACTACGTGTCTTTATGCGAACTTTAATTGAACCTTGTGGTTTTGGACTTTTGACATAGGGACGTTTGCTGGAACATGTTGTGGTTGAAGGCTGATGACATTTCCCTGTCCCTTTAAGCAAGCTTCTAACTGTCCCTTTTATGCCACGTCTTCATTCTTATATTTTAATCCATATTTTATTCTACTTTAATTAGGTCTTTGATATTGTGGAAACATCTACAAGCAAACAACTAAGCTCCAGAGCATAAAGGAATCCACTATTCATCATCCTTGTTTTTATCACACATGTGCACCACTTCCTATATTGCCTTTTATTCTTCTAATGTCTGTGAAAATCTCACCATCAGTTTCCCACACTCTTCTTTTCCTTTTTCTTAAGACATTCCATTTTCTTTCATATATTTGTAGTCCTTTATTCTCTTTCTTTGACCAAACTATAACATTTTCTGTATTGGTCAGTCACATTTGAGTTGGGTCAATGCTCATTATACACTGATTCGTTTTTGACTTTCTCTATTTCTCCCTCTCTTTTTATTTTATTGTACAGATTGTTAAGTAGGCCATTCCAAGGGCACCACGTTTTTCTCTTTCACCTCTCACGCCCAACAAACTGGGCAATTGCATGCTTCATTTTCACTTATTTTGACAAACATTCTTTGAATCATCAGTCCATACACTAATACTTTCTACCGCAAGCTGAATATTTTAAAATGCCAAAATATTAAGGAAATGTTCTAACAAATCTATTTCTGTAATTTTTCAGTTTTTATGACAATGTGCAGCTGTTGGGAGTGAACTTGTCAGATACACCTTGGTCTTTGGCATTCATTTTCAAGTCCTTACTCTTTGTTGTGTCATACAATCTATTTAACATTTGGGTACTTGGCCAATAATATGACTTCATTTGCTAAGATGAACATGTCTCATCCTCAACTAACACTCCTGTGATGTCCCTGCAAGGATTCCAAAAATATCTCACATATCCAAGAGGCGATTGTAGCATTCTCACCTTGCACTGGCTAAGTATTCTCTTTATTCTCCCTTATATTTACTTCCCTGTTGCAGGTAATCCTCAACATGATCACAATTGGAACTGGAACTTCTTTCGCTAAGCAATTGTTGACTTGTACCTGGTTTTATGAACTTCTTTGCAGTTGTCATTAAGCAAATCAGCTTCCTCTCTTGAGTTAGCTTATTGGAAGCCCCTGGAAAGGTTGGAATTGGCGATCAGAAGACCCCAGGATGCTGCATATGCTGGTTGCCAAGTTCCAAGTTCTGCTCATGTGACGGGGGGGTGCGCAATGGTTGTAAGTGTGAGGACCACTCATAAGTCACATTTTTCAGTGCTCTTTGCATGGTTCTTAAATGAAGGATCATAAGTTGAGGACTACTTTTATACTATTCTCACCATATTCAGAAGGCAACCCACAAATGTATTTGTACAGAAATGAAATTCAAGCTTATTTACTTTATCGTACACTTCCTCTAAATTAGATGACATGCAGTCGAGATTGTTTCTCACTTTTCCCAAGAAGAAACATTGAAAGAGAAATTTGATTGAGACACCTCCTCCCCGCCCGATATTAAGGTGCATTGCAAATCCTGAATGTTGCTTCTTGTCCCTCCCTTTTTTGTATATATTTTTAAAGTTTACAAATGCAAGGATAAAACAAAATAATCTAAGAAGAATATAGAAAGTAAAAAAAGTACAGATAAAATTTATTTAAAATAATTCCCTTCTTCCTCCAGACAATTTCAGTACCTTATCACCTTCTCTGATGTTGCACTAAAAATACTTGTTCCCAGATCTCATTTCCTGTCAAGAGAGAAACATCTCTCTTCATAACAGTTATTCTTTTTCAGTCTAAATGTTTTGGTACTTGCTTTCTTTCTCTCCACATAAGGGAGCTATCAGCATATTCTTCCAGTTAACAGGTACACTCTCAGCCTTCACATTCATTAAACAAATCACTCCATAAGCAAATTCAAATAACTTTATTGTGGTTATTAATCAGCAGAAAGAAAGAAGAAAATAATTTTCAAAGATCCAGAACATCCAAAAATAAATGAAGAGTGATAACTTTACTAAAATATTTGCTAAAAAAACCTTTATTCTTATTATTTTACAAACCTAAAATTTAAAAATACTGTATAAAGCCCCTGACAAATCTAAGGAAGGTGCAGCACAGTAGTTGAAAAAGTGACCAGTAGGCAAAGCCACGCTCAAAAAAGTTCCGTTGCTCTTATTTATTCTTTGCTTTATTTTGTGTGCCACCATATAGAACCTGGCAACTTTATAAGTTATTTCAGGATTAATATCAGAAAGTAAGAATTGCTTGTACTGCTGGTCATTATGTCCTGTTTTACAAGCCAGGAGTGGGGCAGGGAGAGCATTTCGGGATGTGTAAAACTGCCAGTACAAAAGAACCTGTTCGGTAGTTTCTGTGTGTTCTTCCCAAAAATAAGAAGGTGGCGCATTACATCAGGCTAAGCTAAAGGCCCTTCTCAGGTGGGGAATGTTAAGATGTGTGAGATATGTGGCACGTGCCAGGATGCATCTCTGACTGTCCGTCCCAGGAAGCCGAGTAGTATTCTTCCACTTCTTGATCTATGTCATACAGGCCTTGTTTGAGTGGATTCTTGCCTGCTCATAGCACAGGGATGCTAATAAGTGGGGGAGAGTCTTAGGAGGGGAAGCTTGTTATAAACCTCTTCTTTCCACCCCCTTTGAAACTTATCTTTCTAACACTGACACCTGTAGGGAAAAAATATCAGCGTCATCTTGTAGAATTGCCGAATTCTGGTGTCCCATCTCACCATTCCAGCCTCCATGCATAATGAGGAATTAAAGATGCACTGTAGAACTTGAAAAATTGCTCTTAAGAATGTAGACTGGACAGGTTAGAAGGCGGTAGAGTTATTATATAATTGGGCTAGAGACATAGTCTCGAAATGCTTGATGGCTGCAAGTGTGTAGGTTAATACATACCTACAGCCATCAAGCTTTTTGAGGCTAACCTACAATGGTATAGTAAAATATAATATAATAAAATCTTAGAATAGCTGCTGCACTTTGATGTTCCTTTTTTGAAGCATAGTTGATGAGCCCTTTATATTCAGTAGCCTGAAAGATTGTCCCCAGATATTGAAGCATTCTACCTGTTCGATGGAACGGTTGTTAATAACCCAGGTACGCTTTTTAGGGCAATTTTAAAAATTAAACATATTTAAACATTAAAAAACCAAATGCAAATTTCTACTTGTTACAGCTCTTCCGTATCAGTATCATTAATATCATTCATATTTACATAAGCTCTATTTCTATAGTTCACTAATCTATATTATATAGCCATTTAGGTTGTATTAATATTTACAAATATGTACAGTATCGTATTATTGTAGATATTACATAATTCTTATACAGTAGTTTTACGTCTATCCTCCAGCCATTTATACCATCTACTCCACACTTTATAATACTCCGATTCTTCTCTGTCTTTCAATTCAATGGTCAACCTATCCATCTCTGCACACTGAAGTACCTTTCATATTATCATTGCATCTGAAGAGATATTATTCTGTTTCCAATTTTGAGCAAAGATGATTCTAGTTGCAGTTAGTATATGTAATATTATATATTGAAATTTTTTACACATATTTCCACCTAATATGCCCAATAAGAATAGCTCTGGTTTCTGTTTGATCTTTTGTTCTGTAATTTGTTCCAGCCATTCCTTTATTTTAAGCCAATACTTCCTGGCTTTGGTACAGGTCCACCACATATGGTAGAAGGTTCCCTGTTTATAGCTGTATCTCCAGCATTCAGGCGAGCGGTTTGGAAACATTTTGGCCAATCTCACTGGAGGTAAATGCCAACGATAAAACATTTTGTACAGGTTTTCCTTGTAGGCTGCTGACATCGTTAATTTATAATTTTTCTCCCATAATTTATCCCGATCTAATTCAATACTATTGCCAAAATTTCTGGTCCAGCTTATCATCATCTCCTTCACTGTTTCTTCTTCCATTTTAAATCTTAAAAAGTAATCGTATGCTTTGGTAATAATTTTTCCCCTGTCCCTTGCAATATTTTGTCCAATTACAATTGTTTTCCATAAATGCCGTGCTGTTATACATCTTTTTTATATCTTGTCCTAATTTGGAGATAGAGCCACCACCCTATCTCTGTTTCTTGATTCTTTAACTCCTGATCAGTTTTTAATTCTCCTTGCTCAGCTAATAATTCTTTGTAACTCACAATCTTGTTTAGATCTAATACGTTTGGATAAATCATCACTTCCATTGTTGATAACCAAATTGGAATTTTCATATAATGATTTTTCTTAATTTTTTCACAATCGTAGAACAGAGCATCTCCTACTATGTGTCTCTGGAAGTATGAGTGAGTTTTGTTTTTCCCCTCCCAGAGAAATGCATGCCAGCCCAGTTGGAGGTCGTGACCCTCTATTGCTAATATCCTCCTATTATTTAAATTAATCCAGTCTTTGAGTCAAATCACTGCTGCCACATGATAATAAAGCTCCCAGTCAGGGAGACCAAACCCCCCCTTATTTATACTATCTTGCAAAAGTTTAAGTTTTATGCGGGCTTCCCCCCCCCCCCCGACCAAATAAAATTTAATATTATTTTATTTAATTTTTCAAAGGATTTTTCCCTAACTTTATTGGTACCATTTGAAAGAGATGCAGAATTTTAGGTAGAATATTCATTTTAATTGTGGCAATACTCCCAATTAATGATATTTGTAATTTCGCCCAGTTGTCTAAATCTTTGTATTTGTTGTAATAATTTATTATAATTGTCCTCTTTTATCGAGGAACATTTCGCCGTTAACCAAATTCCCAAATATTTCACCTTCTTGGCCTTCTGAACCCCCAATTTCTCCTCCAATTCCTAATTTTGCCTGTTGGTAAGATTCTTAGATAGTATTTTCGCCCTCACGAGGGTCCAAGAAAGCCTTGAGCAGGGGGGGTCACGCGTGGTGCAGGGAGGGCATTAAATTATGGGGGTGGGCATGCAGGTGTGTGCGATAACGCATGCGTGTGTGCTTTTGGCACCGGAGGCAAAAAAGGTTTGCCACTGTTCTATAATAAAGGCCAAATCATCTGCAAAGGCTTGTACTTTGTATTCTTCCTTTTTAATTCTCAATCCTTTTATTTCCTGCTTTTGCCTAATTTGTATCAATAATGTTTCTAGTGATAAAATGAATAAAAGAGGGAATAAAGGGCATCCCTGTCTTACCCCTTTGGCTACATTAAATTTATCTGTTGTTTCCCCATTTAATATTATTTTTGTCGATTAGTTGGAGTAAATCGTTTAGGGCGAATTGTAAATGCCTTTAATTTAGTTTTAGAGTAGTTGCTGCTTCTCTTTACTATAATGTACAAAGATGTCCAAAATTCTCCTGAGTCCTGCGGACAAGGATGTCTCTCTGCTAGTTGGGTAGATGAAACTTCACACTCTCCAGCTGTTTTATCCACATCATTCACATAACAATTACATAAAAGAAGTGCCAGTATGCAACCTAGTCTTACGCCTTTGGTAAGTTGGAATTCATACTGCCAGGTATCCTTCAGCCTACTATTTATTTATTTATTTATTTATTATTCATATTTATAGACCGCCCCCTCTCCCGAAAGGGACTCGGGGCGGTGTACAGTCACTAAAATACGTTATAAAATACATACAAAACAGTTAAATAATTAAATACGTAGGTGGAGGAGGTTGCAAGACTGTACATAGAATAATAAATATTAAATATAATATATAGTGTATTAAAAACTTTTTAAAACCCCAAACCCAATTAAAATGAATAAATCCCCGGGAGGTAGAACTAAGAAAGTGCCAGGCCAGCTGATTGAAATAGGTGAGTCTTTAACTTTTGCCGGAAGGAACGGAGGTCGGTGGTAGTTCGAATGTCAGGGGGGAGGTCATTCCAGAGGGTTGGGCCCATCACAGAGAAGGATCTACTCCTAGGTGTCGCCCGCTGGCATTGACTAGCAGACGGCACCAGGAGGAGCCCCTCTCTGTGTGAGCGGATAGGTCGCAGGGACGTGTGTGGTAGGATGCGATCCTGTAGGTAACTAGGTCCACTGCCATGGAGCGCTTTAAAGATGGTGATCAATACCTTGAAACGCACCCGAAAGGCCACAGGTAGCCAGTGCAGCTCGCGCAGGAGAGGTGTTACGTGGGAGTAACGTGTACTTCCCATAATAACCCGCGCGGCTGCGTTCTGAACTAGCTGCAGTCTCCGGACGCGTCCCAAGGGAAGCCCCATGTAGAGAGCATTGCAGTAGTCCAGGCGAGACGTCACCAGCGCATGAGTGACCGTGCGCAGGGCACTCCGGTCCAGTAGGGGGCGCAATTGGCGCACCAGGCGAACCTGGTGGAACGCCCCCCTTGCCACGGCTGCCACATGGTCCTCCATTGACAGCCGGGCATCAAGGAGGACGCCCAAATTGCGCGCCCGCTCCACAGGGGACAATTGTTCGCCCCCTATGGCCAGCGATGGAGTCAGCTGGCTGAACCGAGGCGCCGGTAACCACAGCCACTCGGTCTTGGAGGGGTTGAGTTTAAGTCTGTTGTCCCCCATCCAGACCCCGACGGCTTCCAAACACCGGGACATCACTTCGACAGCCTCGTTGGGGTGGTTTGGGGTTGAAATATACAGCTGAGTATCATCAGCGTAAAGATGGTACTCAACCCCAAAACCACGGATGATCTCACCCAGCGGCTTCACATATGCGTTGAACAGGAGAGGCGAGAGGACCGACCCCTGTGGCACCCCACAAGTGAGTGGCCTCAGGGACGATCTCTGCCCCCCTGTCAACACACATTGCTTCCGGTCGGAGAGGTAGGAGCCGAACCACCGCAAAACGGTGCCTCCGACTCCCATCCCCTCCAACCGGCGCAATAGGATACTACGTCTTACTCTGACCTTTGTTCGTTCATGTAATGTACAAATAAGAAACAGTATTGGCAATCAGTGGTGGTATTACACAGCTTGTCCCATAGCTTGATTTGAAATACAGAGTCAGGTCCTGTCTTAAGATCAGCAAAGGCTGTGTAGAATGAAATAGTAGCCTGAGAGATGTATTTCACAATAGCAATAGCACTTAGACTTATATATTGCTTCATAGTGCTTTACAGCCCTCTGGACGGTTTACAATGTGAGCATATTGCCCCCAACAATCTGGGCTCCCATTTTACTAACCTTGGAAGGATGGAAGTCTGAGTCAACCTGGAGCCAGTCAGGAATAAACTCCTGGCAGTTGGTAGAGTTTGTCTGCAACATTGCATTCTAACCACTGCACCATCATAGCTCAATAAGGTGTTGTCAATTGTTGAGCGGCCTTCCCTGAACCCGGCTTGTTCCTCTGCCAATAATCCTTTCTCTTCCACCCAGCCTCCACTTATGTTTCCACTGGAGATGTCCTCATGAAGTTTGCTTATAATATGCAGACTTATAGGTCGATAGTTGGCAGGTCTCATTCCCTTTCTTATAGATGGGTATAATGATTACTAGGCTCCAGTCCTTAAATATATGACCAGATTTATAGATGCTTGAAAAGTGATGTCACCATTTAAAAAAATTAGCTCAGGTATAAATAGCATTTGCAACTAGTGCCTTCCCGGATTTTAGATAAAAAATTAAGTCCATAAATTCCTTGGATTTACTGCTTGCCAAATAGGCAGTTCTTCCATGTCAATATAGAAAGATCTGTTTGTCATTCAGCATCTTTGTAAAGTTCCCTACAGTGATTTTCCCATATTTCTGGCAGTATAAAGTTATCCAGCTGGCATGAACCAGGACCAGGATGTCCTGCAATGATGCGCCAAAAAAAGAGAAAAGTTCTTTGTTTTAACTGAATGAATAAATAAGACTCCATAATGCCTTCATGTCTTTTATTTCTTTTGCCTGATTAGATACTTGTAATCTAATTCTGATCAAATAGTTCTTCTGCCTTAATTGTATGATTATTTGCGTTGTATAATTTACAACTAGCCGTTAATCTTTTCCTGGCTTTTATGTAGTCTGCATCAAACTATACCCTGTTTCCCTGAAAATAAGACATCTCCGGGTAATAAGCCCAATCGGGCTTTTGAGCATATGCACTAAAATAAGCCCTCCCCTGAAAATAAGACCTCCACGAAAATATTGCAGCACAGCAGCAGCCATGAGGTGACTACACTTGCAGCCTCCTGCACCTCAAAAATAATAAGACCACCCCGAAAATAAGGCCAAGTGCTTATTTCGGGGGTCAAAAGAAAATAAGACCCTGTCTTATTTTCAGAGAAACATGGTAGTTTTGATGGACGTGCTGGCTGCATATAGTGCTTTGTGTTATTTCAAAGGAAATAATTTTGAAGCTCCTGTACAAGGTTATTATATAGTCTAGGAGGTCATTGGATGAATCAGTTGTAATAAAGAGACAGAGTGTGTCTTGAAAGTACGCAGTTGGTCAGCTATTGAATTATCTAGTGGTCCATTTTACTCTATAGTTGGATAACCATTGCATCCATACATTAATTTGGTGGAGATCTGTTCAACTAAGGGTAATGAGCATAGAATAAGTAACAAATCATCGCTATCAACTTGGGGGAAACTTTAAAAGAGTCAAGAAACTGTAAAAACTTTCCAGATACAATTACATAGTCTATAGCAATGATGGCTAACCTTTTTTGGATCGCGTGCCAAAGGCAGGGGGAGCGCAGGGGGGTCATGCACGGGCATGCTCACACCCATGCTATGCGTGTGACCCCAGTGTGCATGTGCATGCGACCAGTGCTCCCCCCCAGTTTTAGTGGGCTTTTTTCGCCCTCCCCAGGCTCCAGAGGCTTTCTAGAAGTGGAATTTCCCCCCATTCAGGCCCAAGGGAGGGAGGTGATGTGTTTGCTTGCTGCAAGGCATGTCAGGGGAAAAAACACCCTGGAGAAAAAAATGAGATCAATGGACCGGGCTGATTCCCTTCAGCATATCATTGAGGTGTTAAGAAAAATAAAATAAAAGTCTTTGAGAAGTATATTCTAATTAATAAACAAACTTTAATACGAAAATAATAAAAGTAAATAAAACAGAAAGTTAACTAATTGTTACATTTTGATAATAAAAGCTCCGTCTGCCAAATTGGCAGCCGGACAAAGAACAAAGGAATGAGTTCTGGAATGTGTGAAGCATGCGCAATAAATCACTTTCAGATAACTTTGTTTTATGACCTGCGCAATAAAGCTTTCTTAGTTTAACTCTTAAGTGTCAGTTCAGTCAGTTCATGTCTAGCAAACTTTTTAACGTCGTGACACCCCTTCTTTTGCTAGTCTGGGCTGACGTCATCAAATCATCAATTAAGGCACATCTTCTTTCGCAGATACTCGTGTTGATTTACAGGAAGTGGTTTGTTAAGCATATCTGCAATCTGATCATGTGTAGAAACATATTGCAATTTAACAAAACCTTGCTTAACTAATTGCTTTGTGTTTTGATAACGAATGTCAATGTGTCTGGACCTAGAACCTGTGAAATGTGACTCAGAAATATAAACAACAGATACATTATCTTCCATCACGGTGATTGGTCGAATCGGACGTGTCCAGATATCTGTGATCAAAGCATCAAACCACGTTAGAGAATTACAAGCATCTGAAACACAAGCATATTCAGCTTCAGTAGATGAACATGAAACAAAACTCTGTTTTCTCACTTGCCAGTAAACAGGACAACCATTCAGGAACATCATGTAACCAGAAGTGCTTTTGCGTGACTTCTTGTCACTCGCCCAATCAGAATCAGAAAAACAAATCAACTTTGGTTGATCAGTGTGTGTTGGTTCTAGCAATAACTTCATGTGTTTAGTGTGTTTCAGGCATTTCAACAACTTCTTAATGCATGACCAATGAAATTGTGTTGCCTTACCTACGTGTCGTGATAAAAGATTAACACTAAGTGCGATGTCAGGTCTGGTCCAGCTACTGATGTATAATAGTGAACCAATGACTGAATGATAAAGTGTTTGGTCCTCGAACTCAGGACTTGGTTCATGTGTTAAGTTGTGAAAATCTGTTTGCATGGGTGTCTTTGTTGTGCTAGCATCTTTCATGTTGCAATGATGTAGAATGTGGTCAATTTTCTCCTCTTGTGAAAGACTAAACCCCTTCTGTGTCTTTTCAATTTGAACACCTAAATAAGTGCTAATGTGTCCTAAAGATTTCAGTGTGAAGTATCTCTGCAAACTTTTGGCAAAAATCTCACTCATTTTCTTATTTGGACCAATATAAACAATATCATCAACATAGACAAGAATTATCTCATATGCATTGTTAGATCTTTTTGTGAACACGCATTCATCAGTTTCGGACTTAATAAAGCCCATTGAATTTAGTTTGTCAGTAAGACATAAATACCACATTAAATCTGACTGTTTCAGACCATAAAGACTTTTGTTCAGGAACCAGGTATCCCCTTCTTGCTTTCGGAATCCTGGAGGGCTTCTCACGTAGATCTCTTCATCTAGGTCTGCATGTAGATAAGCTGTGTCCACATCAAATTGAAAAACTTCTAAACCAAGAATAGTTGCAGTGGTTAAAGCAATTTTTACACTTTCAGTTCTGACTGTTGGTGAGTAAGTGTTTGTGTAGTCCTCAGGATAACGTTGAGTGAAACCCTGAGCTACAAGTCTGGCTTTGTATAAAGACTCACCATTTGGTTTCTTCTTGATTCTGTAGACCCATCGAGTGCCAATGACTTTCTTGTTTGCTGGAGGTTTTGCAGGTGTGAATACATTAAGTTTCTTTAAACTGTCCATTTCATCCTGCATTGCATCATACCATTTGTCTTGCTCTGAATCAGGAAGCTGTTTGATTTGTGTGAATGTCTCTGGAGGAAGAGTAACGTTGCAAATCAAAGGTAATGGTGATTTTGTCAGTTGCCATGAATAGCGTTGTGGAGGGATTCCTTTTGTGGCCCTCTTGGAACGTCTAGGAGCAACAGACCAGTCGTCTTCTTCTTCTTCTTCATCATCATCCTCGTCCTCATGTTCGTCGCTAGCATCAGCATCCGCGGCTTGCGAAGACGGAACATCAGGTTGTGAAGAACTGGAAGAAGGAATATCTGCCTGCAACTTGTCATCAGGCTGCGTGGCATCTGGAACACCATCTCTAGGAAAATAAACTTCAGGATCATTGGAATGAATCCTGGACCAGTCAATATCTTCCTCAAAATTAGCAGATTGTGAAATGACAATCACATGTTTAGTATCAATGAATTTGAACCATTTTGAATTATCATCAATACCCATAAATCTCAGTCTCTTTGCTACTGTACCTCCCTTTCTTCTTTGACTTAAGGGAGTGTTCACCATAGCATATGAACCAATAATGTGGAGGTTCTTGAGATCAGGCTTGTAGCCATACAGCATGTAGAAAGGAGTTTGATTGATTACACTGCTCCAAGTACGGTTGACAATGTAATTTGCATACTTGATTGCTTCACCCCAGTATGTGTTACTGAGATTGGCATCTTCTAGAAGACAACGCATCATGGTTTGTAGAACCCCTTGTCTTCTTTCTACGACTCCGTTATGAGCCGGTGTATATGGAGCAGATGTCTGATGAAGAATTCCATTCTTACGCATCCAGTCCTGGAAACGCTGAGACATGAATTCTGCACCATGGTCACTCTGGATTCTGGCGATGCGAACTTGGTATTGTGTAGAAACAAAAGCTGCAAAGTCTTTAAAGATCTGAAAGGTCTCAGATTTCTCTCTCATAGGATATACAAATCCATATCTAGAATGATTATCTACTATTGTTAAAAAATACTTTCTGCCACCAAGTGTTGGTGGGAAAGGACCCACTATGTCAGTGTGTACCAAATCAAAAATGCGTGTTGACCGGCGTGTAGCGTGTTTTGGAATTGCAGCCGCCTTGGATTTAACCTTTTTGCAGACCGCACAATCCAAAAACACCTTACACCCCTTTAGATCCAAACCTTTTGCGAACTCCGGCATCTTTCTAAGAACACAGAAACTGGCATGTCCCAATCTTCTGTGCCACTTGTGAATACACCTGGAATGTAAAGGTTTACCAGTTAGTGAATTCTCAACATTAACAGTTTCATGAGGACCCTCAGGCTTGCTCTGAGCAACCTGTTTCTGTTTTCTCTGTTTGTTGGCTTTAGGAGCCTTTGGCACAGTAACGTTTTCTCTCTCTGGGCCAACTCTCTCTGGGTCTGCGTTGTGCCTTTTTGGAGTTTGCATACTTGCCTGTGCTTGCCCTTTAGGCTTTGGCTTTAAGTAATAAACACCACCAATCAGCATAGTTTCAGCAATAATATCTCCATCTTTAACTAAGTAACTTGCTTTTTCGAGGTGGTGAACCTGGAACTTTAAATCTCTAGATAAGTGACTTTGACTAAGCAAATTACTGGTTGCTGAAGGTATGTAATAAACATCAGGGATGTGTGTATCGAGCTCTTCAATGTAAACAGTTCCTTTTCCCATAACCTTGCAAGTGTGGTTGGTGAAGGAATACAGTTCTCTATACTCGGACTCTGGTTCGCCCATCTCTGTGAAAAGTTCCCTTCTGTGGGTAACGTGCACAGTTGCTCCACTGTCTAAAGTCCACAAAAGACGTCTGTCGAACTTTGGATCAGGTTGTGGAACGTTGGTTATGGCCAGTGTTACAAGTGGAGCTTGTGGATCACGCCTTGGACCACGACGACCTTGTCTTCCGCCTCTACCTCTGCCTCTGGAGTCTGTTCCTCTGGGCTGGTACGTGGCGGGAGCTGGAACTCGTTGGGGACAATCCCGGGTGTCATGTCCCACACGGTTGCAGGTGTAGCATTTTGGCATCCTTGGAGCGTAGCCTCTTCCTCGGAAGGGACGTCTGGCTGGAGCCTTTGATGCTGGAGGTCGTTGCAGATGTGGTGTAGCTAACTTGATAGCTTCCTCTTCCACTAAAAGTCTGCAAACGTGGTTAACTGTGCGTTGAGCAATAGGCACGTAGTTAATCTTTGCAACAGCATCTTTCCATTCATAATTCAATGAGTTAATGATGATGCTAATCATTTGGATATCATCGATTACATGGCCATTTTGTCTCAATTCACTTCTCATTCTTTTCAGTTTGGTCAAATGTCCACCAATTCGTTCACCAGGTTTCAACTTCGAACCATGGAACTCAGACATGAGCAAACATGAAGATTCAATTGAAACGGGCCTGTAGCAATCTTCCAAAATAGCCCAAATTTGTTGGGCAGTTGCATCAGGTGGAAAGATACCCTGGATCTCAATTTCCATTGACATGAGCAAAGTCGTGATTGCTCTGTTTTCCAGGTCTCTCATCGCAGGTGTCCAGGGTGGAGGAGGAGGATTAAAAATCATGCAATGTGTGCCTTCTCTTCGAAGCAAGAGCGCAATTTCACTGACCCAGGCTTTATAATTCTCTCCTGACTCCTTTAATTTGGACTCACCAGTCAAGGGAGTGACTGGAAGTAGCTGCTGAGGAATATGCATCGGAACAATTTGTTGATCAGGTTGCAAAGCTGGTTGTTGAACCAGGGGGTGCTGTGGTTGCACCATTGACCTTTGCGTGGCAACATCAAATTGACTTCCTTGCATTCGCCTTTGGCTTTGCCTTTTTCCATCTAGGGAGGATTCAGCACCACCAGGGGGTGTTGAAGACTTAACTTTTGGAGGCAAAGTTTTGGCTTCTAAAGGACTCATAGCTAATTCTTTAAAACTTTCATGGAGCTGTTTCATCTTTTGCTCTAATAATTTTTCTCCACCAGCAGATGGCAGTGCAGCCTCACTTCTTGGCTGCAGCCCTCTATACGTGGCCGGAAGTTCAATGGGCTCAAAGGGATCACGTGACCTCGGTGACGTGTACATGTCTCTTTGTTCTTTTTTTTTTTTATTAAAAGAGTTTTGTACAAACAAATTTTCCCCCTTTTCACCCCCCCTCCATACAATATAAATCTCATACAAATGCTATACCCCCCAACCCCCCCCCGCAAAAATTCACATTCAAATATTATACCAAATACTTTGCCCCCTCCCCTCCCCCCGTCTTAAAGTAAATTACTCGTAACCCCTCTCCTCCCAGCAAAAACAATATAAATTTCTCTTAGATTAATAATAACACATTGATCCCATTTTCTAAGCTAATTTAACATCTATAACTCTTAATATAAATTTCTCCTAGAATAACAATGTTTCGTTAATCCCATCTTCTAATTTATTCATACATATATATTGCCCCGCCCTCCACCCTAACCCTCCCCCACCTCCCACACAAACCCACCCCCCTGACTTCCGCTGTATACCACTCTAACAATTCCAAGCATCCCATATATTATTTACTCTGATCATCTATCAATCTAAACATTCTTACCTAAAGGCTACATAGTACTTCCTAGTCTGATATTTATTCTGTATGTAATCAATCCATTTTACCCATTCCTGTGTATAATCCTCCTGTTTCTGAGCTTTTAAGAAAGCTGAAATTTTTGCCATTTCGGCGAACCCCGCCAACTTCTGAATCCATTGATCAATTGTCGGTAAAAAATCTTTTTTCCAATGTTGCGCAATCAACAACCTAGCTGCTGTGACCATATGCAAGACCAATTTTGTTTCCCCTTTGGTGAAATCCTTAGCTATACCCAATAAAAACATTTGCGGAGTGAATTGTATTCTTTTCTTAAATACATTCTGCATAACCCACCATATTTTTATCCAAAAAGCTTTAACCTTGTTGCAAGTCCACCATACATGAAAAAAGGTAGCATCTAGGCACCCGCATCTCCAACATTTTGGTTGAACATTTGGGTACATGCATGATAATTTTTTAGGATCTAAATACCATCTGTAAAACATTTTATAAAAGTTCTCCCTTAAATTCTGTGACTGTGTAAATTTAACATTCTGAACCCATATTTTTTCCCACGTTTCCAACATAACCACTTCACCAAAATTCTGAGCCCATTTAATCATACAATCCTTAACCAATTCACTTTCTGAGTCTCTTTCTAACAGTACATTATATATTCTTTTAACTTGTTTTGGGCCAGTCTCTTTTATCTGCTTAATCAGTTCCACTTCTTTATCCATAAAACCGACCCTACGATCTTCTTCCCATCTCTTCTGTAGCTGTATGTAATGTAACCAATTTAAAGTAATTCCTTCTTCCAACAGCTGTTCCAAAGTTTTCAACTTCCATTCGTCCCCATCAGCGATAAGCACATCTTTATATAAACAACCCCCGAGTGACTTAATATTCATAATCCCCATGGTGTCTGCAAGATCCAACCAAAGCGGTATTTTATAATCCCAATTGGGCCGGTGCTTCTTCCATATTCTCATCAAGGCACTACGGAGAACATAAAAGTTAACATAAAGTTAAACACTTTATCCACCCTGTCTTCATAAAAAAGATATGCATGCCATCCCAGAACAAGATCATGGCCTTCTATATTCAGCAATTCCATTTTTGTTTTCCCAAACCAATCTGCTACGTGCGTTAGTACCGCAGCTTCATAATACAATCGAAGGTTTGGGAGTCTGAGGCCGCCTCTTTCACGTGTATCTTGCATAATCTTCATCTTTACTCTCGGTTTTTTCTCCTTCCAAACAAATTTATTTAATGTTGTTTGCCAATTTAACAAGGTTTTATCTGATTTAAGCACCGGAATCATCTGGAATAGAAAGATAAATCTAGGTAGAATGTTTAATTGCTGAGATCCTTCCAAGCAAAGACAATTGTAACTTTTTCCACGCTTCAAGATCTTTCTGTATCTTTTGCCACAACACTTCATAGTTATTTAAGAAAAGTTTTGTATTTGATTCTGAAATTTGTATTCCTAAATATTTAACTTTAGAAACTATTTCAAAACCTGCTAAACTTACAAGTCTCTTTCTTTGAGTCTCTGTCATGTTTTTAACCATCATTTTCGTTTTGTTTTGATTTAGTCTAAACCCAGACACCATGCCAAATTCTACTATGATATTTTTCATCTGGATTATTGATTTCAAAGGATGTGAAAGGGTAACAACCAGATCATCGGCGAATGCTCTAGTTCTGTATTCCTTTTGCCTGATAGCTATGCCATCTAAGGATTTTGAGTCCCGAATTGCGTTCAACAAGACTTCCAAAGTTAAAATAAATAACAATGGGGATAATGGGCAACCTTGTCTTGTGCCTTTTTGTATCTCGAAAGTTGTTGACAAATTTCCATTAATAATAAGTTGTGCATTTTGTTGCTGATTAAATTGCTCCAATCGCCTGCCGCAATCGTGGTCCCATATCCATCTTTTCCAAAGTCTTGGTTAGAAAGTTCCAGTTCACTCGATCGAAGGCCTTCTCTGCATCCAAGAAAACCAGCACTGCAGAGATCTGCTTATTCTTATCAAGATAGTCAATTAAATCTATGAGTTGCCTTACATTCTCCTTCATATGTCTGCCTTCAATAAATCCTGCTTGATCATGATGAATAATCTCTTGAATAACCGGCATCAATCTGTTGGCTAGTACCTTAGCAAATATTTTATAATCTGTGTTCAGAAGAGATATCGGCCTGTAATCCTCTGGTTTCTTAGGGCCCTCTTTATCTTTAGGTATCAATGAGATAAAAGCCGCTTTCCATGAGGGAGGTATTTTACCTCCTTGTTGTATATTACAAAATAGTTGTGTGAGATATTCAATCATTTCCAGTTGTAAAGTTTTATAATACATTGCAGTCAAACCATCAGTCCCTGGAGCCTTAGCTAATTTAAGTTGATTTATAACTAAAGTGATCTCATCAGCAGTTATAAGACGTTCCAAATTTGCCTTTTGAAGCACAGAAATTTTAGCAACCCTTTTTCCTTCCAAAAAATCATCTATTAACTTGTTCTGTATATTATCCTGTACATATAGCTTAGTATAATAGTCCACAAATGATTTTTTAATCAACTCTTGTTGATATACCATCTTCCCTCGAAACTCAATTTTATCAATAATTCTGTCATTCATATTCCTTCTCAAATTATATGCTAACCACCTACCAGGTTTATTAGCGTTAGCAAAGGTGTTATGTTTAGCAAATTGTAAATTAGTTGCTGTTTGTTCTGTACATGTCTCTTTGTTCTGATTCACCTAAGAACTCCTCTTTGGGGAGTGTCTTAGGCTGTTGTTTTAAAGAAAAGATGGCGTCCTCAGACATTTTGGGAGTGGGGGAGCTCCTCCTACTTCTCTTTATTTCATTAAAGCACTCTCTCGCCTCCCTAGCATATTTTTCAAACAGCTCTAATTGATATAGATAGCTTTGCATTTCTTCCTCATCATCTGGGAAGGATTCATAAACTTTGCTTTCTGCGTGGGAGGATTTTTTCTCTGCCGGCAGTTGCCATTCATCAAGTGTTTGATAATCTCCGAGGGTCTGGGAATGGAGTGGCTTTGGCAAAGTGGGAAGTTTTGGCTTGGCCCCCCAAAATTCATAATCATCTGGAGATATTTTAGAAGGAGGAACCACTGACCTCGTTTCGTAGATCTCGCGTCTTGCAGCTCCTTCCCCCACATCTGGCTCGGCACCTGAAGGAATTTGTTGTTCCTGAAGCACGTTTGGATCTTGCTTCTCTGTGTCTGAGGAAGCCTCCTTGTCAGAAGAAACTGATCCATCTGTGCTTGTTCCATTTTTCTTTTTCTGTTTCTTTTTCTCCGACATTGCTAATTAGCTTTAGTCGGTTATCATAAGATAGCACGAAGGGAAAATACAGCCATAAATTGTAGCCATCTCAGCTGGTATCATCGACCAACCTCTGCATACCAAGTTGTCAGGGGAAAAAACACCCTGGAGAAAAAAATGAGATCAATGGACCGGGCTGATTCCCTTCAGCATATCATTGAGGTGTTAAGAAAAATAAAATAAAAGTCTTTGAGAAGTATATTCTAATTAATAAACAAACTTTAATATGAAAATAATAAAAGGAAATAAAACAGAAAGTTAACTAATTGTTACATTTTGATAATAAAAGTTCCGTCTGCCAAATTGGCAGCCGGACAAAGAACAAAGGAATGAGTTCTGGAATGTGTGAAGCATGCGCAATAAATCACTTTCAGATAACTTTGTTTTATGACCTGCGCAATAAAGCTTTCTTAGTTTAACTCTTAAGTGTCAGTTCAGTCAGTTCATGTCTAGCAAACTTTTTAACGTCGTGACAAGGCAGGCCTGCAATTAATTATTCAAAACTGCAGGGAAGCCAGTTGTGGCTGAAGAACAAGAGAAACAAAAAGCTTTTTGACGAAAGGCCAAATCATCTGAAGAAATGGCAGTTTTTCCTTTACTAGCAGTATTTAAGCAGCATGTTTGTTAAGGAAAATGTAATTTTGAAAGAACAGAAAAGATGCCAACGTGTTTTATCAACTGTCTTGTCAATATTCAATGAAATAATTATAGCAGATCCACTTTAGCATTATTTAAAGCTAGAGATTAAAGCTAATCTCACATAATCAACTCCTCATCTAAAAAGAAAAATTCTCCTATGCACCGCTGGGAGAATCCAAGCATGGGTTTAACTTTTGTTCATTAGCCTTGAGACTGAATGTAAAAAGTCTTGGCCATGCCCCCTCTAGCTAGTAGAGCCCAGTTCTTTAACTCAGTCCAGCCTTGGAAAGACGTAAATAATTTTCTCTAGGCAAATATTATTTAAATTCTAGATAATTCATTTTATTTCATCTTTATTTTAAATGAGAATTAATTTCGTAGTCCTTTTTCAACTGGAGTCTACCTTTATTGGCTGTGGGTTTGTGCACTGGTTTTCTTGCCCCCCCGGTTAGAACCGCCACTACCCTGAGACGATTGTCGGAGCGAAGGTGATCAGCAATTTATGCAGCTGGCGTTACTGTCCGATCACTTGGACTAGCCCCTATTTTGATGTGTGAGGTTGCGTGACAATCGGGGAGTTAGGTGCGCCAGTCCCATTGCGCCTTTCGCTTGAATCTTCTGATACTGCATTTCTTTCGGAGCCTTGGGGGACCCGGTGAGCCACCCCCTCTGGTTCGGGTCGATATTTGAATTTTCACGTCGTTCTACAGGTGGACGCCATTTTGATTGATGGACCGCCATTTTGTAGCTGGCGAGTGCCGCAGCGACAGTTGGGATTTTGGCACCAGGAAATCGATCGCGCCATTGCGTTCTTTGCTTTCTTTGGAACAGTACACTTCACAGAGATTCTCCCGAGAGAGACTTGCTCAACCCGGTTTTATTGGACATTTTGACTTAAAGGTTTGGAGTAGATCTGCAGCAGAGGCTTAGCATCCAACGACCTTTGAGCTTCTGAATTGCGGAGATCAGGCTTGCTGTTGCTCAGTACCTGTCTGCTAGTTCCTTCTCCCAGACTATAGACCCCACTTCCTTAAAGGATATTATAAGCATTATGCCGAATCGCTCTATATCAGAGAGCAGTGCCGGGGTGGAAATTTCCCCAGGGTCCCAGACCATCCCAGGAATATCTACTGATAGGGTGGCTAGATCTACCACCAGGAACACCTGTACCAGACCCCGGGCAAGCGGTTCAGTGGCTCGGGCCTCTTTTGCTAATGCCAGTAGGGAGTCTAAGTCTAAACAGAAGGCCCCGGGGAAGCGTTTTTCTAAGTCAATCAGAGGGGCACGTGATAATGATTCTCCTCCGGCCCTAGTGTTGGAGATACTATCCTCCCATTCCCAACCTGCCTCTCCTCCCAATTTGTAGGCTAACCAGGGTTGGTCTCCTGATGTGGTCATTTCCCAAGGATTATTAGTGGAGGAGGTTGCCTTAGCACCCGTTTCTCCATCTGGCCTTTCAGGGGTTACTCCACTATCTGACCATGAACCAGGAGAGTCAGAGCCAGTGGCTGCCTTCCCTTCCACATCGGCGGGGCTTTGTCCTGTAGAAGGCAGATCTTATCTCCGCTGCTATTACACAGGGGGTTGATTCAGAATTGCAGCACAGGGACAAGCCCCGAGGTCACGGTCTTCGACCAGGTGTTTGGTGGCCCCTTGCAAACCCCCATATCCTGACCATTCGCAGCGCAGTGATGATTCATGGCTGCAGAAGAGGACCTAGGTGATCAGGAATTTTCAGATGATGAGGACCGGGTCCCTGCTGTTTCATCCCACACTGTTTAAATCTTACTATACATTGCCAAAACCACCACCAACATGGAGGTGCCACCAATCCAGCAGGGTCGGCAGTCGGGTTGGATCCCACCAAAAGTCTCTTCACGGAACATGTTCTGGAGTAGGAAGCTGTACCAATGCCCAAACGTTTTCTCAATGTCATTCAGAGACAGTGGGCCCAGCCCAGTTCTATTCCTCCTCTGAGTAACAATGATTGGAAACACTACAGTTCCGGCCCGGAGTTGGAGACCTTATTACAGGTTCCCACAATGGATCCCCCAGTAGTGGCCTTGGCCTCGCCGGCCATTGTCCCTTCCTATGTGTCGGATGGGTTAAAGGCACAAAGTGGGGATGACGCTTCGCAAAACGCACCAGGCAACTGCCTGGGCGCTGCGAGCATCTACCACAGCGCCCTTCTTTAATAGGACTTCCCTAGTTTGGCTTAGACAATTGCAGGCCAGAATTCCCCTGGAAAATCTTTGCCTCCACCAGGATATCATCAAACTGGTGGCAGCTGTCGAGTTTTCTTCAGACGCAACGCTCAACGCTGCTAAGTTTGTGTCCAGAGCGTTAGCTTCTAATGTGACATCACGTCGCCTCCTGTGGCTATGCCACTGGCAGGCCGACTTGTGCTCCAAGTGGCACCTGGCTTCCTCACCTTTTAAAGGTGGATCTCTCTTTGAGGAATCCCTTGATCCTATTCTTATGGAGACTAGGGACAAGTGTAAGGTGCTCCCTCTTGCACACAGGTGGGCAGACCACAGAATGCAACCCTATTTTATGCGCCAGTCCTTTCGGTCAGCTGACCAAGGATATGAAGCTTCACAATACTCCTCCCAGTACTCCTCCCAGTACCATCGGCCATACAATCAGGGATCCGACAGGTACCAATTTCGTTGTATTTATTGTACAATGACAATAAAGATTATACTTCTACTTATACCAGGATAGATTTCAGGATAGGTCAGGGTTTCATGATAGAGGTAGGCAACAATAGCAGCAACAGCCTCCTACAAAGCGGCTCTTCAGGCCTCAAGCAACTGACCTTTTTGCAGATATAAGTGACTCCCACTCCCACCATCCCATTGGCGGATGACTGGTCCACTTCGTAAGCCAATGGGAAACATCCACCACAGACGCTTGGGTGCTACAGATAGTGGGCCTCACCCTAGAATTTCTCCCCTCTCCAAGACATTTCATCAGGTGCCCTGTTCCCAGGTGCCAGGTAAAAAAGGGTCTCATGAACACTGAGATCCAGCACCTGCTGGACATACTAGCCATAGAGCCGGTCCCATCGGGGTAAGAGGGCTGGGGATTTTACTCAGTCCTATTCCTAGTGCCCAAGAGTTTGGGAGGGTGGAGAGCCATTTTAGATTTGAAAAAGCTAAATGTGCTTCTGGCGTACAAACGCTTCAAGATGCAGTCCCTCAAATCCATCTTGGGCTACATCCTGCAGGGGGACTTGTAGACGTCCGTAGATATAAGGGAGGCTTATCTCCACGTGCCCATACGTCCATCACACAGGAACTTCCTGTAGTTCCAGTTTGTGGATTGACACTACCAGTACTGAGCACTACCATTTGGTCTGTCCTCTGCACCCAGGATTTTCACAAAGCTGCTGGCAGCAGTTGCAGCATATCTGCGGTCATTTCCAGTAAGGATCCAATGTTATCTCGATGACATCTTGATTCTGTCGTCATCCCCAGCACAAGCACATCAAGACCTTCACACTAAAATCCGGATCCTACAACAGCATGGCTTCTTGGTGATCGACTCTGCCACATGCATGGTCTACCTATCTCCAGAAAGATGCACCAGCATTCAGGCGTTGGTCAGTCAAATTCTGTCACAGAGGTCAGTGTCTCTGGCCACTCTTTCCCAGCTTCTTGGGAAAATGATTTCTTGTATAGACATTGTTTCTGGACGCGCCCGCACACATGGACCCTTCAGTGGTTCTTGCTCCCATCCCAGAGGAACCACACCAGTACGTCCCACACCAAAGTCAGGCTCCACCAAAGGTGATTTGATCGTTGGCGTGGTGGAAGTCTCCATCCCTTCACAAGGGATGTCTGTTCAGGGAACCTGACCACATCACAGTAACAACAGATGCCAGCCTGTTTGGGTGGGGAGCCCACGCCCAGACCCTAGTAGGCCAAGGACATTGGAGCCCAGAGGAGCTTCAGAGCAACATAGACTGACTGGAGCTCTGAGCTGCCCAACTCGCTCTTCGGCACTTTCAACATCTAGGGAGTAGGTGCCACGTCCTAGTCCTCACCGACAACGTGGCCACCAAGGCCCATATCAACTGGCAGGGGGGCACACATTCCAGGGTGCTCATAGGGAGGTGGAGGCCTGCATATCTGGGCAGAGAGACACCTTCTATCAATATGGATGAAGCACATCTCAGAGACAGTGAACATGTAAGTGGATTGACTGAGCAGGACCACGGACCTATTCAGGGAACTGACACTCAGGTTCGGGCTCCCAATTGTGGACTGTTCCCCCATCTCAACAACACGCATCTCCCGAGGTTCTACGCCTGGTTACCCATACTGGGGGCAGAGGGAGCCCCCGGTACAGCCCCCGGTACAGCCCCTCTACACAGCCCTTGACCACCAGGTCTGCTGTACGCTTTTTCATCTCTACCTCTCATCCAGAGAGTCATTCGGAAGATACTGGCAGAGGGAGCAAAAGTTCTACTAGTCGCTCCCCACTGGCCAAGGCACCCCTGGTACGCCAACTTGGTCAATCTATCCATTGCCAGCCCGTGGAGAATTCTGGACAGCTGCCCTCAGCCAGGGGGCTTTTCTTCATCCAGAGTCCCAGTGGCTGCAACTTGCAGTATGGCACTTGAAAGGGATATCCTAATGCGGGATAATTTTTCCAACAAGGTAATCCACACTATTCAAGCAGCCAGGCGTCCATCCACTACATGCATTTATAAGACTACCTGGGTGGCTTTCTGCAAATGGTGCAGGCCTCGTCACATTGAGCCCTAGTCAGTCTCTGTGCCACAGATGTTGGATTTCTTACAAGACGGACTGGAAAGAGGACTGACACCCAACACCTTGCGTTGTCAGCTGGCAGCCCTTTCTACCATAATTCTTGTCGAAGGGGGTCGAACTTTGGTGCATCATCCTCGGGTCCGATCCTTCTTGAAAGGGGCGACGAACCTCAGGCCACCAGCGGTTCATCGTTTACCCATCTGGGAGTTACCTGTCATGCTACAGGTCATCAAAGATGCATCGTTCGAACAAATACACATCATCAGTCTACAACTATTAACCCTCAAAATGGTCTTCCTCATGGCCATTACCTTGGCCAGAAGAGTATCGGAGCTGGCGGACCACTTGGTATGCCAAGATCTCTCCATTTTTCATACAGAGTTGTTTTACGACTGGATCTGACATTCCTGTCCAAAATCAACTCGTGCTTTCATAGGGCCCAGGAGATTATTCTCCCCAACTTCTGTCTGCAACCATAACTTCCTCGCAAGAGAAGGTAGCACTATATTGACGTAAGAAGGCCCCTACGCCAATATGTCAAGCAAACAGCAGCTTTCAGGAAGACAGAATCATTATTCGTCTCCTTTCAACCAGAGATCATGGGTCAGAAGGTGTCATCTAACACTGTGGGGCATTGGTTGAAAGCCTGCATCTCTCAGGCCTATGAGATCCAGGCCAGACCAGGACCCAGGCGGATCACGGCCCATTTCACTCGGAGTGCGGCTATCACCACCGCCTGAGCAACTCAAGCTTTGAGTGAAGAGATATGCAGGGCAGCGGCTTGGTCATCACCGTCGCCCTTCATCAAACATTATAAACTGTACATGTTTGCCTCCACCGAGGCATCGTTTGGGCGACGTGTACTGCAGAGGGTCATCGAGGTTCCTGAGACCATGGACCATTCCAGTACCCACCCTTAGATCTATATGCTTTGGCATGTCCCATGCTTGAATTCTCAAAGTGGCGCACAGGAGAAAGACCGTTGGCTTACCTGACATCCTATGTGTGCCGTGGGAGAATCCAACCTCACCCTTGGGCAGCTCAATCCGGGGTGTCGGGGAATGACTTACCTTTCAAGTTGTATTTTTCAGGACTTGCCTTATTTCTATCTATCAGATCGGCTGTGTCTTCGTACAAAACTGGGCTCTACCAGCTAGAGGCCAAGACTTTTTAAACTCAGCTAATGGACAAAAGTTAAACTCATGCTTGGATTCTCCCGCAGCGCACATAGAATGGTCAGTTCAGGTAAACTAACAGGCTATCAGCATGTGGCAGAGTTTGCAGCTCAAGTCAAGGAATATTGATTCCTAGATATATGAAATACTTGCTTTCATTAATTGATTAAATTTATATGACACCCATTTCATTGTCCAAAGTGACTCTGGGCAGCTTACAATATAGTAAAAATACAGATACAAAAACAAATATAAAATAAAACTATATTAAAATTGGAAAAGATTAAATACAGACCAATGGTTCAGAGTAGAGCAGAAGTGGTACACTGTACAAACTCCAGCCTGCAACTTCTCCTTTGGGGTCCTTTTCACTGATACATTTGAAATGCCAGTTATCTCTCAGGATAGTTTAGGAAAAGGATGGAAGAACATGAATGATGATTTTTGACAATTTACTATTAATATTGATATTTCTGCAAAATCATCCTTGTTTAATTCACTTAACTGTGTTACCAGAATTTGCAAAAGTTAGTAACATATTCCTTACAAATATATTTAATAAGTAATTTCTATCTCTGGTTTTTAGTCCTTTAATTTACTTATTCCTCCAAAGAGGTATAACAAATGTTTCTATAACAACATTAAATAATAATGCACCCTGTCTGGTGCCTGCTGAGTGTGAAGATTGTTCCAGGCCGAAGGCTATGTCCCGCAACAAGTGTTTAACTGCAATGAGACGGTATTGGAAAAAGATGCTGAAGAGGACCTACATCATACAGGAGGAGAAGGCTATGCTCGGGCACAAGCCGATGAAGGACAGATTGACCCTTTTGCTGTTTGCGAATGCAAGTGACGATCTAAAAATTAATCCACTCCTCATCTACCAATATGAGATCCTCGTGCAGTCAAGCAGCACAATGTGAACAAGGCCAGACTGCCCATGATGTGGCGGGCTAATACAGAGGGTTGGGTCGCAAGGAACTTGTTTTTGGAATGGCTACATGAAACTTTTGCTCCCACTACTAGGAGAATATCTTTCTGACAATCATCTGCCTGAAAGGTGCCTTCTTTTGATGAACAATGCACTGGCACACCCTCCAAATTTGGTTGAGCATATGGACAATGAGTACGACTTCATTGAGGTCACGTTTCTCCCCCCAAGCACTACTCCGATTCTGTATCCCATGGATATTCTGTAGCCCATGGATTCCACCCAGTGGTGGAATTCAAATTTTTTTTCTACCGCTTCTGTGGGCGTGGCTTGGTGGGCATGGCTGGGGGGGTCATGTGACTGGGCTGTTTGCATGACGGAAGGAAGATAGTAACAGTAAAATTCAAAACTGTAACAATTAATTGCACATTTATTCAAAATCAATTTAAAAATCTTTTTAGTTAATGTTAATTCAACAAAATTGTTGAACATGACCCAGTGATATCAGGTTTTCCAAGTCTGATAGTCATTTATCAAGAACCTTAGTGACTAGTAACTTAGTAAACTCAGTAAAATTTAGTAACTTCACTGTTCAGTAAATTCTTAATGTGATGGATGGGCTTGATGAAGTGATACCAGTTTCCCAATGTCTGGTTTTAAGTCACTTAGCCGGAGTCTTAAATCACCACGTTCAGTAATCTGGAGTCGATTTCTTTGCTTGGAGAGAAGTTGGATGACCACACTGAAGCCAAGTTCCACCAAATATGATGTTGGAAATGCAACAAAGAACTTCTTAACCACTGTCCATAGTGCAGGATAGCAACCAGAAATTTCTCTCTGTAACCAAAACTCTTGGTACGATTTCTTAAACTTTGGCTTCAGCTCAATGTCATTTTACAGCTCTATGAGTTGTTCCTCCACTACCCCATCTTCCTCAGTATCTGAAAATGAATTTATCACCCAATCTGGAATTTCCATGTCCAAATGGTCACAAAAAACTTGAAGATCATCATCTTGTATCCCACCTTTCTCTTCTAGCTCAGAGAAGCTCGGAAATTGGTATAGCTCACAACGGCCTATATTGCGCTTGAATAGAGTTAACTTTGAAATAAATGTAGAGATGACAGATTCGGCCTTAATAAGAATTGACCTTAATTTCCTTGCAACTGCAAATTCACTTCACTGAACTTTACAAGTAGTTCTGATAAATAAGCAATGTCATGCCTGATCTCTTTGAGTTCACCACTGAGCAAGGCATTCTTGTCTTCAAAAAACTCCACAACAGTGTCAAAAAGATTGTAAAAGCATCTCACACAGTTGTCTTTTGATAGCCAACGAACTTCTGTATGAAGCAGCAAATGATCAAAATCTTCATCATTGAAAAGGTATTGAAAAAGTGACTTATGACCATTTTTGACGGTTATGACCATTGTAGCATCCCCATGGTCGTAAGATCAAAATTTGGATGCTTGGCAACTGACTCATGCTGTATTTATGATGGTTGCAGTGTCCCGAGGTCATATGATCATCTTTTGCAACCTTCTGACAAGGCAAAGTCAATGGAGAAGCCAGATTCACTTAACAACATTAGTAACAAGTGCAGTGATTCATTTAACAAGTGGCAAGAAAGATAATAAAATAGGGCAAAATTCACTTAACAAAAGAAATTTTGGGCTCAGTTATAGTCATAATCTGAGGACTACCTGTAGTCTGCAGCAGGAGGAAAAAGGCTTTTCAGAGAGCAAAGAGATAGCAGAGTTTGGAATGTAGGCAGGAAGAGAGCAAGTTTGTATCTTCCCTAGCAATTTGTGAAATACAGGTGGTCCTTATCTTACAACTATTAGTTTAGTGACAGTATGAAGTTACAATGGCACTGAAAGAATTGAGTTATGACTGTTTTCACACTTATAACCATTGCACCATTCCGATGTGATGAAAATTCAGACACTTGGCAACTTACTCATATTTATGATGGTTGCAGTGTCCCGGGGTCATGTTGATCACTTTTGTGACCTTCTGACAAGCAAAGTCCATAGGAAAGGAGGAAAATGCCACTTTATAGCTAGTACAACTAATGATTAAAGATATTTCACTCATTACTGGGAATGAGATCAGGGCAATGACAATTCATTTTGGGGGGAAACACAAGGATGTAGTCAGGACATAATGTTAAACTGCACTGTAAGCTATTATTAGGTGTGTCAATGCTTGAGAACCACTTGTCTCAATTCCACAAACTATTCTGAACAAAACGTGTAAAAAATGGAAAAAGGGACACGTAACTAAGGCAGAATATCAACAGATAGCCTGAATCTGCAGATATGAAGTCAGGAAAGCAAAGGCTCAGAATAAATAAAGACTTGCAACAAAAGTCAATAATAATAATAATAAAAGTTTTTTTCAACATATAAATAACAAGAAAAAAAAGTCAAGAAACAGTTGGTCCACTTAAGAGAGAAGATGGCAAGGAAGTAACGGAGAAGAGACAAAGCAGAGCTGCTTAACTCATTTTTTACATCATTCTTCATGCAAAAAGAAACTATAGCTCAACCTACCAAAATCATAATTGTAAAAGACAGAGTAGAAATAAAAATTAAAATAAGCAAGAAAATGGTAATAGAACACCTGTCTGACCTTGATGAATACAAATCATTGGGACCTGATGGATTATACCCCTGAGTTGTGAAGAAGCTGGCAGATGTTATCTCAGAACCATTGCACCATATCTTTCAAAAATCCTGGGACACTGGGGAACTACCAGAGGATTTGGAAAAGTGCTGATGCGGTTCCCATCTTCAAAAAAGGAAGGAAAAAAAACAGACCTAAGAAACTACAGACCAATCAGCCTAACATCAATACCTGGGAAGATACTGGAAAAAACTATAAAGAAAACAGATCTGTGAACACCTACAAACAAATAGACATAACTAGTAGCCAGCACGGGATTGTTAAAAACAGATCATGCCAAATCAATCTTATTTCAATCTTTGACAAAGTGACTAAATTAGTAGACCAGTGAAATACTATGGACATAGTATACTTAGACTTAGCAAGGCATTCAACGAAGTAGAGCACAACTTACGTCTTCATGAACTAGAAAAAAATGTGGGATAGACTTAGCGGCATGGAATTTGCCCATGCCAGAACTACCCAAGGAGCCCCCTTTTCGATGCCTTAGACACAGTGGATGGGATCCTTGAGGAGGGGCTGGGAGAATACAAAAAGAACACTAGCAGGTGCCACTGAAGAATATAAAAAACAAGCAGACAAGCATTGTTCCCTTTAGCCCCCGTTCCGAGTGGGAGACAAAAGTTTTTCTAAGATTACCTAGCAAGAAATTGGGACCTAAGCTTTTAGGCCCGTTCCCAATAATAAAAGTAATCAATCCGGTGACATTCCAGCTAATCTCGCCTGCATTTTAGGGAAAATACATCCTGTGTTTCATTGTAGCCTACTAAAACTGACCCTGGGATCTAGGTTACGACCTCAGACCCAGACTCTACCTCCTCCTACAGTAGTACAGAGGGAAACCCTTTATGAAGTGAAGAAGATTCCAGAAGTTGTATAGTGCTCAATTACAATACTTAGTTCACTGGAATGGTTCACCTTTGTCAGAAGCTACGTGGGTAAGCCAAAGGGTCCCCCGGGGGTGGTGGTAGAGGTGGTTAGGTAACTGATTAACCCCCTGTGTTACTTTCATTACAAGACACACTCTTCTGTTGAAGAGGGGCAGCCTGTCAGGCTTGGAAGCCATCGGGGTATTGGGCCTCAAGCCTGCCACATATTCAAACATAGTAACTATGGGAAACTGGGAGGGGGGATCGTATGGAGCTTGGCAGATGTGTAGCCAAAATAACATTCCTTCTAAGAAAGTCATTTGCACTCATCCCTGCACCTGGACAGATGTGGATGGGAGGAATCTTTATTTGTGGCAATGATCGTTGGACCATGTGATGGACATTGTGGGTGTTGGGGCAGGGTCTTGAATTTTCAACTGGATGGGGAAACCGCTTTCAGATTTAGGTTTTCCCAGATGTGCCAACATGGCTCTTTTAATAAATTGGAGCTTTGAGGAACCTCTTGCCTCGGATTCCTATTTTATTTTGGATGATATTTAGAACCCTGACACTTGTCCAATAAGGATTTCTTTAAATTTTCTAACTTGTATAATATATTGTCTTGTTATTTCCTTGGGAGAACACCAAAAGCGTTAATGAGACCAGCTTCTGTGCTGTTAAGTATCTCTTCACCGGGCAGGGCTGGTTGACTCCCACTGTCTTTCTCTCTTTTCCAAGGTTGAAAATGAGGAGGAGGCAGCCACCTTGGGAGCTCGCATGTTAGCTATTAACGGAGAAACCCTTTCCTCATCAAAGACTGTGATGGGAAAGATTTGGAAGGAGGCTAAATATGCCTTCATCTTGAATAACATCTGTGGTATGGTGGGCTGTTTGAAAGACAGGAGAATCCGCTTCCAATTTGGGGCCTCAGGTAACCACTCCACAGCACGGAGATCAATCATGCCCCTGTGACAGTGAAGAAGCTGGCTTAGGGAATTTAGTATTACACTTCTGGAATTCTGAAGTCCATATTTAAGTCCGTTCATATGGATTCTAAAAGCTACCCATTGGGTTTGTAGTGAGCGATGTGATTGTTGTAATTGAGGGAGGGATGGTTTCCTGATTTCTTCTTTATTGATACCATTTCCTCTCCTTGACTTGTCTGGGGAGGGACTGTTTTTCTGAGAGGACTGCCAGCTTTTATCCAACTCTTTAACTGTTTCTCTGGCTCTTTGCTTTTTTTCCTTTTCCTTATCCTGCGTATGGGAGTTAACCAAGTCTTCTGCAAGAACTTTAGAGGGGGTACCTGGGGCCCGATATTGTACTTGAAGAAAAACAGCTAAATCTTTTTTCAATGTCTCTACATCATGTTGGATGGCAATTAATTGTTCAAATATTGAAACCACCATTTGCACTGTGAGAAGGCATTGCTTTGCCATAAACTCAGTTGAATTTTCCCAAGGTAAACTCTCCGTACTCTGAATTATCTGGCTGTTGGTCGCCTTTTTTGCCTTTAGCTCAGCCTTCATATAGGAAGTTATTGGGCTAGTTGTTTGTGAGAAGAGCTGGCTTTCACTTTGTGTCCGCCCCCCCCCCCCCCGGCCAGATCGGGAAATAAATGCTGTTTTGCCACATCATTTTGCCGGTCCCATTCTAATCGCTCCAGATTGTTGGGGATGGGGGGTGGGGTTAGTTTTACTTGCAGATCTCTTGCCAACAAAGAGCTCCTCAATTCTTGGTTGTTTTGCTGTCCTCACTGGAGGGAGAGATCTTGGGCTGATGCCATGGCGTTTCTTTCTTTTTCCCATGCTTTTTTAATTCTCAGTAGCAACAAAAGTTTTTTTGTATTATGTTCTATGCTGTTATCTCCACCAAAAAATGTTAATTAAATAAAAAACGAGCCAATGGGAGTACTAAAAATTGGTAAAATAAAACCGGGAGGCACTAATGCAAACACACTCCAGCTGCACTGGCTGCAGTTCCGCCCCCCTCCCTGACACTTGTCCCTCCCTATCGGAATATGGACAACATCCCACCACAGAATCTTCACCCCTGGAGATAGGTCTGTAAGAAGCTTCTATCAGATCTTTAGCTAGTTTAGGAATTAAGCTAATTTTCGGGTTGTGTTGGGATTTTGCTTAATGAGAAAAATTCTGGTGTAGCAAGAATGTCTTATAGAATCTGTTAACATACTAGGACCTGAAGACTTTCCATTTTTAATATTTTCAAAATTATAATCAGCTTCTTAATATGAAAATGGAGAGCCTAAAAATTGAGTACATTTTACTAATATTATTAGTATTTGTGATGGTGGGTTTTTAATACCTTTCATTGGCTTCATATTATTTTTAAAACTTATTTGCCAATAAGTTTTATTGTCAAATTTATAGCATTTTTATATTAAAATTTGAGTTGATATTTTGTCAATTTCTAAAATGTTTTTTTGTTTTCTTTAAATTTCCAGTTACTAGCGCGTGTTAACAAAAAGTTTTATATTTTATCCAGAAATCCTTAGTTACTGAAGATATGCTCATCATTATGCAGATTTCTTTCTGATCCTGCATTTTGTTTATATTGCCTTCATGATATCCCATTTTGTGGTGAGCAGTATTTTTCTTGGCTCTTTTTTCAAATTTTGAGCTATTTTTTTTTCACTTCCAAATTAAACGATAATACACCACAAATGAGCCAAGAGGTCTTTGTCACCCAAATTAAACTCAGAAATCTCTGAAAGCCTAGGATCCTTGGTGGCCCTCATTACTTTGGGACAGCTTATCCCCAGACCTAAAAAACCCCTCCCCCACTTTAGTAACTTTTCAGAGAGCCATAAAAATATGACTTTTCAGGCATTTGGACATGAGATCCTGCTATCTCCAAACAGTGATGCAAAGGACTGATTGGTTATAAAATTTTAATTACTTTTGTTGTAAAATCTGATATGCTCAGACTTTCTGGATATGGAGCCGCATATATATTGCAGTAATAAGTACTGTTACTCCTGAGTCTTTAGGATAAAAGTTGTTACTGATTTTATTCATACACCAAAGCTTTAACTGGCTTCTCCAGATTCCTCAAACCTGAGCCATAGGCATGCTACCTTCATCAAAACTATTTTATTTCAATCATTACAGTTCCTTGAAACGATGTGGTGAGAGATGTGTAGCAAATTGAGACCACAGTAGCATATTCTTGTTCTATTTCTCTTCCTGACGTCTCCTTGTTGTCAAGAGCTAATGTATTGACATATTAGTGATGGGTGTGTTATAATGCTTCCTTATCTCTTACCCAAAGGCTGGATCAAGACATTTGACAAATACTATGTTGACCAGACTCAGCACATTCTGAACAATATGGTGCTGAAACTGCAGGAAGACCCACGGCGGCGCTTCATTTGGTCGGAAATCTCTTTTTTCTCCAAATGGTGGGACAACATCAGCAGCCAAAAACAGACTGCAGTCCGCAGGTAACTGTGATTGGGGTGTGTCTGTGTGTGTGTGATTTATTTTCTGATTTTAGAATTTGGGAAACAATTTTAGAAGGATCATATCAAGGGTTGGGAAAGAACTTGGTGCAGAAATGTGAGTATTTCAGTCACATAGGTAATCCTGTGTGCAGAAGTACCAGAGGAAGTAGACTGCAGCAAAAGATGCAGTTTGTTTTGCACAATAGAGTCCATGAGCAAGAATATCTCCCTAAGTAACTTGAACATCATATATTGTTTTGTGTTTCCTCTGTCATCCGCAAAAGCTGAAAAAATCGCTCTCAGATTTCATTGAGGAATATGGGAATTGGTTTTTCACCCACCTTTATACCAAGCTGATAAAAAGTCTGTAGGATGTTAACTGTTAACCTTAACATCCTACTGGATGTTAAACCTGGTGGAATGGAGACAGTTAGCAGGAAACAATTACTTATGGTTTCAAAGATGGAGGAGAAATATAAGAGAATGATATAAAAGATTGCATAGGATAACAAGCCAGAAAATGCAAAGAAACACAGAGGCCTTCATTGAAATACATACGGGCAAAGAAATACTGGTAATGTTACATAGGAAACACAGGGGTGTTCTTAAGGCATCCGTGAGATGATATAGAATAACAGCTACATAACATAAAAGCAGCATCACTTATTCACACACAAGATCTGGGTTCCACAGTACATTACACTTAGCACCAAATTAACTCATTTTTAATATCCTTGCCCTTTGCTTATCTTTGTAACATAGGTTAGGCCTGTCCTTCTGTCCACAATGAGTTTATGGATGAGGAAAACTTTATTACAGACAAAAAGGAATTTGGCAATGACAACCAGATTCAGGGTTTCTGAGGACTTGGTAATCTAGCTTGAGGGTGGAAGGGAGGAGAGTCCAAGTGGGACTTGGTCTCAAACAATCCATGCCACTTCCCCAAGAACATCCTTCCCCTTGCCTCTTGCCATCACTTCCTCGGCCCACTACTGATCTGATCGTCATCTCTTTCTCAATACCTTGCCTCCTTTTATGGTCCCTAATAAGCCCAGTTCCCTAGTGAACCTGCTTGAGGGGTCATCTCTAGGCCTCTCTTCATAACCAGAATGTCTCAGGTGTGCCTAACAGTTGCTTGTCAGTCATCTGGAGCCTCATGTACTCATTAGACAGCTACCAAGACTCACCTATCCAATACTGTAAACCCTCTAAGCCAGTGGTTCTCAACCTGTGGGTCGGGACCCCTTTGGGGGTCGCATGACCCTTTCACAGGGGTTGCCTAAGACCATCAGAAAACACATATTTTCGATGGTCTTAGGAACCGAGACACCAATTTTATGGTTGGGTGTCACCACAACACGAGGAACTGTATTAAAGGGTTGCGGCATTGGGAAGGTTGAGAACCACTAAGCCCTCACCCAGTTCCAAATTTTTCACTTCATCCCTCTGCAGTACTATTCTATATGTTATATCTGAACATTGTGAATGAACCAGGCCATCGTGTTAAGCTGAAAGGGAGTTTCTGTGGCTTGGGTATTATGTGAAAACTGCCATTGTGATGTGCTAAGTGTATTTTGTACTTAACCATGTGGTGCAATCTCAGAAATTCTGTTCCTGGATGTTGGGTTTTTGTGGGATATTTTGACCAATTTGTAAAAGTTTGAATCAATCTTGAAGGATATCTAGATTGTTGCTAGAGTGGGCAGGAGGATGAAAATATTTTACTTTTCCTGAGTCCAAGCATGGTTAAATTCTGTCCTTCTGCCCAATGGACTGGATCGAATTTTCTGGCCAGGCCTCCTTGTCTCCTCTAATATTCAGTTTTTCAATTCAGTCCAGCCCATTCAGACGCATCTTAAATAGTCTCCAAATAATTGTAGATTAGAATTTTATTTGGTGTTGAGTGTATTTTAAATTTCTTTTTTGGTTTGATAGTCTTGCTTTTGTTAGTGTGACTGTAGTGAGTTTGTCTTTTGTTTCTTTACCGCTCTCAACGGTTCGGGTTCGGCTGAGGCAGACAAAGCTCGATCACGTGCGCTGGGCTTTGCCCGGAGGCTGGGAGCATGTTCTTAAGTAGATCTTCACCGCCGGGATTGTCCGCTTGTTTGGCAACCTACAGGGCTAGCCGCTCTGCTCACTCGATCGTGCTGATTACCGTCTGCAGCCTTGCGGAGTCCGGAGCGGCTTTTCCTTATCGGAGCTGATCAGCGTGTTCCTCACTGGGCGCAGCCATTTTGGATCATCATCTTCTGGCCATTTTGGGCGCCAAACTTCTGCGCTCGGATTCCCGCTCTTGTCCATCAATGATTCAATTGCGGAGATTGTTGTTGCGAGCGACGGAAGCAGCGAGGCAGCATTTCGGAGCTTTTTGGCATCAGCCATCCTCCACGGAGCTCCTTAGCTGCAGGCCCTTTGGTTTTCCAAACTGGCGGTGTCGTGACCGTTTTTTGGATTCAGATCTCCCTCCTCTTCCCTCAGGGGGGATGCAGACCTATTTGATTGTGAGTTAGAGGGAGAGGGTCCTTCTAACTCTCCCCTGGACAGGGCTTCAACTCACAGGCCCACTGTGGCGGAGACCTTCCTGGTGTAGGACCAGAGCCCGGCTCTCTCAGCGGAGATGCGTGAGGTAATTGCCACGGCGATTTCCCAGGGCATTGCTGAGGGGCTGCAGCAGCGGGAGGGTCAGTGTCCTGTTCCTCAACCTGAACAGCAAGCACCCCGGGCTTTCAAGGGGAAGACTCATCCCATTAGGCCTTCTTCCCCTTGAAAGCTCCTTCTGTGGCTACTGCGGAGTCAGTGTGGGAGGATGATGATCTGGGGGATCAGGACCTGTTGGAGGACAAGGGCCTATTTGCCAGGTTGTTTAAACCCACCTTGTTCAAATCCATCCTATTCAAGGCAAAGATTGCCACCCATATGGAGGCAGAGTCTCCCCCAGATCAAGCTGATCCAGCTGATCACAGTAAGGGTTTATTTGATGAGCATGTGCCAGCACAGGAGATTGTTCCGTCACCTAAGCTTTTTAAGGATGTAGTCCAAAGGCAATGGGTGCAGCTAGGAACCTTGGCTACGCCTGGCGGCAACGACAAACATCTCTATTCCGTTGACCCCAGTATGGAGTAGATCTTAAAACTCCCAACTGTAGATCCTCCTGTTGCTGCCCTTACTTAAACATCAGTCCTGCCACCGGATCTCTTGGAGGGCCTAAAAGCGGAAGATAAAAGAGCTGAACGGGCTTGTCATAAGACCCATCAAGCCATAGCATGAGCCATCAAAGCAGCCACTTCTGCCTCTTTCTTTAATTGGGCCTCCATTGCTTGGCTTCGCCAACTAATCACCAGACTGCCCCCAGGGGGTTCCAGACTGCGCCATGACGTCAACAAAATCGTGGCCTCTAATGTCACCTCTTGATGTCTCTTATGGCTTCCCCATTGGAATGGTGATATGAGATCAAAATGGAAGCTGGCCTCAGCTCCATTCAAAGGGGTCAAGCAAAGGGGTCAAGAAGCTTTAGAATCAGTGTTAGTGGAGAATAAGGACAAGCGGAAGGTTATGCCCTCCATGTCGTGCAAACCGGACTGGAGGTCGTCTTCCTATTTTCATAGGCAAGCACCCCAGCAGACTGATCCGCAGCCCAGTACTTCCTCCTTTCAGCGGCCGTACCAACAGAGCCAGGACCGTGCACAGGATAGACAGTCCTTTCGGGATAAGAACCGTTACCAGTCCTTTTCCCACTGGCCATTTTGAGGGGGGTCTGGAAACAGGCCCTTCAGAAGAAATAAGTGACCACCATCCCAACCCTCCCATAGGGGGGCGGGTACATCTCTTCGCCACCTGTTGTGAGGAGATCACCTCGGATGAGTGAGTCCTCCAAACACTACTATTAGGCCTGACTTTGGAATTTCTCTCCCTCCCTCCTCCCCCCTCCCCGCGTCACTTTATTCATTGCCCTACTCCAAATTGCCCCATCAAGAGAGGCCTTATGGAGGCTGAGATCAGTCATCTAAGGGAAATCAGGGCAATAGAACCGGTCCCTCCTGGTCAGGAACGCAGGGGCTTCTACTCCATCTTATTCCTAATAATTCCTGTAATTCAAAATGCAGTTGCTCCAATCCATTCTGGGCTGCATTCGAGAGGGGGATTTCCTGACGTCAATCGACCTGAAGGAGGCGTATCTGCACGTGCCCATCAGACCTGCACACAGGTTCTTCTACACAAGGGCCCACTTCCAGTAAAGGGCCCTTCCGTTCAGCCTGTCATCGGCCTCCAGGGCTTTTACAAAGATACTGGCAGCAGTGGCTGCGCATCTACAACAGCATCCAATACGTCTCCAATGCTTATAGAACCAGTCGTCGACACCAGCTCAGGCGGCGCGCCACCTCCGCATCACCATGCGAACTCTACAAATTACGGTTTTACCATAAACCTCGAGAAAAGTCACCTGACTCCCATCACCAGACCGCTGCATTTGGGAGTGGTGATCGCATTTCACTTTGTCAGATCTCCCTGTCTCAAGACCGCATTATGAGCCTTAAAGAACTGGCCCGCTGAGTGTGCAGCTCCCCCAGAGTCCAGGTGCTCACACTGTCGCAATTATTGGCCCAAGGCAATGCATTATTGGGAAAGATGATTTCGTGCCTATCAATAGTTCCTTGGACATGACTGCACACAAGACACCTGCAGTGGTTTCTACTCCCGATGCAGAGAGCCAACGCCAGCAACTCCTCGACCAAGGTGAATCTTCCTCCCAAGGTTCTCCATTCCCTCAGGTGGTGGCAGTCCCCGGCTGTATCGAAGGGAACCTTCTTCAAGGAACCTGTCCGACTGACCACTGATGCCAGCCTCTTCATCTGGGAAACTCATTTTCAAAACCAGGTTGCACAAGGTCAGTGGTAACCTCAAGATCTCTCTCACAACATAAATTGGTTAGAGTTGAGGGCGGTAAGACTGGATCTGAGGAGGCCATGATGGCAGCCTGGGCCACCCAGGGGTTAGTTATAATAATACTTTATTTACAGTCACAGACCAAAACACGAACAGTACAAAGAGACACAGCAGCCAGTCACCAAAAGCCCAACTAAGGGAGGTTACAGCTCTCCTCTAATGGTCACAGCTCTCAAGAAAAACCTGGAAACCTGAGAGGTGATGTACGAGGAGACATCCCCAAGGCAATGCACAAACAAATCACGGCCATCAGGACCAGAAGGGACGCAGGGGTTAGTTGAGGAAATCTGCAAGGCGGCGACTTGGGTGTCCCCATCATTATTTGTCAGACACTACAAATTAGACAAATTTGCCTCCGCGGACGTTGCTTTTGGCAGAAGAATTTTGCAGACGGTCAATAGGGTTGGGTGTTTATTCCTGCCCTTGGACATATTTTTGCTTGGGTATGTCCCATGCTTGGACTCTCGAAGCAGCACACAGGAAAATGACCATTGGCTTACCTGAAGGGTCGTTTTCTGTGCACTGTGGGAGAGTCCAACTCCGCGCTGGAATGAGGTCTTCCATCGGAACAGGTTGCTCCTAGTCTGTTGGACGATGGATTCTACTACAGAGTTGTCTTTCATGGGACCATGCCTTCATTGAAAAACTGAATATTAGAGAGGACAAGGAGGCGTGACCAGAAAATTTGATCCAGTCCATTGGGCAGAAGGACAGAATTTAACCATGCTTGGACTCACCCGCAGCGCACAGTAAACAACCCTTCAGGTAAGCCAATGGTCAATCTGAGCATTTTTAGTTCAAAATGTTCTTTTACAGGTTTGAAGCAAATTGCTCCAATCATTCCAGAAATTAGAAATCTTCAATTTGAATGAGCTTATAATGGGACTGTTTTGAATAAAATGCTTCAGAAATGGTTGGCCCAACCTAGTTTGAATATTCAGATATTTTGAATATTCAGACATTTTTGCACTCGCTGCCTTTGGAGAGTTTTTGACATAGATCTTTGTTTGCAGGCTCATAGGAAATGGGCAACTTGAGATGGCCACAGGAGGCTGGGTGATGCCAGATGAAGCTAATTCCCACTATTTTGCCATGATTGACCAGCTCATTGAAGGGCACCAATGGCTGGAGAAGAACATTGGTGAGTGCCATGGCCAACAGTGTTGTGTGCAAGGGCCAGGCAGAAGCATTGGTGATGGCATCGCCTGGAGGGGGTTTGGGGCCACTTGAGAGGAATCTCATCTTTGTAGCTGGGCACCCCAGTAGCTCTCAGGCTACTCACTGGAATTCTGTATGTTGCATCAGAAAGAAGCAAACTGTCATGAGAAGGGTGGCTTCAGGAGGAAAGCCTTCCACGGGAAAGTCTGTTTTTCTGTAAGGCCCGGCTTCTCCCCCTTAATCAAGGAAGTAAAGACTCTTGAAACTTTGCATTTCAAAAGGAACCTTTTATTGAAAAAGTGGTGATAACTGGACGAAAGCAAAGCAGGGTCTGGGGTCCTTAAGGTAATACACTAGGAATAAATAAAAGCAGTTAGAATCCCCTCCCAACTGTCTGATGTGGATTTGGCCATTCTGCAGGTGTGAAGATGTTTTTTGTAAGGGGGAAGTGATGAGAAGACTTTCTCAGGTGTGCTTCCTGAGTGATGCAGTCCACATGGCCCTCCCTCCCCACCCATTCCCTGAAAGATGAGAAAGTGCCAGGCCTCTAGGTGCCAGGCTAGAGGTTATTAAGCAATTAATTACATGGTACAGGATATATAGGAAAGAAGGATAGAAAAGTGTAAAGAAAGTATATTCATTCCCTTGAAGAATGGCAGATTCACAGATCTGACATATTCGCCCTCCTTAGAAAAAAGGATAGTCCACCTGGAAAATAGAAAATACAATGAATAATTAGGAAGGGTATTTCAGGTGGAATTTCCTTAACAACGTAGGAACCTTAACATGTCTTTTGGCCACCCATTCATTTTGGGAGGCTGGGAGATTTTTCCATGTCACTAAGTACTGGCTGGCCTGTGGCCACTTGAAAAGGGGTAAACCCTGTGCTGGTGTGTACTGAGTTTTTGTTTGCTACTTCAGCAAATGGCAGGAGGTCAGTTGTTCTGTTGATAATTAATAAAACATCTTAAATATTGTTCCAATATGGAGTTACATTTTTCTGAAGCCCCGTTAGTCTGGGAGCGGAGGGAAGAGCAAAGGCCCTGGGAGGAGCCTAATAAGTTCAAAAATTTCCACCAAAAGTGGGAAGTGAAATGAATTTGACTCCCCTGTCTGAAAGTATTCTTTTGGGGGCTCCATGCAGGCGGTAGATGTGTACCAGGAACATTTTGGCCAGGGCTTTGACAGTGGGGATCTTCTGGCATGGAATAAAGTGCACCTCTTTGGAAAATAAATCTGTTACGACCCAGATTACAGAATTTACCTCGCTTTCAGGGAGCTCTACAATAAAGTCCATAGAGATCTCTGTCCAGCTGCTGAAGGCTCTGCTACGATTTGTAGGAGACTGGGGCAGATCCCCTGCTGTCTTTTGGCTGCAGCACAAACAGGGCAGCTGGCCACGTAGCATTCAATGTTCTTTTTGAGTGACGGCCACCAAAACTGTCTCTTGATAAGGTGCAGGGTTTTTACAAAGCCGAAATGCCCTGCAATTTTGGAATTGTGGCATTTTTTCATAAGATCCAGTCATTGGGATGCAGGTATATATAATTTTCCTCCCACCCAAGCCAGCTTGTCCTTAATCAGGCAGTTATTTTTATGTGACTGAAGCTATTCGTCATTTGCAAGCAGTTTTTAGAAGGCTTGGGTGGTGCCGTTGTCTGCGATTAAGTCTTGCTTGGCTTGTGTCCTGGTGATTACTTTAGCTTCTAGTTGTGGGGTTTGGAGGAGGGGCTTTATTATTTCTGGTTTTGCGCTATTGTATTGTGGCTTTCTAGAGAGCACATCTGCCAAGAAACACCCCCCCCCCCCGCTCTTTACTGAAAATCTCCACTAAGTCTCAATATTCTTTTGGGATTCCTGGAGTTGCCACTGATCGGCCAGGCATTGCCATTTCGTTCCCCTCCCTTTTTTCTTTTCCTGCCTTTGAGGTTTCTGAGAACGTCAGAAGAGAACTTTGTTTAGGATCCCTGTTTCCAATTTACTCTAGGTTACATTTCTCAGCCATGTGAATCCCAGGACTAGCAGCCATTCCATTCCGGGGGCTACCTGGGGGAACCCTTGCAAGGTGGCTGTGAGGAATATTCTTGGCATCTGTCAAAAGAGGGAAGGAAATTTTCATTATAATAGTGCTAATGTAAAAACAAAATAAGGGAGCCAAAATACATCTCTATCTCACTCCCCCATTCATTCAGATTTTGGGGGCAGCTGAGTCAATAAGCATACTTGTATCCTTAAATCTTCCTCTCTTGTGACAAGGAGATTGCCTTCTGTTCCATCAGATTTCTCAGGTTCTCCTTTTCCTAGATATTCTCCATTTACTTGGCAAAGATTTGTTGAAACTTAAAACCATCTAGTGGGAGTCATCTGTGTTTTTTATTTGGGGTTCTGCCTTCTTGAGATTCATGTGAAATTAAATTCCTAGATCAATTTTCATTAGTTATTTATTTAAATCAAATTATGATTGCTGTGTGCTAAACTCTATATTTTTACTTTTTTAAATATATAAACAACATTTATCCATTGTGTGACTTTGCTTTTTATAAAAAATTAGTCAAGTCTGTTCTGATATAACTGAAGTTTTGGTCAAACCAAGGTTTTTGGAATTTGAGCTGGTTTACACAAATAGGGCTTTAAGTTGTTGATCATCCAAATACAATAACCCCAAAGGCATCAGGATATGCCCAAGGCAGGAACTTTCCAATGTATTGTCCTTGTACCATGAAAGACATTTGGCACTGTATCTACAACCACCTCTGTCCATTTCACTCTTCTTTTACCTAAGTTTGTTTTTTTCATTATTACTTATTAGATTTAGACCCTACCCTTTATGGAGGAGCATAGGTGGTGTTCCTGGTCTTCCATGAGCTGCGTGATTGAGGGGAAATAGCCACTTCCATTCAAACTAAAACTTCATCAGACACCAGACTCAGAAGAAAAGTTGGAGTCATGAGATAGCCTGGAAACTGAAAAATTGGCTCTGTTTAGCTTGGATTCCCCTTATTAGAGGCGGTTGATCTTATTAGAGGGGGTTCATTATGCCCTCTCTTCCTTTTTCCTCCGTGAAAGTCACACAAAGTATTTTAATAACCTTGGGTAGCCTGAAACAGTGCCCCCCCCCCCAGAAAAGGAGGAGGCACTTCATATGGAGAGTAGACAATTACATGAGAATTAAAAAAGGGACTATCATCAAGAGAATTTAGAATTCCAACACGTGTGTCTTAAAATAAGGGAAAATAAATGCTATTAAACGTATAGGGTGGATAAGAATGCACTGGTGAGGTCAAAGACTCTCTACCTGGTGATTGGACTAGATGGCGCCTCAGAGGGAAAGAGAGTATGGCCGCCCACGCCACCCCAGCAGAACCTTCCATTTTGGATCTTTCTCCATATTCATAAAGGAGCAGAAACTACCAATCAACCAGCTAGGCTCCATAATTGACTAGACCTAACTATGATGGAAGAAGTCAACAGGGCCATGTCAAGCTGTGTAGCTTCAGCTGCTCTCCAATGACCTGATGGCAGATCCAAATGAGCTAGAGGTAAGGGCTTCCCTTGGAGCTTCTCCAGCAGTTGCTGCTTCTGGCCTGACCGCTTCAGAAAAGCAAAGCCTCCAGACTTGGCCAGGAGAACAAGAGGCTTCTCTTGTCGTAGCTCTCTCAACTTGACCAGCTAAAACATCCTTCAAGTTGCCCAAACGCTCCAATCAAATGCATCAGAGCCAAAATGGAATTATGAAGGTCAAAATAAAAAACAAAATCCTATCAGCATATAATACCAATTGACAGGCAGTCCTTACCAATTGTAATTGTCAGCTACGTGGTGGCTCAGTGGCTAAGAAGTAAGCTTGTTGAACAGAAAGGTCAGCAGTTCGGTGGTTTGAATCCCTAGCGCCATGTAATTGAGTGAGCTCCTGTTATTTGTCCCAGCTTCTGCCCACCTATCAGTTCGAAAGCATGTAAAAATGTAAGTAGAAAAAGAGGGACCACCTTTGGTGGGAAGGTAACTGTTCCATGTGCCTTTGGCATCTAGTCATGGCGACCACATGATCACGGAGACGTCTTCGGACAGCGCTCGGCTTTGAAAGAGAGATGAGCACTGTCCCCTAGAGTCGGGAACAACTAGCACATATGTGCAAGGAGAACTTTTACCTTACCTTTGCATGTGATATCACATGACCACACTGACCTACAATAGCTGTTGTGGCCATTTCAGTAGCTGGCCTTAGGCATATCTGGGGGAAGGGCGGGACCCTGTGACCCTTGTAGTTTCCAAGGACCTAAATTGTGATCATGTGACAATTCTCCATTACTCTAAGGAGTGCCTAATAACATAACATAAGGAGTTGAGTATGGAAATTTTATTTTAGCTTAAAAGCCTTGATTTCTTCTTCAGATACATTCTCCATTCGCTAAATAAGTCTGAGTAAAATATAAAAGCTTGAAAAGTCCTTTCGCACAGCAATCTCTCTTATTCCCTTCCTGATGGCTATAACCACAAAGGAGTAGGCCTTGAGCCAAATCATTCAAACACTTTGCAAAAGGCTGGTTTGGACTATATTCAACTGGCCATTACCTCTTTGAAGGGAAGGTGGAGGCCAGGCCTGATGCAAAGCTACAGTTCCTTTTTTTGCTTTGATGGAAGAGGTAAAATATCTTGAAGACCAGGAAGTGTCTTGTTCCTGCCCCACCAACAAAAAATAGAGGAAACAGAGAAGGCAGTCTTCCTCTAACTAAGGGCACAAATCTTAGGCCGAGTCTGCACACACCTGCCTCTGAAGACATCTCAATTGAGGAATACACCAAGTGCTCCTGACTGCCCCATCCACCATCAGAGTGGATTGAGGCCATTTGTGCTCCCCCCCACCAGTCTTTATCTGCCTCTCCTAGCATTTGAAGGGGATCCGCCCCCCTGACTTTGTCTGCAAAAGCCGAGGATGTCGGGAGATGCATTGGGAAACAGTGTGGGAACCAGAGGAATCCTCCCAAATCTAGAAAAAAAACCAGCAAGCCTTTCCTCCTGCCAACAAGGCCGTTGCCTTGGCAGGGCAGGAGGGCTGCAGCTGGCCTTGGGATTGTCTTCTCTCTTTTGGCAGGGGTGACGCCACGCTCTGGCTGGGCAGTGGATCCCTTTGGTCACAGCGCCACGATGCCTTATCTCCTGCGCCGGGCTAACCTGACCAGCATGCTCATCCAGCGGGTCCACTATGCCATCAAGAAGCACTTTGCAGCTACCCAGACCCTGGAGTTCATCTGGAGGCAGAGCTGGGGTGAGGCCCTGGGGACCCTGCTTTGTGCTCACTCTTCTTCCTGGAGGACCGAGACTGTGCCCTTGGGATGATTTATTTGTATCCCACTTTTATTAATTTTACAAATAGCTCAAGGTAGCAAATGTATCCAACACACTTTCCTTCTCTTCCTATTGCCCCCACCCCAACCCCAGAGCCTGCCAGGATGGGCTTCTCCCCATGTCACTCGGCTAGGCAGCTTTGGTCCATGTGGGATCTGTGGTGGCGGTTTGGGCAGATGAGAGCGTGAATCTCCTCTGATTTGCCCCCTCCCCCAGATTTGGATTCCAGCACAGACCTCCTCTGCCACATGATGCCTTTCTACAGTTACGATGTGCCCCACACTTGTGGGCCTGACCCGAAAATCTGCTGCCAGTTTGACTTCAAGAGGCTGCCAGGCGGGCGCATCAACTGCCCCTGGAAGGTCCCTCCCAAGGCCATCACCAGTAGCAATGTGGCCGAGCGGTGAGTGACTGAGAGGGGATCGGGGCCAGCCCCGCCTCTCAAACGCACTTGCAGCCCTTCCTGCTTTCTTCCTCACAGCCTTCGTGCCCATCTGCACTTGCCTTGCTCTCCCTCCCTGCTTTCCAAGCAGGCTCAGGAGCCTTGTCAGCCAACCTGGCTTCCTCCCTTCCCAGGGCACAGCTTCTGCTTGACCAATACCGGAAGAAGTCCAAACTGTTCCGAAGTAGCGTCCTGCTGGTGCCCCTGGGAGATGACTTCCGCTATGACAAGCCCCAGGAATGGGATGCCCAGTTCCTCAATTACCAGCGTCTCTTTGACTTCCTGAATGCTCGCCCAGAGCTGCATGTGCAGGTGTCCTGCCCTGTCTTGGGAAAGGAGGATAAAGGTGGGGTGGGATGGTGCCTCACTGAGGTCCTGGCCTCTGACACGATGTCACTCTCTCCTTCAGGCCCAGTTCGGGACACTCTCAGACTATTTTGATGCCCTCTACAAGCAGATGGGCATTGTCCCGGGCATGCGCCCACCTGGCTTCCCGGTGCTCACTGGGGACTTTTTTTCCTACGCAGACCGGGAAGACCACTACTGGACAGGCTACTACACTTCCCGGCCTTTCTATAAGAGCATGGGCCGGGTACTCGAGGCCCATCTCCGGTGAGTGGCCTGCTGAGGAGGAGGGGCACTGCTGGGGAATATCCCAGCACTGCACACCTAATGGCCTCTTTTTCCTGTTGCCACAGGGCTGCTGAGACCTTATACAGCTTGGCTCTGAGTCACGCCCGCCATGCTGGCATGGAGAGTAGGTACCCACTGTCCGATTATGCCATGCTCACAGATGCCCGGCGCAATCTGGGACTTTTCCAGCATCACGACGCTATTACTGGCACTGCCAAGGAAGCAGTAGTGGTGGACTATGGTGTCAGGTAGGAGTAAACCTGGGCTGCTGGACCGGGACAACAGAGTTCAGCTTCATGCCTGGTTGACCTTCTCCTCGTTCCATCACAGACTGCTTCACTCGCTGATGAATGCCAAGAGGGTCATCATCAATGCTGCCCATTACTTGGTCCTAGCAGACAAAGAGGCCTACCACTACGACATGGCAATGCCCTTCCTTGGCACAGTGAGCTCTCATCTGCCTCTGCCTTTATGCCCGGAGAAATGTTAGCAAAGGGGTGGGGGCCCATTTGGGACAGGCTAAGTCTCCTTCCTTCCTTCCTTCCTTCCAGGATGAGACCCGTCTCAATCAGGACTCCCTGCCAGAGAAAATGGTGATCAAATTGGACACCACACCCAGGTGGGAGAAGGGGTGGGTGGGAGTGCTGCCAGCCAGGACAGTGGGGTCCAGCAACAGTCTGGACTGTGCTCTGCCACTGGCAGAGCCGGGGACAGAGCTTGCTAACCTCTCTGCCATCTTGCAGGTTTGTGGTAGTATTCAACCCCCTGGAGCAAGAGCACCTCACTGTGGTGACCCTGCTGGTGAACACCCCTCGGATCCGTGTGCTGAATGAGGAAGGAGAGCCCCTTGCGGTGCAGCTCAGTGCCCAGTGGGAGTCTGCCACAGACATGGTGCCTGATGTCTTCCAGGTAGTTTGGGAGAATGGGCAGGGAAGATGGGAACGACAGAGGCAAATCTTGCAAGATCTACAGGGAGATTTTTAAATACATGCAGGTCTAGAGGGATCATAGATTGTGTGGATGTCTTCCAGTTTATGTCCCAATTAATCCGGAAAGTTCCTGAGGGAGGGGGCATGGAGGTGTGTGGATGCTTGGCTGCCTCCCCAAGAGGCTGCACTGCAGACTTTATGGAAGAATCTTGCTCTGGTCTTAGCCATCATTGCATGGATGGATGGGCCTGGAAGGACCGAGGGTCTCCACCAGGCTTATTTTATTCTTCATTGACAGGTGTCTGTCATGATACGCCTGCCGGCGCTGGGCCTCACCATCCTGCAACTGATCAAATCTTTTGATAGCCACAACACGCTGAAATCTTCAGTGCGTCTCTTCCTCCATGGCCATGACTTTCCTGGGCATAAGTACGAAGCCATCCCTGTACAGGTTCTGTCCACCGCCACAGACGATTTCTGCTTGGAGAACCAGCACATGAGAGCTTGTTTTTCAGGGCCAAGTGGCTCCCTCAAGGTGACCCCCAGAGAGGACAAGGCTGGAGGGAAGAGGGGAGGAGAGGGGGAGGAAATGACTAACTAGTGCTCGGCTTGTGGACTGCAGAGTGTGCATCATGTTGGTGACAAACAGGAGCAGCAGCTGAGCAGCCAGTTCCTTGTCTATGGGACCCGGACAACCAAGGACAAGAGCGGTGCCTATCTTTTCCTGCCCGACGGTGAAGCCAAGGTCTGAGTGGAGTGCTTCGGCTGGGGTTGCTCACCTTTACCTGGGAAGGGGTGAAGACGGAAGTGGTCCTCCCTTGGACAGCCTGCTGAGCCTGCATCTTAGACGTCTGTCCGCCATGAAATGTGATGCTTGGCTGGCTTCCAAAAGGGTGGGATCAGTCATCTGGGAGACTTGCTTGGGAACCTGGTTGGCTGCTGGGAGAGCAGATCACTGGATGAGATGGGCCGGGGAAACCTGATGCAGCTGGGGTTTCTTAGGATGGCTGCTCTCTCATGCCTTTCCAAATGGGCATGAAACACTGCCTTTCTTCTCCCCAGGGATGGGAGGGCAGCCTTTGTGGAAGGTGGAAGACCCTTTTCTGTCCGTTTCCAGCATGAAAGAAACAGCTGTATTGCTCAGGCCAGCCCATCTTCAATCTGCAAGCAGCCTCTGTGTCTCCCAGTCTGCTGATGGGGAAGTGGGTGAGGGGCATCCCAACCATGGCTGCACTGACAGAGCGGCTGCCTGCCTGCTGAGTTTGGGCTCCTGCTTTCACATCAACAGTGCTCGCCTGGCTTACTGGTCTCTTCTCTGGAGAAAATGCTCTGCTAGGTGCCCCAAAGAGGGCTTAATGGTTCATGGCTTTCAGAACAGCTGCTGTTGCTGCTGCTTTTGCTGCTTTTTTGAGTCTGGGATTTCTCCCCCAAAGCTTCATTGTTAAACATTTTCAAATATGCACCTTTGTCTAATTGTTTTTAAATTGCATTATGTTGAACCATTAAAAACTAGCAAAAGGCAGGCTAGAAATAGATGAAGCTGGATCAGAGCCACTTCCCCACTTGCATTGGCTCCCTGTTTTCTTCTTTGTAGCCTTACACCCCAAAGGACCCTCCAGTGGTGCGGGTGACCGAGGGGCCCTTTTTTTCAGAGGCAGCCATTTACTACCAGCACATCCAGGAAGTGGTCCGACTCTACAATGTGCCAGGTGAGAACTTCGGCTGTGCTGCAGGAGGGGATGTGGCTGCGCAGAATGGTGTAGTCACCTGACGTTGCATCTCTGGCCACAGGAGTTGACGGCCTCTCTCTGGAGATCTCCTGCCTGGTCGACATTCGTGACCACGTCAACAGGGAGCTGGCCCTGCGCTTCAGCAGCAGCATTGAGAGTAAGGGCAGGTTCTTCACTGACCTGAATGGCTTTCAGGTAAAGGGCTGGCAGAAGCTTGAACAACCCTTTACCCCCTCCCCGATGCAGCTGGAGTAGCCACCCTCATAATTTGCCAACAAGCCACCCACGTTTGCCTGCCCCGCAGATCCAGCCCCGGCAGTACCTGAAGAAACTGCCCCTCCAGGCCAACTTCTATCCCATGCCAGTCATGGCCTACATCCAGGATAGCCAGCATCGCCTGACTCTGCACACAGCCCAGGCCTTGGGAGTGTCCAGCCTTAGCAGTGGTGAGTGTGATGGAATGGGTACAGAAGCACACAGTGGCCAGTCTGGGGAAAACACCAGGAGGATGAGGGTGTGCCTGAGGCCTGGGAGAAGTCAAGAGGGATCCTGGTTGTGGGATGGGGCACCTCCTAACTGGATTTTTTTGCTTTCTCTCCTCCCAATTGGCAGGCCAGCTGGAGGTGATTTTGGACCGGCGTCTCATGCAGGATGATAACCGTGGACTAGGACAAGGTCTGAAGGACAACAAGCGGACCTGCAACCGCTTCCGTCTCCTGCTGGAACGATTCAGCTCAGCAAACAAGGTAGGAAGTCACAGGGCTCCCCGACTGGATTGGGCCTCCTTCCTTGCCGGGATTTCTTGGGGAAGCCTTTTCAGTGCCTGCAGATATGTCTCATTGAGCTGGATATTTAGAGGGGCTTGGGGAAATGATCTTAAATCCATCTTGCCATTGAGCACCCAGCTGATTTTTTCCTTTTCCTTTGGAAGGCAGAGCAGTCCTGGCCATGATTCTTGCGTGGAAGGTCTCCCGCCTAATCTGTTGCCAAAGAAGCAGCCCTGTGGCCTTTCCTCTTGCCCCTATCCCTTCCGCATTGCGGCCCTCTCTCTCCTTTTCTGCCAGGAGAAATGCAAAACATTTCCACTGTTTCAGAAGAGAAAGTGGAAGGCATTCCTCTCTCCGTCAATGGTCGTCATTTCGTAGTGGGTGTGACTTTATACACATGTCCTCCAGTTGAGGAGTGACCGAGAAAAGTGGATCCATCAGAAAAAGGAGGAGGAGATCAAAAAGAGAGAGATCTTTCTATTGGGAATAAATATAGAGATCTAAGAGATATTAGACCTAACAGAGGGGCTAAGAGCAGAGGGAATAAAGGAAGCCCAAGAGAGATGACCCATACGGAAGGTAGGAAGTGCGGGAAAGTGAATCGGTCCCAGGAAGCACATGGATACAGAGCCGGCTCTTCAGCCCTGCTGAAGGAATGACTAGCTTCCTGTCCACGAGGGCTGTAGGTCTGAAGCAGTGACATTCATTCTGGTAACCTACCTATTCTCATCGCCCCCCCCCCCCCCGGTCCATCCCCAGAGCTCCAGCTTCTTTTCCAAACTGGCCTCCATGCTGAGAGACTTGGTCTTCCCCAGCAGCAAGGTTGAAAGCCCAGAGGTAAAATCTGGTCTTGTGGTGTAGTCTGGCCTTTCCCTGCCCTGTTGGTGTGTGTGTGTGTAAAAGCCCAGCCTAATGCTTAGTAGCCAATAGTTTAGCAACTGTAGAGGCTCCTGTGGGGCTGATGCTGCGGCTCCATAGCCTATGTGGCAGTGTCTACTCTCATTCTTGCTGCAGGCCCAGGAGAATCAGCTCACCAGCTTCCCATCTCTGCTCAGCCACATCACTTCCATGCACCTGAATGCAGAGGTTCTGACCATGCCACTTGTCCAGGAAAAACTGTCCCCTCCAGCACTGAGGTCTTTTGCACCATTTTCAATCACAGTGCCCTGCGACTTCCACCTTCTTAACCTTCGAACGTTGCAAGGAGAGGTGAGAAAAGGAAGCCAAGCCCTCGGCCTATACAACCCTTGCCTGCTTCCAGGCCTTCTCTGCCTGCTAAGCAGAAGCCCTTGGGCTTTCAGGTGATACACAGGCTTTCCTCTCCCCAGGATGAGGCTTTGCCATCTGCCGAGACAGCTCTGATACTGCACCGGAAGGGCTTCGACTGTGCCCTGGAGGCCAGGAATCTGGGCTTCAATTGTACCACCACCAAGGGCGTGGTATGTCTGGATGTTCTTGGTTGCCCTGGAGGGAAAGGCACCAGGAATGGATGTTTGCTAGTGGGGTGTGTGTGTGTATAAAGTTGCTTTAGGAAATTAAGGGGAGTTTGGGTTGCTGGGCGTTTGCATCTCAGCTTTTGCCTCTTGCTCTCCAGCTGTCCCTAGGCAGCCTATTCCAGAGCCTGAACCTGATCTCCCTGCAGCCCTCTTCTTTGACACTGATGTATCCACTGACCATGGCCTCCCCCAACAGCACCACCATCCACCTTGACCCCATGGAGATTGCCACCTTCCGCCTTCGCCTCGGATAGCCTGAGCCCTTCATTCGGAATTTCTGCGTCTAGACCGGTTTCCTCCTCTGGCACAGCTGCTCCATACCAAGGCAGACAAAGACTAGACCCTTGGGCAGCTGTGTCCTTTGATGCTGCCGAAATTGTCTTGGGTCCTGCCTGTACCTGGAGGACTCGTGGTACTGCTTCCAGAATTTGGTTCTAGCTTGGCATGAAGGGCAGCGGACTATGTTGCAGAGATGGCGGATGTTGTTTGAGCAGCAGTGAATACCCACTTCTGCTCTTCCTGACTCCGGAAACCATCTGCATTTGGTTTGAATGATCCTGAACATGCAGAACAGATGCTGTGTGTAGCAAACACTGTAGAACAGAGGATGGGCCAAGTGTCGCTCCTGAGGCTTGAAGCAAAGCCCTCATCTCTGGTGCTCCCTTCCTACAGAAAGCAGAGGTTGGGTGGCAATTTGCTCAGGGTTGGGAAGCATCTCCCCGTATTTTTTCCTGGAGGATGGAGTGTTTCCCCACAGTGAATTCTCAAGACAAATGCTGACTACATTCATACTCTGATGATGTTTTCTTTCCAGAGGGAAGGAAAAACCACGTTGCTGTGCTGCAAGCAAAGTTTTCCCCCTCAAATCTCTGCTGCAGTTTGATCCAAGATAACTTTTAGCTAGCACAAGGCTGAGTCTGCTGAAGGAAACTCCCTGTACATTTTTGCAGAAAGCCTTGAATCCAAGAGAAAAGCCTGCTGCTATGTTGTGGTTAATAAGAGCCAGCTGGCTCAGTGTCTCTTCCTTTCTGAAGGGCAAAGCCAGCAGTGCCAGCCCAGCTACAGAAGTGCAGAACACGTAGCTGAGGAGCAGCTGCTGTCCCAACCGCCCTTTCTTCCTGGCCAACAGGCTCCTAGGCAAACTTTTGGGATGTGTCACTTGGGATTTCGTGTGCATTTTTGCATGGCACTTGTGTGCACAGCCCACATGGTTCGTTTATGGCTCAGTGTGTCATGCAAACCCAGAAAACACATTAGAATAAACTCTGGGCCAGCATACTTTGTGAAGAAAACCCAGACTCTGGAGGGGCTCTTGCAAATTTGGTGAAATTGAGCCCTGTAGGACTTGTCATCCTGCCCAGACGACCAGTTTTGATCTTAGGAAGGTACTCCTCTGTCAGGCACTTGCCAATTGCCATGAGGACAATCTAGAAGAGTTTTTTTCTGCTCTTTGCTTCATTTCTGCAGGGTTCTGTCTCTGCGACAAGCTCTTCTTTGGATGGAGTATGTTTGCAAACAAATTGATGGGTAGGCTGCCACTCCTAGGTCATAGTGTCTTAGACCACAGGATCTTAAGAGGTCTACCTGCCCATGGGCATAGTTTTCAGCATGTGATGCAAGAGTTGTACGCAATGCAAATTCTGAGAAACCTAAATTAGACCTTGGAATCTCTCTTGGTTTTGAGGGATGTTGATTATATGAGGAAGAGGAGAAAGCAAGCTACTGTTTTCTGTGTTGCTCAATTTGTGCTGCATTAACTCAATGAACAGGATGTGACAGTGCACCACTGTGTCTCGTCTTTACAATAATTGCTGTGGGAGGAGGGGAGGGACCAGGAATTAATCAAGCAGAAGTGGACTCAGGTTGCCCTGCTCCGGCTGTCCCTCAACCAATAGAGCCAGTGAATAGGTTAGAATCAGGAAAATTGGTTGTCTGGGATAAGAAACAGGGTTGCTCAGTTCCCAAGATTTGTAAACATGCAGTGGACATATATAGCAATAGCAATAACACTTAGACTTATATATCGCTTCACAGTGCTTTACAGCCCTCTTTAAGCCATTTACAGAGTCAGCCTATTTGCCCCCAACAATTTGGGTCCTCATTTTACTGACCTTGGAAGGATGGAAGGCTGAGTGAACCTTGAGCTGATTTGAATTGTCAAATTGCAGGCAGTCACCAGAAGTAGCCTGCAGTACTACACTCTAACTGCTGCGCCACCGTGGCTCAATATAGTTCGGTCTCACCTTCCATATAAGGATAAAAAGCAAACAACACAAACCACAACTGAGGATCATCTCAGGAAAAAAGATTCAGATGTTTGTGTTCTCCCAAGTGGAGAAGTCTCAACTTATTGTTAAAACAGGCATCCCAAGCAAATTCAGGGGCACAGCCAGCTCTAACAAAAGCCAGATAGGCTTCTGGTGTTTACTACTACAGCTGTGTAGTAATCCAGTTTTAAAGTGTTAATTCCTAGTGCAGAGATTAACACACAAACATTGGCAGCTCCATAAAGAAGTTACATGTTTTCTCAAGATTTAAACACATTTTGGTTTAAACAGATAGCAGAAAGTCCAACCCTTGTAGTTGGATGGCCCAAATTTCCTTAAAAATCTGAATCACTGAATAGACCTATTTATTTTGTGATTCTCCCTTATTCCTTCATTTTAGGAATTGTGCAGTTCTGGCTGACATTCCAAAAGTTGGAGGGATAGGCAGGAAAAATATAAATAATTCTTGGAAAAGATTGAAGTATGGCATTCTGACAGTCAAGCAGGTGGCAATACTCAGGACAAAACTCCAGCTCTATTGTTTGTGAAAGGCCAGCACAAAATAAGGGATGTACATTACAAGCCTCACAGAGCTTTGACTCTTTTGGTTTCTTACCTAAAATTTTTAAAATTATTTTGGCAGTGATTGCCAGTCAATTCAGTATGGGCCCTCCCTTTCCTAATCCTTGCAGTTTTGGGCTGTTTGCTTGTGGTTTTAGTTATGTGCCCCTCTTTCCATTTTTTAAAAAATATTTGCTGTTTATCCCTTAATTTGTCAGAGAGCTGGTCTCTGAGGTGTCTTGTTTTCTTTGTGGTATTGTTTTTGCCCGGGTCATTATGTCATTTTTCAGGGTATTCTAAACATCTGGAACTATTTTCCCTTTTAGCATTTCCATCCATGGAATTCTTCCTAGTTTTTCTCTCAGCCTGTTGAAGTCATCTTTCTTAAACTCTACAATAATAGTCTGACTTGGTTCAGTTATCTAGTTGTATTATACTTGCTCTATGATGAATTCAAGTATGAGATGGCTATTCTCCCCCAAGTTCCTATAGCTTCTACTTCCTCAACCATTTCATCCCTATTAGTAAGGAGTACGTCCCTCTAGTTTCCTCTATATTTTGTATGACAAAGTTTCAATTAGGCACATCAGGAACCTGTTTGATCTCCCACTACCTGCAGTCCCTCCCCCCCCCCCCCCAATATTGTTAGGGTAGTTGAAAGTCTCCCATTAGCACTGTGGCATATTTCATGCATACTCAGCTAACTTAGCAAAGGGTTCATCTACTTCCTCTGCTTGGTTGTATGGTCTTTACACACCTATAGCTGTGTCATTTATGTTTCCTCCAACACTTAGCCAAATACTTCCAAGAAGGCTTTCTTTGTTGGGTCTGTTTCTTTTGAACAATTTATATCCTTCCAGTTGTGTGTTCCTATCGTGTGTTTTGTCCTACCAAGTTTCAGTAATAGCTAGTTGTGAGCCAGTTGTTTCCCAAATACATTGACAGTCTTGAGGTGCAGTTTTTCTCTTGCTAGAAGTGCTTCCCGTAGGCTCCAGTATAGCCCTTCCTACATCCTTATCCATGATGTAGAAAGCCAAACTTCTCACAATAATCACAATCATTTGAGCCAGTGGCTTACTTCTAAAATGCTCCATTCACTCATTAGTTTTTGCCCTAATTTGGGCAGCCAGATCTTTTGCTTTTCTGCCTTTTCTGTTCATAGTCCTTGGAAATTGATTTCAGGCTCTTAGTTATATCATTTGTCCCCACATGAAAGAGGAGAAAGGGATAATAATAAGCTATATTAATATTATTAATATATTAATATTAAGCTAATAAGGCTTAAGTATAATAGCCAGCCTCTATCACATCTTTAGTCTTTGCACCTGTGAGCCAATTCACTTCCCTTAAGAAATTGGTCTACAAATTGATGACTCTGTTCCTCTTGAGTCACCACTGCATGCCTCCCCCACCTCCCCTCTCTCTGGGGATGTCTGAGCTACTTCATTTCTTATCACTGGAATAGTTGACAATTTTTTCTTCAAGGGTTTCCATGCTTCCTTCCTGGTGAAGGATACGAAAGTGGCTTCTTCCAGCTTTGATTCCTGTAATAATTCCTGCTCTTTTGAAATCTCAGAGTTAAACAGATGCTGAGGTCGGCTTTGGCAAAGGCCTACCTCAGGCAGGACCCTCATCGAAAGGCATCACACTCATATTTCCTTCACCAAACCTTCGGTGTTGCCAGCCCTCATTAGCAGACTCCTTTCCTTAATGGATCCTCCCTGCCGCCAGTCTGGCAGCGTCCCCACGGAGGCCGGGTCTAAAAGCAGAGCCTAATGGCATGGGGTGGGGGTGCCCGCTAATGGATGTGGGAGCAGGACGGCGAGCGCCGTTTCCCTGCCTTCCCGCCCAGTCCGGGCTGCCACCGCCTGGGAGCCGCGGAGAAGATGCTGCTCTGGCTTCTGCTGCTGCCGGCCTTCCTCCGGCCAGGTGCCGGCGACTTCCAGGCACGGCTCGCTGCTTCTCGACGGGGCTCGTCCGAGCTGAGCAGCGCCGCCGCCTCGGGGCCTCTCCCGCTCGCGGCTGCCAACACGCATCTCTGCGAGGGGTACAGGGGCGCGGACGGGCGCCTCCACGCCGCCTTCTTCTGCCCGCGCCTTTCCGATGCGCCGGCCGACGCTTACTGCTGTCAGCCCGGCGGGAGCGGCGCCCTCAAGTCCTGCTGCCCGCGGCCCGACGCCGACCGTCCCAGGGGCGCCAACGCCACCGCCGCGCTCCCGGCAGGACTCCGGTGAGGCTGGGCAGGCGGGCCGAGGAGGGGGTCGCCAGGGGAGGCCGGGCTGACGCCGCTCCGTCCCGCCGCAGGAGCCCGTTGCTGCCGTTGCTGGCCGTGGGGCTCTATGGCGGGGCCGTTCTGGCGTTGGCCGCGGCCGATCTCCTGCACTTCCGCCGCCGCGCCGCCGGAAGTGGTGTCGTCACGTGCCCCGTGCAAGGCCCGCCCCCGGAAGTGGTGGCCGTCGCGTCCGCGTGACGCCCACTCGACGTGCCATGGCGAACTCGGCGATGGCGGAGCTGCGCCGGGAGGGAAACGAGTATTTCCAGGCCGGCCGCTACGCGGAGGCGCTGGCCGCGTACGCGCGCGCGCTGGACCTGCCCGAGGCTGGGCCCGAGGCCTCACAGCGCGCCCTGCTGTACCGCAACCGCGCCGCCTGCCATCTGAAGCTGGTGAGCCAGGCCGCCGGGGGCGCGGCGGGGTGGGGCGGAGCGGGGGGAGCGTCTTTTTCGGTTTCCCGTCTGCCGCCTTCCCTTCGCAGGAGGACTACGCGCAAGCCGAAGCGGACGCCTCCCGAGGTGAGCGCCCCCTCCCCCCCGCTTCCCCGGCGGTCTCGGCCTCAGCCCCGGCCCCGGCCCCAAAACGCCTCCCCTTTTGCTCTCGTGCAGCTCTGGAGCTGGACGGGCATGACGTGAAGAGCCTCTTCCGCCGTAGTCAAGCCCTTCGGAGCCTGGGCCGCCTCGACCGGGCCGCCTCGGACCTGCAGCGGTGCGTGCGCTTGGAGCCCAAGAACAAGGCCTTCCAGGATGCACTGCGCGACCTTGGCAGCAGCGCCCAGGAGACGGTAGGCCCCGAGCCCCCTCCGCTCCCGCTGTACCGAGAGGCTTCGGGGATGGACCAGTGCCGCGCAGAGCAGACGCTCTTGTCTTCCTTAAGATAAGGCTCTGAATTGGCCTTAAGCAACCCTCTGTCTCTTCCTCTTGGTCCCAGATGAAAGCCATGAATTGCACTGACTCCAAAGTAGAAGCCATGTTTAAGTTGCTGCTGAGCAACGAGGAGAATGATCAAGACAAGAAGCAAAAGGTACTGGTCAGGGAGTTAGGAATGCCGTTCATGATGGGCTGGGCAAAATGTGCTGCATCTCATGAAGCCTGATGAACACGTTATTCTGAAAGCAGAAGTTTGCAAGTGACAGGTGGGCTGGAAAGAGTGTAGAAGCAGTGCAGAATTTTAGATGTAGAATATTCTTGCTTTCAGTTTAGCAAATATTTCACCACTCTAGCTGGTCTTTCATTTGTATATTGTGTCAGGAATTGAAATAATAATAATGTTGTGGGTATATAGGGTGTAGGGGCAGTCAGTGAGCATGCAGTCTCATGATAATGGGGCATAAGCTTTGAAGCTTATGCCCCATCTTCCTTCGCTCTCTCCCCAAAGAATCTATAGCAGCATTTCCTGATTTGAAGTAGTAGCAGACCTTAAATCTTGTTACTTAATGGTTTCTCTGGCTTTGATTTAGGGGGTGGGGTGTGTCTGAAGCCTACCATAGGCTTTAGGTTGGAAGGTCTGCTTCTGGTAGTGTATAGCAAGAGGTGGGCATATTATGGGTCAGTATTTCCCAATGCAATATAAATCAGTATGAACAGGGAAAACTTTTTCAGGTAGCTAAACACTGGTTCTTTTTCTGACCAGGCAGCTCAGAACTTGATAGTTCTGGCTCGAGAGGAGCCTGGTGCCGAGAAAATTTTCCAAAATGATGGAGTGTGCTTACTGCTGCAGTTATTGGACACAGGCCGTTTGGATATGATGATAGCAGCCTTGCGGACCTTCACCGGCCTCTGCCGTGGCCACTGTTCTCGAGTAAGGGCTTTTGCAAGATGACATTTGTTCAGAGCTTGGGGTGGTGGTGAGGTCATTTGGTTTGCCTCCTGACTGTTTCAAGGATGATGCTTTGGTGCTAATAGCACTTTACTTTCTCTTGGAGTGTCTAACCAAATAATTAGCATACTGGGTGGGTGGGTAGGAGTGTCCTTCCTGAACCTACTGAAGCACCTATTGCACACAGCCGGGAACTAGTGAAAGCATCGCTGCTGATCAGACTCCTTTTTGTCTCTGATTTTGTGACCCAGCAAAGGGGCTTGCGAGAGAGCAAGACAATCACATTGTTCTGTAGCTCAGTTCTGGAAATACTTTTGGATTTGTGTTGCTCACAGAGTCATCGTGATTCCTTGCCATATTGGAATAGACACCAGCGTGGTTGAATTCTGGTCTTTTTGTATGGTTCAGTGGGGACTAGATCTCACTGTGTTGTTGAAAAATCAACCCCACCTCCTTAGGCTTACCAACTTGGATCCCAAAACATTCTGCTTCTCCAGGATTTTGAAAAGCTGTGCTTGCTTCCTGAAGAGCAATTCTAGTTAGACTTGAATTTCAGAGTTCTGGTTCTAGAGAAGAAGATAGGTAAAATGGGTCTACTCTAGATCCTTCCTTTGTCTCAAAGCTGGGTACTTTCTTACAGACGGTGGTGATTCTGAGTGACCTGGGGCCTCGACGCCTCTTTACTGTCCTAGAGAGGGAGGATGAGCAGCTTTCAATGGCTGCCTATAACCTCTTGCAGGTCATGTTTGAGACTCTCAGGCAGGGGCTGCAGAAAGAAGTGGTGCACAAAGACAATGTTTTGGCATCAGGTGAGTCTCCAGCTGCCTTTCTGAAGTTGTGGGGATTACATCACTGTCTGTACTGCTTAGTGGAAGGATGGCCAGAGATACATTTTCTTAAGTCTGGATAGATTACAGGGTGTTCTAACTCAAGCATGTCAGACTCAAGGCCTGATCCAACCAGATCGGGCCCATGATGTAGCTAGATCGGGCCCAAGGGGCTGCCCTGGAGACAGCAAAGGCCCGGCGGTTCAGCCCAGGCTGGCCAGGCACTGGTCTATAACTTGATGGCGGCATCTCGGCCAGAACACGGTCAGCCTTTGATCTACATGGCCACCTTAGAGCTGGTGAGGGGCTGCCCCCGCTCTACCCCGAGCACACACAGAGGAGGCGATGAGCGAGGCCTGGCGTCCCTGGGGACTGTTTTGCCCCACAAGCTGACTGCATTCTGAGCATTTTCCCTTTCATCCAGGATGCCAGCACTCGGCGTCTCTCTTGTGCACACCCAGGGGGCGGAGGTGAGGAAGTGAGGCGGTCTCTTGCTGGCTCTAGGGAGGATGTGTGAGTTGGATCAAAGGCTGACTATGTTCCGGCCCAGATGGCCCTACCAAGTTGTAGAACAGTATCATGCCCACACCAGTGTCTCTATATCCCATTCACAGGCCTGGCCTCACAGCCCCCTTTCACTGGGACCAACCCACCCTCATGTGGGAAAGCTACGGCCAGCAGCAGCATGGCCAGCGACACTTCCTGAACCCGGAGAAAGGAAGGAGATGGGAATGAGACTTTAGGACCATTGTGCTTCTGCCTGCCAGTTATTTGCTGGGACAGAAGCAGAGCTGCCCTTTTGGCATCAGTTTCAGGCGTGGAGAAGCGGAGGGGATGGGAGACAAAAAGGGGGACAAAAACCTGCTCGGCAGGTTTTTTTAAAAAAAAGCTGGCAGAGGCTTTCCATTTTGACCCTTCCCCCCCGTTGTTGCCTCTGTGCCTGATGGGCCTCTGCATGGCTCTCAACTCACATCTCCCAGACACGCGTACGTCTTCCCCCTTGCAGCCCTGCATTGTGACATTGGGGAGGAAAAGAATGGGAGAAGAGAAGCTGGGATGGGAGCTTCTTGCAGCCTTCTACTGAGCTGGGGGGGGGGGGGGCAAAGCACGATGCAATTGGCAGCAGGTTGGGGGAGATTTGCAGTCCAAAGTACCTTGGGCACACAGCATTAAACGGTAAAAGATGAGAAAAACAAAGAAGCATTCCAAAAATGCAGCTTTCATTAGTTTGCAACCTGCCATCGGAGAAGGTGTCTGCTGAGGGCACGGGGCCACAAGACAACACACATGCACAAATGTGTGCATGATCTGAGAGCCATGCAGAGGCCCCTCGAGCGCAGAAGTGGCCTCTGCCCACCACTACCTGTTGCCTCCTGAAGAAGCACCTTTGGGACTGGCCAAGGAGAGTGAGCACAGCAGCAGCAGTCTCAAGGAGGTAAGCGCAACCGAGCGCTCTCTTGGGGAAGTGGGGCTTGGCTGGGCTGTGGGGTCCCGGTGCCTTGGGAGCTCAAGGGCCCAGCTGAGCACGTGTCTTCCACTGCCCAGGGTTCGGGGCAGCCTGTGCAGCCATCCAGTGGTCCTCCGTGGCCTGAGAGGGACGGTGAGGCTCCTCTGGTGGACAAGAGTTTGGCATTTGCCTTGGTCTCGCCTTCCTCTGCTGGAGTCAATGGATCCCCCAGCCCTGCCCAGGCCACCACAGGTGCCCCCCCTGACACGAGTGACGTTGAGCTGCCCCCTAGCCCCCACCCCAAGATTAACTACAACTCTGATGCAGCCCTCAGTGAAAACAAGTGACACCCCTGTTCTAGATCATGACTCTCAGGAAGGGCCAGAAATGTAAGTTGCATATTTTCCAGCTTTGCAATAAAAAAGGAGCCTGGCCTGCCTTGCTTCAAATTGTGCTGCAGGTTGGGGGGGATTCTAATAATGACTGTGCTTTTAGACATCTCATATTCATGTTTTTATTTGCATTCACCTTGGATAAAGCATATTGGATGTTTGCAGGAGAACAGTTATGCTAAGTGAAGTTATGCCTTTGTTCACTTGTGTGATGTAAGTGATGGTAGCTCACAAATGTCATTGGAGATGTTGCTTACCCCTCTATCTGATGCTCTTGCTGTAGACTCATCCAAAGAGCTGAGGTCGCTCCTTAGATGGCTATTAGAGGCTCTCACTCGAGTAGGCGTCTCTTCCTATGGTCGTGACAGTATCCTCAATCTGATGATCAGCGTAATAGCCCCAAAGTCACTGCAAGCGTCCAACAATTCTTTGACTCTTTGGGTCATTGATCATGGTGAGCATGACTGTCTGTGCAGAAACTTTTCTGTTCTTGGCCCCTTATCTTCTTTAGTAAACAATGGTTCCTTGCAGGTCTCAAAGAGATCTTGGAGGTTGGGGGCACAGTGCCCCACAGTCCTGGAGGCCTACGGGTGACAGAGAATACCCCCATGACTGTGGCCGTGCTGCTCAGTAAGCTTTATGAGGACTTGAAGTGTGATGGCGAGAGAGAGAATTTCCATCGACTTTGTGAGGATTATGTCCGGTAGGTCTGTGAGTGTGCAAATGCAGCCCTTTGGAGAGAACTGCTGTTTGACAGAGGGAGCTGTCACTTCTTAGCAATGAATGCTGGGCTGGTTGTCAGTCTTTTGGCTTTGCTGGCGCTTGTTGGTGAGCATTTTGATTGCAGAGTCTTCACGAATGAAAGAGGTATGAGCTACCATGTTTCCCCGAAATAAGACCTGGTCTTATATTTGTTTGGGTGCCAAAATAAGCATTAAGCATTTTTGGGAAATCACAATATTAGGGTGATCAGCCTGGCTGGACACGGGCACAAGAGGGGGAGAATATGCAGGGGGCCAAGAGTATCCAGTAGCAGCTGCAATCCGCTGGCCATTTGGTCAGTGCACTCTATGATTGCACATCCCATGCAGCGCAGGTGAGTTCATTACCTATCCAAGCAACAGGCAGAGGCAGAGGCATGGGGGGACAAGGCAGATGATCCAGAAGCACCGTGGGAAAGCCGAGAGTCAAGCTGCAGTTGGCAGGTTGCCGCAGGAGGCTCACCTTTGCATGGCAGCACTGGCAGCAGACACAGGCAGAGGCACAGGGAGAGGGGAGGAAAATCAGATGGTCTTGATGTGCCACAAGGGTCACAGGCAAGCCGAGAGATGAAGACGACCCTCCCGTGGCCGGCTGGCCACTCCATCCCACTAACTTTGTTTTCCATGGCCCATGCAGCACATCTGGATCAGCTGTTTCCCTGCACCCACCCCTCCAGCTGATGATGACATTAACGGGGCTTATTTTGGGGGGTAGGGCTTATATTAGGAGCAAAAATCAGGCTAGGGCTTATTTTCTGGTTAGGCCTTAATTTCAGGGAAGCACAGTACTTTAGTAGTTGTGTCAGGCCTGGGAGCTATCTTTTGCATTGGGCCTTCAGGCCTCCCACAATTAATGCTGTGGGAAAATAGGAGGGGGGATTATATGGAGTATGGGAGATATTTAGTCTAAATAACATTCCTTTCTCAGACTTGTCCTTCATCTGCAGGGGTGTGACTACGAGGCTTCTCCAGTTGGAAGGGGCCTGATTGGACCATGTGATGGGCATGTGGGTGCTGGGCAGGGACTCGAACGTTCAATTAGGTGGGGAAAATCCGGAAGCTTTCAGATTCAGGTTTTCCCAGCTGTGCCAATATGACATCTCTAATAAAATGGAACTTTCAGGAAACTCGAGCCTTGAACTCTTCTTTTGTTAGTGGTGTTACTTGGAACCCTGACATGTGGTTTCTTCCTATAACATATATTTAGTATTTACATAGTAGTTCTCTATTTAGTCTCTTTGCTCATAGTGGTTGCTCTCTCTTCTTTTCCAGGGACTGGTTCCAGGGTCATGGCATGCCTGGGAAACTCAGGGCCATCCAGACAGTGAGCTGTCTCCTGCAAGGCCCTTCAGAGGCTGGGAACCAGGTGCTGGAACTGAATGGCATCATGGAAAACATTCTGGCATTGTGTGCCTCATCCCAGGTGGCTCACCAGCTTGTGGCTGTGGAGGCCCTGATCCACGCAGCTGATAAGGCCAAACGTGCCTCCTTCATCACCGCAAATGGTGTGACACTGCTCAAGGAGATTTACAAGCACAGTGAGCGTGACAGCATTCGCATCCGGGCCCTGGTTGTGAGTAGAAGGAGCTTGTTTTGGATCAGGTTGGGTGATGGGGGGGGGGGGAGCTTATTCAGTTGCACTTCCTTCTCTCTGTTTGGTAAATGACACCTGCCCCGTGCAGGTTGTATGATGGGTTGTTGTCTGTGCTTTCAGGGCCTTTGTAAATTGGGCTCGGCAGGGGGCACAGATTTCAGCATGAAACAGTTTGCCGAAGGCTCCACCATGAAACTGGCCAAGCAGTGCTGCAAGTGAGTGTGGGCTTTCCTTGGCTGCAAGAGGTCCTCTGCCCTAAAGTAGTAGAGCCTTTATTGTCATTGTACAAAATAAATACAACAAAAGCCTCCAACACCTTCAGTTCCACCTGCTCTGGCATCCTTTGGGGGAGAAGTATTGCTTGCTGCTTTCACATTTGTTAACATGGTGAAGATCCAAGGGTGAGTGCAATCTGGTTGCAGGCCAACATGTTTTATACTGAATGGAAGCTAACAGCCTGAGCAGATCTGATGTAGTTGCAGTATGGACTGAATCTGATATTCTGTGATTGCTGTCAACCTTGCATGTTTTTAAAGTGAAATTCTAATGTCCCCTTGTCCCACATCTAGGTGGTTGTGCAACAAGACCCTTGATACTGGCACCCGCCACTGGGCAGCAGAAGGTTTGGCATTCCTTACCTTGGACGCAGATGTCAAGGAAGAGCTTCTGGAGGACAAGGCAGCTCTGCAGGCTCTCTTCCAGCTGGCACAGGTAGAGCTTCTTTGGGAGTTGAACATGATAGGGAGGAAACTATCCCATCAGCCATATTCTAATAATGGCCAGTGGCAAAAATCAGAGTGCATCTTTTCTGATTAACAACTTTTAGAAAGGCTTTTATTAGTTCACTTCATCAGATGCAGAGTAGCTGCACAGATGTAGGAGTTAAATTGGCGTGAGACGGGGAAAAATGGCAGAGGAAGATGGTTGGTCTGACAGATTGAAGTGACTTGTGAGACAGAGTACTTCCATCAATTGTTTAGAACCCATTGTATTTGTTGAAAGCAAGATTGTCAGGAGCCTTTTGATGTCTGCAGGTGCAGCTCCTCAATTGGTGATCCTGTGAAAGTCCTTCTTTTCTAAGAGTCATTTTGAAGTCTGGTATGCAGGCTTCTGGGAAGTTGAAATGCTTGGACCTTGCTTGAGTTCTGATGTCAAACATGTTACTTAATTCTTTTGCGCAAAGTTGTTCTCTTGGTTGTATGAAGAATCCAGAGGACATTGCTAGCAGATAATGGCATGCCTCGCATTAGAGGAACAACGTGAAAGTTTCTCTAATCCTGTGTGCCTGTGATGGGCTCTCAGTGTAGATAGAGGCATCTGGGTTTGTACAGTGTCTACCTCCCATGTTGGCCTCTTTGTCCTGTTGTTTCTTGCTTCTTGTGAGAATGTGTTTCAGGTTGGGTGGAGTCTGAGCTCAAGTCTGGGTCTGCCCCGTGCTTGAAAATGTCATGTCACCATCCAGTATGACTGTATTGTGCGTTTGTCTGTGATAAAATCAGTAACATTTTGAAAAAAAGATTGTTGTGCAGCCACTGACTGGTAGCTCAGGGGAAGACAGACTCTGCTTGAATGATGGGAGATATGTCCTAAAGATGATAAGTTGCCCCAAGAGGGATGGGCTGGCAGTGTCCAGTGGAAGAAGATAGATGTCTCTGGGTACTGTCTCAGTATTGATTTTTGGAACACTCTGGCTTAAGTGCTTGTTTATCCAATCCAGAATTCCAGGATATCTGCAAGTTATAGATGCTGATTGGTGAACTCAAAGGGCTGCCAAATAAACTTCCCCTCTCCCTCTCCCTCTCCCTCTCCCTGCTTCCATCCTAGTCAGAGAATCGGAACTGCTTATTTGCAGTGGCCTCTACACTGGTCAACTGTACCAACAGCTATGACTTTGAGGAACCTGACCCGCAGATGGTGGAGCTTGCTAAATATGCCAAGCAGCATATCCCTGAGAAGCACCCCAAGGTGAGAAGGACAAGTGCCCAGGGGGATGAAGCGTGGAGGCAAAAGCCCTGCGGGAGAGAAGGGATTGCGCATCTTAGGGGGGTGACAGAGGTGCAGTGGAGCTGCCTGTAAATGGCAGCCCTTACTGGTGCCTTCACGCCTCTCATCTTCTAGGATAAGCCAGAGTTCGTCCATAAGCGTGTGCAGAAGCTCTTGGCCGCAGGTGTGGTTTCGGCTCTTGTTTGCATGATCAAGAATGAGAGTCCTTCTTTAAGTCCTGCCTGCCGGGAGCTGATTTCCAGGTGAGGCTCTGTGACTTGACCTGGAGTCCAGAGGTGAATAAACTGGGAACAGTCAGGTGGGACTGGCAGCGGGGAGGGGTTCCTCAGTGTATAGCATGAGTTTCTGGGGGAGAGGTGGTCGCTCATCTTCCCTGCCAAAGATGACTTGCATCTCGAGACATTCAGACATTGGTTACTGCTCCATTGATTGAACATACCTGTGAGATACAGTTTCTCATTTTGCTGCTGACCTTGCTAGCCAGTGGTTCCTCTAAGACCTATACTTGGACAAGAGAAGGGACAGGACTGCAGAAGACTCTTGAGAAACGGCAGTCCATGGGCTCCATGCATCTCCATAGTCCTTCCAGGAAAAGGGTTTGAAGCATCTTTTTCTCCCTGGGGCTTATTGGCGCAAACTAGCATTATGATTTCTGAGACAGGAAAACATTAGTTGAATGGTCTGGGTTGGGGGTTGGGTGTCAGGGCCCAGTAGAGACTCTAGGGATGAAAATTACAGCCCAGCCCCGCTTTCTGCAGCTCCTGTTTTTTGGCCCTTCCAGGGTCCTCAGTTAAAACCAGAGTCCCAAAAGTTGGAAAATGCCATTTGCCTGGTGCAGGAATCTAGCTAAAAGCATGCCAGAGGAGGCCATGTCACCTGCCCCTGAAATTGCTCTCCGATGAGGCAGGGTTTCTGGTTCCTGTGTGTCTTAGCTCAGTGATCCGAACTGTGACTTAATGGCAGGATGGAGATTTGCTTGCCATCTCTGTACTCCAACGTTGCTGGTGGGAGGGTATGTGCTTGAACCTGGCTCTGACGATTCCCCCCCCCCCTTCTCCATTTCCTGCTGTGCTACAGGGTTTTCCAGGCCATAGTGGATAACCCGGAGAACCGTGGAGCTGTGGTAGCTGCTGGAGGGGGGAAGGTCAGTATTGCCGCTTCCCCCTCTTGCTCTTCCCTGCAAGGCTCTCAGGGCTGACCAGTCTCTTTCCCCCTTCCCTGTCACCCAACAGGCGCTCATCCCTCTGGCTCTAGAGGGGACTGAAGTGGGGCAGAGGAAGGCCGCCCAGGCTCTGGCAAAGATTGCCATCACGACAGCTCCGGAGATGGCCTTTCCTGGAGAACGGGTCAGTGTGGGGCAGCACTGGTGCTTTTTTGTGGGGCAGCACTGGCTCTTCTTTGTTCCTCCTCACCTGTGAGCAGGGCAGGGCTCCTCCTATCTGAGCCAGGCACTTTTCTTCCGCAGGTATATGAGGTGGTCAGACCCCTGGTGAGCCTCCTGCATTTGACTTGTTCCGGGCTGCAGAATTTTGAGGGGTTGATGGCACTCACCAACCTGGCTGGGACCAGTGAGAGGCTAAGGTGAGGTCTGTTTTGGGTTTCGGAAGATGAGGTCCTTTGGGGTCTCGGCATGGCTTCTGTGACTACTTCTCCCCATGTCTCCTGCAGGCAGAAGATTGTGAAGGAAAAGGCCATGCCCATAATCGAAGGCTACATGTTTGAGGAGCACGAGATGATTCGACTGGCGGCCACAGAGTGCATGTGCAACCTGGCCTTGAGCCCCCAGGTGGGCAGGTGAGAGCAGGCTGGGAGGGGTTGGGCACTACCCCCCAGGCCTAACAGCTGTTTGTCTTTTATACAGGTGGCAGAGCTGTTTCTGGCCGAAGGCAGTGATCGGCTCAAACTGTTAGTTTTGTACAGTGGGGAAGAAGATGAGAGGCTTCGTCGGGCAGCTTCTGGGACACTGGCGGTCTTGACCTCGCTGCTGCCACAGATCTGTGTCCGGATTTCCCAAGTGGTAAGTTTGTGTGAGCTAACACTCGCTCGCTCACAGAAACACACACTTCCTGAAGAGGGCCCCTTGCTCTGTGAGCCTGGGAAGGCAAGAGGCATAATCTTCTGCCACAGGCCTGCTTTTCCAGGGGCACTGCCAACTCTGGAAGCAAGGCTGTTGCTTGGTGGAGCATCCAGTGGGTTGCGAGGGCAGAGTCGGGCATGCCTGCCACCTGCCTCTTGTTGCTTCTCCTCCAAGACAACGGACTGGCTGGAAATCCTGCAGTCTCTGCTGTTCAGCCCCTGCATAGAGCTTCAGCATCGCGGCGTGGTAGTGGTGAGAAACATGATGGCAGCCAACCAGGAGGTGGCCACGAAGCTGATGGAGAGTGAGATGCTGGAGATATTGTCCATGGCGAGCAGAGCAGAGGATAAGCCCCAGGTGGCTCAGTTGGCCCAGGAGTGCCTGGCTCATGCGGTCTCCTATGGCTTGATTAAGCCCAATGGTGCAAGGGAGTGAGGGCCCTCATTCCATTTCTCTCTTCCCCCCCCCCCCAGCTTAGAAGCATCTGTGCAGCACCTGGCTCACACACCAGGCTGGGCCTGGTAGGGCACTACTGGCTGCTGGGACTTGTCAAAGCGGGAGTTCTTTGGGGTCCTGGGACACACACACACACACCACACACTGGTTTTTCTCTCTTGCACTTTTGGCATTTTGTACCCTGGCAGACAACTCTGTAGAATTTAGGGAATAATGGGACACGCTGTATAAATAAAATAAAAAAAACCTTTTTCTGCATCTGGTATATTCAATGTTTGAAATTATAGCATTTGCAACAGTGAAGGGAGCTCTCTGAGGCCAAGGGAGAGGTAGGAGGGGAAAAAAATCAGAAATTGTTTCTAAGGGGGAATCGTGGTTTCCATAGATTGACTCGGATCTCCAGCTGGGTGCCAGTCCTAAAGGCAATGCCCAGAAGGCCCCTCGGTTGAGGGCACAGGCACCACCCTGGGCTTGTGGGCCTGCCCTGTCAGACCCGGAAGCCATCATTTACAAGCCTCAGAGTCTTTTTTCGTTGGGGACGTTACTTGGAACCCTGACAGTCCAGCTTTATCCAGCAGCGAGTGTCACCCGCCCCCTGGGCTGCTGGACCTCGCAGGGGGATTGATGATCCAGGCCGCATGGCAGTTGCTTGCAGCAAAGCACCCATCATGCAAGCCAATGGCGCTGGGGCCCAGGCCAGGCGGGGTAACGGCTGGTTCAGCTTCAGGTTTTTGCTGAAATGGTGGCATGCAGGGCAGGCCCAAGCCTCTGTCTGTGGAGGGCCTGTGCGCTGCATGAGGCCAAGCTGGACCCTCCAGACACGTGTGCTGTTGCGAAAGCTGCACTGGAAGCCTGGCCAACCACCTTGGGGCTGGCTGCCCTCCTAGGCAGCCAGGCAGAGGTACGGCCATGACCTCACCCACTCCACATGACACACCCTTTCCCCCACAGGGCTGCAGCTGGTGGCCGGTGGCTACATGGGCCCCCAGGCCACCTTTCACAGTGCTACCTGCTGTCCCCATTGCAGCCCTTGCTGCTTCACTCTGCTTGTTTCCTTTTCAGGTGCCAGCCATCTGGGGCTGCGATAGGTAAGGCACTTGGGAGGCTTGACCAGGTTTTGTGGGGCCAACTGTTTTCCCAGGGAAATATAACCAGTTGGGGAGCCAGGATGTGGCCACGTCCAACAGGCGTTTCTCTGGAGGTCGAGCAGCTTCACAGAGTTCCATCTTGATCCCAGGACGTGAATGAGAATTTTGAGCGGGGATGGTGGTGGTGGTCAGTGGTCACCGCAAGTTTCCTCTGAAGTGAGCAGCACAGATGTTTCTTAAGGCAGCACAGCAACGTTTACATATCAGAAGCACAACATTAAATGCAGAATAAAATTATCTTTTATGTAGAGCAAAGTCTGACATTTAAAAAAAGCTTTTTCAAAACAGTACAACTGATTTTTTGCTGCTCACCTACATCTTTGAACAAGCAAACAGCCACAGAAATAAATAAGAGGCTGCTGTAGTGAAGAAGGTGCAAATTTAGCCCTGATCATTAAATGTACAGTCGAAGTGCCAAGGATGCCAGCCCAGCCAGGAGACGGGCCAGTCGGTGAAGAGGGAGGCGGTGCATCCTTGTAGAGGACTCCCTTCCTGTGCCCAAGGTGAGCAGGAGGCCATTGCTAAAGAGCAGGACCTGGGTGGACAAGGTTGCCCAAGGAAAGGAGGAAGGCAAATCTACGGCTGCTGCCCCCCCCCCCGCACCCCATTAACAAGGCAGCAGGCCATGGCCCAGAAGCTGCTGCATCTAAACCTTTACTCCCTGTAACATAAAACTTGGAAATCAATTCATCAAAAGGTTAAAAGTGGCAGCATAAACTGGGCCCCAGAAGATTCAGTTCATGCTGGACCCTGGATGGTGAGTGGATCCAGGGCTAGTAACAGCCCCCCTTCAGCTGTCAGGATTGGAAGCCGTGGAGTTGAGGACATGGGACGGGTGCTCAGATTTGGAAGCCTCTGAAAGTGCGCGCTGGGGAAGGAAAAGAACAGCTGGTGTGAAGGCGGCAGAGGGAGCTGCGAGGAGCAGGGGCTTAAAAGGCAATGGGGTAGGTATTTGGACAACATGAGGTGCTTTTGGTGGGAGGGGAAGCAGTGGCAGGGAAGGAACTGGGTAGAGGGAGGCAGAACTGTGGTCTGCCCTGCCCAAGCTTACCTCCAGCCACGGAGCCCTCTCTTTCTGCATGCAGCGGCCCCTCCCTCGCCACTGCCACTTACAGGCAGGGGAAGCAGCAGCAAAAGGAGCCCCGTCAGCAAGTGGGACCCACCCAGCCCCTTGGTCTTCCTTTGGCAAGGGCTGACTGGCCAGAGGCCCTGCGGGGGAATGCAGCCATCTGGTGACTCTCGCAGGCTGCTTCGGCCTCCAGAGCCAGCGGGGACAGAAGGGCAGAGGGGAAGAAGAGGGAGAAGGGAATTACCGCAAATGCCGAATAGGTGCTGGCAACAGAGTAAATGCTGCCATTGTGCTGGGCAGGGGCTGTCAGGGTACACCCACCGCTCAGAGGTGTTCTGTTGAGCTGAGGCACGTTCTCCTTGTTGCGCTCCGTCTGGCCTCTGGAAGGGGTCTTGGCAACCACACGGATGGGGGTGCGGACAGGCTGCAGGCAGAGAGGGGAGTGGCCCTTTGGGCAAGGACAGCCAGGAGATTAAAGGAAGGGGCACAGGAAGGGCCATGTTTGACAAAGGCCAGGGTGGAGCTCTTCTGGGAATGTAGGACTGCCATTCTCCATCCTCCTCAAAGGATGGCTCTGAAGCCACTCAGTCCCTAGTGCCACAGGGATGAGCTCTGGTGCTCTTGCCTGGGCACAGCTGAGGGGGCAATGTAGGAACGTCCCAGCTGTCATGTTGCTTTTGCTTTCTGCATTCCAAAACCTTGAGCTGCAGAAGGCCTGTGCCACAGCTAAAGGGCTGGATTTGGGCAGCAGCCCACCCAAGGAGGCTAACCACCTCTATTGTGGCCGGGGCCTCTTGCCAAGTGCCAGCTGCAACACTTGGGTACTGCAGTGGTGTTAGGCCAGTTCCCACTGCTGAGCTTCCTCTAGTTTCTGCAGCCTCTTCTGCAGGCCCTCTGACAGAGCTGGGAATGGGATGGGAGGCTGCCTCCCTCCAGGCTCTTTACCTTCCTTGCAGACAGGGGTGGGTGGCATCCGGGGGAGTTTAACGCCGAACCTCTCAGGGCTGAGCGGATGGTGCTGTTGGGAGTTGAGGTGGTAACGTTGAGCTGCAAGAAAAGTCCAGGTAAAAAAAGGGGTTCCTGGTGCAAAGCAAAAAAAAAATCCCATGGCCGTTTCCAGGGAAAAGTTCTCACTTTCAGATCTACTGCATGTCTTTACATCACAATACCTTCAGCTGCGCAGAAAATGGATTAGAAACCCGATCAAGGACATAATTTTATTGTGTCTCACACTTCTTGCCCTGCCCTCAGGTGCTGTGGGGAGTAGGATGATCCCCTCTTGGGACCCTACTATCCTTTTACCCCTCGTCCTTCTTTCCACTCGACTCAACATGCCCACTTCCTGCAACTGTTCTTTATATGTTTTGACCTCCAGCCCTCTAACCATCTCCGTTGCTCTTCTACCTGGAAACGGGTCCCTTTGCAGGCATGGATTGGATGCTCCTGGTGGAACCTGCGGCTGAATTGCAAGAGGGTGGGGGCCTTTCCCCAAAAGCTCAGGCAGATCAGCCTTCAATCATGGGTGTGCAGAAAGAGGCCCAGAAGGGACCCTCCCCTAAATCTTCCCAAGGGGCTTCAGTCTGGTAAGATTTCCTTTATGGGTGAACAGCAATAAAGTAACTACCCTGAGCAAGCCAGGTTCTTGGTACCTTGCACCTGATAACGCTGTTGGGAGCATTTGTATCCTAGAGAGGCCCTCCAACTGCCCCGGTTTTTAAAAACTACATTTGTTTAGAAAAAAAGCTAACTGGGCTATATAGCAAATAACAAAGCCATCACCCCGCTTTCCGGGTTAGTCTTGGACCCAAGGTTCTTCAGGCATTCAAAAAAGGCCAGGAGTGTCCAGGGCTCCAGCAAAAAAAGTCCACAAAGGGAAAAGATGACACTAAAGAGGAAAGGAAAAAAGCTGTCCCCCATTTATATATGCGAGGTAAAAAGGCAAACCCTGACTTCTGGGTGACCCCCCTTACCTTCCGTGCTTTGCCAGGTGTAGTGATGCCCACAGCCCGTCTCTTGGTGGGGGTGCTGCCATAGAGCATCTCCTCTTCCATCTGTCGGGACTTTTTGAGTTGCTGAAAGGCAGAATGGAATGGGAGTAGGCTAAACAGGAGCTGGCGTATCTGAGATGGATCTCAAGTGAATTTTTTGGTTAAATCATCTCTTTCATTTAGTTCATCAAAGAGATGGACCAGCTGCTTAGCTACCACACTTGGAATCAGAGGGCAAGTCAGAAGTTGGGGGAGGAAGTCGCTGCAGGAGGGGTTGCAATTGGCCATCTCTGCTCCAAGTGCTCAGCAGCACAGCTGGAACCGGCTCTGCTTCAAAGTGGGGAAAGAAACCTTCTGGCATCCAGTGGTGGAGCCCTGCTCTGCATGTCCCAAAACCCACAAAAGATCCCCCAGGTCTCTGATGGGTTTAGAGCTCTGAGAGGCAAGGGAACAGCCGTCTTACAGCACAGAATCATAGGACTGGAAAGAACCTCGGTGGTCTTCTAGTCCAAATCCTGTGCAAGCAGGGACCCTCCCAGACAATGCTGAGTCACAACATCTTTTTTATATTGTGGTGACTAAAACTGGATGCAATATTCCCTAGTGCAGCATAAAACAGTACTAACACTTCAGGCAATCTTGATTCTAATCCCACTGACGATGCAGCCTGGGATTGCATTGGCTTTTGGGGCAACTGCCGCACAAGGCTGGCTTATACTTGGTCCACTAGGACACCTGGCGCTCTCTCACATTTGCTAGGTGCCACCCATTCTGTACCTGGGCATTTGGTTATCCTTGCCTAAGTGCAGGACCTGACTTTTCTCACCCCTGAACTGCTTTTTGTCCCAGGTGCTGTTGGCGCCTTTGAGACATCATTCCATTCATCTACTCCTTTTCTAAATGTTTTAGGAAATTACTTGTTAGCTGCTTTTCAGCTACCAGGAGCTTTTGGATTGAAACTTTGCAGCACCAGGTGAGTCTCCTTCAGCCTTAGTGAGAAAGTTTTAAATATAAATTTAAGAACTTAACTTTATTTTTTTGGAATTAACAGCAAAAAGGTGAATAAAACATTGATTTACAAAGTCACAAACGGACAACAGGACAATAAAAATTTGAAATAAAAAATTAGAATTATAAAGAATCTTTCCCATGAGAAAATGCTTTCATTCTGAATTCTTTGGAAAAAAATAAAATTATAAAAAATTGGACACCGGAAGGAATTAGAGATTAATTAAAAGAGAACACTCAAACTTGACTTACTAATATAGAATGAAGCAAAATATTTTAATATTAGATGTACTGAAGGGTATTTTGAACAATGGAGCCAGAAATTAATATCTGTGCTTCAAAGATGCCATGCAAGAGGAACAAACATTTCTTGGCATGACTGAGACTGACCTGAAAGCGGCTTTAAAAATGAAAGGTTACAAAAATGACAAGGAAAAAGATGTTTCACTGGACATACAAAAGAAATCGGTTCATGCTTAATAATTCAAAGGATGACAAACCAAGAAAGTAACCTGGGTAATTTTCCTGTATTGGATTTAGAGAACAGGATTGTTAATGTTTTGAATAATTTTGTGAGAAGGGACAAAGAAAAATGAAAAGAAATGTTGTAGGTATAGGTCACGCCCTGGTAGTGGGCCACAGGTTGAGGACCCCTGTTCCAGGATATTATTTGAAGCGACTAAAGACCATGATTGTTAAAGGTAAAGGTTGAACTAGACCTGTTCTTCTCCCGTCAATGGATCTTTGCTGGTTTCAGGACTGAAGTAACAAGGCCTGATGGATTTATTTATGTGTAACCAGTGGGATAAGAGAAGAGATTGTGTTTTTCCAAGTTACTAAAGGGGAAAGTCATTTCTTTACATATTTCCTTTATTCTTGTTTTGTATTTTTTATTATTTTCCTTTTTTTAGTTTATATTTGTTTTTAACTTTTTATGTTTTAGCTTATATCTAACTGTAAGCCGCCCAGGCAGCCGATAAGACAGGCAGCAAATAAAATGCATAGATAAAATATAATAAAATAAAAAATAGTTTTTATTGATATAATCTTTAATGAAATTACTATTAAAAACAAACAAACAAGCAAACAAGCCAGCATTGCTGAAGGGAGCCCAGAACTGCCTCCTTGGGAGAAGGGGGACACAACTGCTGGGTGGGCTTGTAGGCAAAATCGCTCCTCCTGGCTGCCCTTCGGCTAGAAGGGACTAAGCACAGCTACCAATCAACAGGCTTGCTACCCTTCTACCATTCTGGGAGTTGAAGTCCACAAGTCTTAAAGTTCCCAAGTTTGGTCACCCCTGGGATAAACTAACAGCCATGTATGGAAGGCTGAGGCTGTCCACTCACCCGTTCCTGCCTTTCCTTCTCCTTCTCCAGATGATGGAGGCGCCACTGCTCGGCCACATGCTCCATAAAGGGCTGCCCACTCACTAGGAAGTCCTGAGCATGCTCTTGCTGCCACAGCTCAACACGGACCCTCAGCTCCTCCTCCAACTGCACTGGAAAAAGTCAAGTTTAGGTGGGGCTGCCAGAGGTTCACAGGATGGGGGGAGTGGCTGGGACCACTTGCCTTGGGAAGTGTCTTCTGCAGCTTGGCACGCAGCTTCTCTTCTTTCAGGAGGTTGCCTCCTCGGTTGGTGAAGCGACTTAGATCGGTAGCCTTTTTCTACAGGGAGGAAAAGGTGAGAGTCTCATGCTGCCTGGAGAGGCAGCCGAGCCCACCCAGCCCAGCTCACAACTACCTCAAGCTCCTGAAAGAGACACCAGCTCCTCTTCCACTTGTGGATTGCTTCAAAGAGCTCTTGATGAGTCTCGTAGTAGTGCTTCAGTCGCACGAGCTCATTGTCGTGTCGTTGCAGCAACTCTTCGCTGAAGGTGTCTATGATGGAGGAAAGCTTGTAGGATAGCAGGAAAGGGCCATTGAAGACGGCCTTGCTCACCTTCAACACTGCCCCCCCAACCCACCTTCATAGTAGGGGCCAAAGGAGCGTCTCTGCTCCTCCCCAAAAAAGCACTTGTCCCAGTAAGTGGCCAGCTCAGCCCGAATGGCCTCCACCACCACCTGCAGGTTTTGGCCCTTCAGTTCCTCCAAGCGGTCAACTTCTAGGTGCAGCTAAAAGAGGCAGGGGGGCGGGGAGAGGAGTCAAGGCAGTGAAAGACAAGGAAGGAAGGGCTTATCTGACGCACAGCCTTTCAATGCGAATGGAGTAGGGGCGAGTGCTGTTCCTGGACCTCCAGGAGCCGGCAGGGCCCTCATACCCGGGAAGGGAGCCTGTCCTCTTACAGCGTCCATGATGCTGGCTCTGGAGCCGCCCTCCATGTATGGAGCAAAGGCCTTTCTCTCTTCGGGAGGCACTTGCAGCCAGTCCCAGAGCCTCAGGACGCGGCTGCGCAGTTCTTCACATACAGCCTTTTTCTGAGCTCTCCTCTCCTCCAGCTGGGAGACAAGAAAGGAACAGACTTAGGTCCAAGGAGAACTAAAGGAAGGTGGGTGGGTTGGGTGGCTGCCCTCCCAGCACATATTCCCCCAACCTGTTGCAGCAGATCCTTCAAAGCAGCTAAGTTGTTCAGGGAGAAGCAGAAGGCGCCTGAGTCCTCCTGGCACACGGCCTCTCGCTCCAAGGTGCTGCTGGGCTCCTGCTCCAGCTCCTCCATACAGAGGACGACCTTCTGCTTCAGGTGGACAAACTCTGCCTGCCGATGCTCCTAAGGGGAAAGGAAACGGTCAGCACCACCAAGACGCACCAAGCCACCCTTCCCCTCTTGGAGACGCCCAGACCTTCTCAGCTGCCAAGGACGCCAGGTGGCGCCGGAAGCAGTCCAGCTCCGCCAGGCTGGGCACGGCCTCGCTGCTGCTGCTGCCAATGTTGTAGGGCGCCCGGCCGAGCAGCCCGGCCAGCTCCTGGTCGCGCTCCTGCAGGGCGCGCAACTCCTGGCGCCTCTCCCGCTTCCGCTTGAGCATCAGCTCCACTCGGGTACGCAGATCTTTCTCCAGCTGCAGGACGGTGGCCCCCTCGTCCTCCTGCAAGACAGGAAGGTGGTGATAGTCGGGCTCGGGCGGCGGTGGGGGCGCGGGGCAGCGCTACGTGGACTCACCTCGAAGGGCGCCAGCTGCAGCTCCTGGCCCAGCGCGGCCAGCTCCCTCCGGCACCGCGCGATGCTCTTCAGCAGCCGCTCCCGGAGGCCCTCCTCTTCCGCCACCATCCGCTCCAGCAGGTCCTGCGCGGCGCCGGGGAGAAGAGCGCGCTTCAGTCACCGGCCAGTCACCGGCCAGCCCCCGCCCGCCCGCCCGCCCCCGCTCCGCCGCTCACCTTGACGTGCCTTTTGACCACTTCGGTGCGCTGCAGCCGCTGGTCCTCCGGGATGCCGATCTCCTCCCAGATGCCGCGCAGGTGGCTCAGCGCCTGGGTCAGGCAGGTTACCGACTCGCCGGCCAGGACCTCGCTGTGCAGGGAGGGAAGCCGTCAGCTCGGTCGCCCCCGACCCGGACCACCCCCGGACCCCGCGGTTCCCCGGACCCCCTCACACCTGCGTCTCATCTCGGCCGACAAGGCGGCTCCGCGCCCGCTGCTCCTCAGTCCCGACCGTTTCTGCTTCGCGATTCAAACCCCCGCCGCGCCGCGATTGGCTCAGCCGAGGGCCCGCCCACGAGTGCTCTTCCGCGGCCAATCCGGGGTCGGCGGCCGCTGTAGGCGGGGCCAGGAAGTCTAACTTTACGAAGGGCGCCCGCGGGCCCCTCAGCGTCGCTGCAGGGGGGGGCGTTGCTGGCCTCGCACCTGAGCGGCGCTGCGCTGCCCCTCCCAGGCTGCCCGCCTCCCGAGTCGCCCCGCAGCCCCTTCTTGGCGCGAGGCTAGAAACCCGGAGAAGCCGCCTTCTAGTGCAGCCTTGGCCGACGCTGGGCCAGTCATCGCCCCGGGAAACAGCGGGGGCCCAGAAAGACGCCTGCAACCCCTTGCAAGAAAGCGGCAGGCGTCGCCCCGAATCAGACCCAGATGGGAAGAAACGGTGGCGTCAGTGGTCTTCCTTTGCTCCACCAGGCCTACTTCGGTTCGCTGCAAGCCGTCTGGAGGCTATGGCAGAGGGGGGGGGGACGCTTTTACCCAGGTAGGGAATTGCCGGAGATCTGAGGCCATTTAAGGTATCCGTTTGAAGAGCAGCATCCTGTCACTTCTGCCAGGTGGCTCCCCCCAATTATGTTATGTCTGTTTCCCCCCCCCCCCCCAAAAAAAATTTTTTCATCCAGTTTGGTTCATCTTCCACTAGAAGGAAAAGAATTGGGAGCATTTCTTATTTGGGATTTGGGGAAGGGAGAGGATGAGAGCAAACAGGCACAAAGGCATCCGTTAAACAGGAAAACCGCATGAAAGGCAATTGACCAGTAGCAGTTACATCAATTAATCTTTTATTTTGTCTTATTCCTGTGGTTTCTGGCAAGATGTTTATGTGCATTATACACGGACCCATTTATTGCAGAGGAAAAGTTTCCAGAAATGAAAGGCGGAAAATATAGGGGTGGGGTGCTGGGCCATGTAGGGTTTTTTCAATCTATGGAGGATTTTTCTTCATTTTTCTTGGGTGAGGAAGAAAGACCTGTCTGAAATTCTGGCCTTTCTTCCTTTCACTAAAACATTCTCATTTTCTTTCACTGCTGTACACTTCTCTGCCTTGCTAGACACTTCCTCTCCCAAGGAAAGCTCCCGTTTCCAGAGAAGCACCTTTGGACTAATAAAAGAACTCCAACACAGAGACCAGCAGCTCCCACCCAATGGAAGACCAGAAGAGAAAAGGTGCTCTATGCTCTCCTTATTGTGGGAGGTAAATGACGGTGATTCTCCAGCTGGTGGGAACGCAGCCTCTCTGGCTGGGCAGAACCACCAAGGTATTTTCAAGCATCCCTTGGCCTCCAGTTTGCCTTGAATGCGGTCACATCCTCATCTCCATGATAGATTCTAGCAGGCGAGCACTGTTGGTGATGGCCGTCGTCAGGATTATGAACCGAAGCCCTGGAGGAGAGGCAGGAACCAAAGGTGACCCAGCAGAGAACAAAAGGCTTCCCTGCCCTGGATGGTGTGATCGCAGTGATGCTGAGACCCTCGCTTAAGTCCCTTGTCAGCCTAACTTATCTATCCCCTACGGGACTGTGAGAAAAGCAGAAGGAGGGGGGGGGGTTATCAACACCTGCATGACTTCCTGAAGGAAGAGCAAGACAAAAGTCCAAAAGACTCCAAACTCAGTCCCAAAAGAAGCCCGATAGGAAGCTACCACCAACTGGTTTATCTGCACAACTGGAAACGGAGGGGAAAGCAGTTACAAAAAGCTTACTTTTTCTCTTGATTTGCCCAAGCTTACTTTCAAAATGGCTAGAAGTGGGCCCCTCACTTCAAACTAACCTACATCACCATCCAGTTTATGTGAAGGGGCTCAGAATGTTACACCACGTGAGTCCACCAACTATTGCCCTAGTTTGGGTGTATCATACCTCTTTCTCTGCCAAGGAAGCGGAGAGCAGCAACTTCAGAGAAGGTGCAGCCTCCTAAGAAGACTGCCAGGATGACTTGCTGGGAGGCTGGAGGTCGAGGCTCTTCTGCAGCTGCACGGAGAACATACCTAAATCTATGCCTCCAGATCAGTTGGCAGGTGCCTATGGAGGCATCTGATTGATCAATCTGATTGGTCTCTCTTCCACCTCCTCCTCCTCAGGTCTGCATCCACTCAGAGTCCTAACAATGACTCCTTCATATAAGCACCTCCCAGAGGCAGAATGGGAATTAGGAGGATGACAAGGACCCTGGCAGCTCTCCTAACTTCCCCAATTCTCTTGCTGATACAGCTTTTTAGACAGCAAGACTGAGTCACCACCACAACTTTTGGGGGATACATGCCAATGCGTTTGCTGATAATAAAATCCGCACTGTGATCACTGAAGGGAACACACAGCACGCTCCTTTCTGTCCAGAAGGGTGAAGTTGCTGGATGGAGACCCGGATGTGGGAACAGGACCCCAGTCTTAAGCTGGAGGAGCAGCAGACCCAGCCAGCCACTTACTTGTGACAAATTCATGGCCCCCGAGCAGCCTCACCACCTCTTCTAGGCCCAACCAGCCCCTCCGCTCCAGCACCTGAGATAGAGTAGAGTCAATCCAGAGCTGCCAAGGGAGAAAAGGAGCCCTCCTCAAATAGCCCCTTTAGTCCCAGCGGTCCAAAGGCTCTTAGCACCTGTTCCATTATCTTGCAACTGAGGGGCACATAGGCGCCACTGAACACGTAGGCCATGTCCTGGGGCACTTTCAGGTCGTATTCTCCATTCCCACGTGGGATCTGCAAGGGAACCGGTGGTCACAACTGGAGGCCTCTTCCCTCCCTGCCTTCCCTGAATCATGAACTCACCAGGCCCAGCTTCTTGCTTATAGCTCGGAAATTGTTCTTCCTGGCCAGTGAACTGAAGGCATCCGAGAGCTTCTCTGGGGAGGGGGAGGAAGGGGAAAGAGTTCTTGAGGACTGAAGATACCCATCTCTTTGTCCCTTCCCAGGAGCAACGAAATCCCAAGATCCCTTACCTGCCGCTTTATCCGTCACCAGTTTGCTGACTTTGTTCTCCATAGCCGTCAGAGTCTCACCGGACACTTGCTCCGTCAAGAGCCCCAAGTGCTTCAGGTTATGGAAGGTCAGCAGGTGCTCTGGGCCATAACTCTGCCAACAGGCAGGGATAGGCATCACAGCAAAACAAGAGGTGGGTGCAGAACAGAGTGAAAGTAAGAGAAATCCTTGGAGGGCAGAGCTGCACCTCCAGAAAATTGACTTGGGACCTCTCTGTCACCCAGGGGAGGGCCACACGTCCGGCCTCACCTGCAGGTACTGGGTTTTCAGAGAGCGGTAGTCCTTGGGAGAAAGTCCTGGGGAAGCAGGCAGAAGACATGGGGTCAAGGCACACAGCAGGGCCTGCCTGATCCAGCCCTCCCTTCCAAGCCAGAACCCACCGTTTTCCGTGATCGACAACAGGCACGATATCCTCAGACTCTCAATTGGGGTGACCTGTTTTCGGAAGAGTGCAGGAGAAACCAGTCAATGGACAGCCTTCCCCAGACCTCGGCTTGGGCCGCTTCTTCATTCCCGTGATTCAGCCTCCTCTCACCTGCCGGTCAATGTGCTCTTCAATGAAGCTAATGCTCTCCCGGATATCAAACCCTTCCAGAAGGGCTGCCAAGCAAACAGAGTGATGAGAGCAAAGCTAGGCCCAGCCTCTCTCTCACCTTTCTTGCTTGCCAAAGACCTCTGCCTGCATGGCCTCTGCCTCCTAGCACCTCCCCTCCTCATGAGGCCCCTCCAGCTACCAGAAAGGAAGCAGCCAACGCCCACAAGCAGCCCAACCCTCAAGCTGAGAATCTTCCAGAGTCAGGCCGAGGCCCAGAGGGAGACTTCCCTACTTCCATATGGAGACTCCAAAGATCAGCATTCAATGCACACTGATTCCAACCTTGCTTTGGAGTAGTTATGCAAAATGCAGCGAGCCAAGGAAATTTAAAAGCATTTTAAAAAGTCTTTAACTAAATCCTTGATAACAAAACTGTTCAATACTTCCATTCCTCTCCTTGCAACCATGCTTACCCCATTTCATACCCTGCCTGTTCTCCCCTCTTCCTTCATGCATTTCTTTTGCACCTGGGTCTGAATTCATCTCCTCTGCAAGACCAGACCCCCGAAGGGCTAGGTATTCCAAGGCCTGGCTCTTCAGTCCTGGCTTTGCCACCCACCCACTCAAGTTCCTTTGATGTTTCTCCTCACACTCCCAGCGACAAGGAAGTTGGAATCGATGTCCTTCTCTGCCCTTCCTGCTGCTTATTCCATACAATGGACCACATCTGATCCACTTCCCTTATGCAGCATTTGCATAACATCTTAAGGTTTCTGCATCCTTTCTGGGGGGAAAGGATGCAAACATTCCTCCAAAGTGCAAATGTTCACCACCTCGAGGTGGTCTTTAATCATATATGTATCTTGCAACTAAATACCTGAAAAGAACAACTTGTTTGTTAAAAGACTCTTGTTCCCTGCCCACTTGCTAAGCTTCCCACTAGTTTGAAAGAGTCGCAGGAGATGATTTCTGTTCATCTGATACCTTTCCACATTAAACTCCAACCCATAATCAGATTCAGCCAGTTCACTTGTACAACCCTTCTTACCATGTTCCGTCTTCAACAGTTCCTGGAAATCTTGTCTGGTTTTTTTCTTCATGATGGACTCACAGGCCCCAATATCTGCACATATGAGGAAGATGGTCAAACCAGGAGGGGGAAAATATTTTCTGGAACACACCTAAAGCTGCCATTGAATCCTTCAACACTGAGTCTTAACAACTAAAGAGAGCTTGAAGCCCTCCTGCTGGAGACAGGTTTTACAGAATGGCTGCAAAGGCTCTGCAGCCCACATCTGGCTGGGACGAGGCAGTGGACCATGCAAAGAGTCCAGGGAGGTTTTGATACTAACATTCCTCTGCCTGGGACACCCCTACTGAGAGGACTTACGGAGACTCAGCAAGCGATGTTCTTGTTTCAGGCCCTTCAGTTCTTGGGAGACAAAGTTCTTCATCTGCTTAATATCCATTCCTCGTCGTCGCTGGAAGAGAGACATTTCCTACAGGCTGGGCCACCAACAAATCTACGCCTTGTGGCCATTATTGCCCCATTTCTAGCCTACGCACATCATACTGGGCCTGCAGATTCCGTGCCTTCTGACTCAGGAGACCGAACACATTGGAGAAGTGCTCATTGCGGATTTCGCTGAACACCTGTAGAGATATGCAGGCCAGATCGCGGTAACCTGGAGAAGCCCCTTGCGGCTCTCCCAACCATCTGGCTTCTGCTCTCAGAAACTCCTGAACTGCTTTTCTCCCAGAGCAGATAGTTTACCTTGTCCTGGGAATTCAGCAGGACTTTAATGCTTCGGTCAGAGGAGGTAACATCTGGACCAAAATCCACACTTCCTGTAGAAATTGGGTTGCTCAATCACCTGCCCCATGGCACTCAGTTTACCAGGGCCCAGTAAATGTCAACCTCTGGACACCTCCAATCCAGCCCTCAGAAACTGGAAGGTCAGATGCCAATGCCAGAGGCTCAAAGCTGGGGAGGAACTCACCACATTTTATGCGAAAGGTATCATCCACCAGGCCTTCATAGACCACTTGAGAGCAAAGGGCTGTAATGTAATCCACATCTAAAGAGATAAACATGAGACTCAGGCTGGCTCAGAAGCCAAAAGCAGCAGCTATGGGCAGGGTAGAAGAACAGAGATCTGAAGCTGCAGAACAGCTTCCACTTGGGTAAAGCAGACTGTTTTGCCACTTCTATTTACCAATTTCAAGCTCATCAATAAACTGTTTGCTCAAAATAAGGAACAACAGCTTCCTCCTTTTGGCAATTGCTTGGATCTCTGGCAGCTTCCAGGACATGTGAAACCAAGAACTAAAGTCTATGAGAATCACTTTCTCTTACTTCCAACCCCCCCCCCCAAAAAAAAAGCTGCCACACAGCACCCGCACCCTAAGAAGGCTTAGTAGGAGCTCCCACAGGAATCAAGGAAGGTTTCTAGGCAGATGCCACCTCTCTCTCACCTTTCCCCCAGACCCACCTCTGTCTATAAGGAAGACATGGCCAATCTCTGGCTTCCGATCAATGTTGTCAACCTCACTCTTTTCTGCTATGTCACGCCAAAGCTCATGGACCATCTAGGAGAAATGAACCCATTGCACTTTACAGGGCCTGCAGATTACCACATCACAGGCAGGACTCTTGCAAGATACTTTCCTAATGACAGGTACCTGCTTTGTCCCGACAAGAGAGCGCCAACATCTTACCAACACAGAGCAAAGCTTTCAGGAAGGTTTTGGGTAGCTTGGAAGGAAAAGTGCCTTTTACATAAACAGGGCTGCTTTCCGTCAAAATGGGGCCACCCCTTCTCCTTACTTTCAGCCATGGCTCAGCCAACAACAGCCTCCATAAAGCCATTTCTTTTTCTGTGGCACATTCTCTCCAAGCAACCCCACCCGCCTGGGTTGATCTGGCCGCACCTTGGCACACCGCCCAAGTCCATAAGTCTCAGTGAATGGGCCGAAGAGAGAGTTCATCAGCTGTAAAGCCTGGGCCACTGTGTTGATCCACCGATGGTCTGCTTCCTGCATAAGTAAATGGAATGTTGGAACTCTTGGAACCAGGAGGGCATAGTTGACTTGGAAACCCAGAAATCTCTTCCTCACCAACATAAAGCAAATGGAATTTGCTCAATTTGCACTCAAAACGGAAATCAAATTAACGGTTAAGCATCATGATCTGCAATATGAGCCAACTACTGTATCACTAATGTATACAAATACTGTAATGTCAAGTTACTAATTGGCAGGTAATAATTAAATGTGGCTTTTATTACAGATTTATTTAGACAAACATGTAATGCTTATAATATTTATGTGAATATGTAATATTTTTCTTTAAGAGTTGTGCTGCTGCTCTGAAAAATGTGAAACGTGATTTTTTTAAAAAGATCCCCTTCAAGTCCTAAAGGTTTTATGTAAGAGTACTGCAGGCTACTTCTGCTGACTGCCGGCTGCCTGCAATTTGGCAGATCAGATCTGAGCCGGCTCAAGGTTGTCTCAGCCATCCATCCTTTCAAGGTAGGTAAAATGAAGAGCCAGATTATTGGGAACAATATGCTGACTGTAAACTGCTTAGAGAGGGCTGTAAAAGCACTGTGAAGCCGTATATAAGTCTAAGTACTATTGCTATTTGTGTACGTGGATGAAGTACACATGCCTTTGCAGTGTTGACTTCCTGCAAGTCCTTGGACAAGTCTTTGTAATGTTCTTGTAGGGTTTTGAAAGTGATTTTCCCTTGCTTCCTTCTTCCTGGACTGAGAAAGCGACAGCCAGCATAAATGACTTTACCAAATATAATACTAACCAGAAAATAATCTCGGAAGAACTCGGGCAGCTCCATGCTGATGATGTCATTATCCAGAGGGAGGAGGGAAAACGACCACTCATCCCAGGTTACATCTACAAGGTCAGAAATATTGTTTGGATGCCTATCTGCCTTTCACAAGCTAAATGAATAGCCAGAAGTTTGAGTCTAGAGGAAGAGAGACCAGCCGAATCATCACCTCCCATCTATTTCCAAGCCTCTTCTCCCCATACTTTTCGGCTTAACAGAGGCAACCAGCTGTGATGCATTGGGCCCAGTTCTCAACACTTACCACCATAGATCCCTTCCTCCTCCAACACCAGCTCACAGGTGTAGAACTGCAGGAGAAAACAGCCAACCATGAAAGTGCCATACTCAGAAGCCTCAAAGACCTTAAGAGCTTTTGTAATCTTTCCTGGCCAAGGGCCCTCTATGGCATAAACCTCCTTTACCAGTTGAGGCTCAATAATCCAGGCAAGGGTGGTTGTGGTGCTGCCTTCAAGACAGTCAGAGCATTTCTGACCAGTACCACACAAGGATTTAACCTAAAGATTGTTCCAGGAATCTCATGTTCTGGAATTCATTTTTGAATTTGGGGTTTTAATAATGCGGGTTTTAAGGTAGAGGTGGGGGAACTCTGGCCCCTTTTTGACTTGTGGACTTAAACTCTCAGAATTCCTGAGCCAGCATGGGAGTTGAAGTTCACAAGTCATAAAAGGGCCATAGTTCCCCACCCATTTTAAGGAAACATAGAAAGGGAAAGCTATCCTATTTTTCCTGGGCATTATAACAGCCTCCTCACACACACATGCAACCCCAAGAAGTCACTCTACCAATGTCACTGGAATCCCAAGCTGAACTGACAAACTGAACTGGGATGGGGGGTGTTGGAGGGGTGGCATGATAAGCCAGCACAGGTTGAAACATCTCTTTCCATCTCAACAAATAGAGGTGAAGAATAAAACTTTTTCCAAGTGGTTAGTGCAATGCTTCTATGTTATTCCCCATCCCTTATAAGTTTCTCACAAAAAGGTGATGCCCTAATTCGAAGTACCCACTTGATGTGCCAGAGATTTTGAGGACAGGAAACTGAAACCCACTTCTGCCCCCACCCCTTAGGTAATCTGTCCTGGAATGGGAAAGAGGGATTCTGCTAGGAGGCAGCAGGAGTCTGGTGAGCTCAACCCCATGTAATCTCCCCACACCCACTCTGGGGAAGCCAGGCTTACCCAACACTTGAGACTATCTGCCCCACTACCAGCAGCGAGCCTCACCTTCTGTGGGCTGAAGATGATCTTGTACTTGCGTACCCGACCTGCCACTTTGTCGGCGTTGATCAATTCTACAAGGAGCACTGAGTCAGCCGTGCCTTCATGGGATCATCCCACCACTCCCAGGAGGCACTCCCTGCCACTCACCCGCCACCAGCCGGACACTCACGAGACGTGGACGGAGTAGGAAGCATAACCTGGAGAGAAGGGTAGGCTGTGGTCAGGGGGACATGGGTGGAATGCCCCCCCGGCTCCCCCCAGCCCACTCACTGGTCACTGGAGCTGCGCGCTGGTTTCTTCTCCAGCTTGTAGAGCTTGTGCACGTCATGCTGCTGCGCGGAGAGACAGACGCAGTCGGATTCAGGAGGGAACAAAGGAAAGCCCCCCCCCCCCCCCCGCGGATCAGAATAGGACGTTTAGGCACAGACCTTTGGCCACACCTCCTTTGCCACCCACCCCAGCCCATTTACAGCCAGCTTTCCTCCTCGGTTGACCCTCCCCTGGCCATTCTCCTGGCCCTCCACCCTCAATCTTCGTCCCTGCCCATTTGCCCAGACACCCTTTGACTCCAGCCTTTGGCTGCACAGGACAAATAGCCCCCAGCCAATCAGGTGGCAGGCAAAAGCAATGGTGTTATATGGTCAGCATATGATGGGGGATCGTAGGGACTGGCGAGCAGGTGTTGCAAGATTTTTTTAAAGTGCAAAAGTATTCCGGTCTATCACCAGGACCAGAGGGAGGTGCACCAGCCTTGCTCCTCTTCCGCCCTTTAGTTGGAGCTGACTGATTGCAAGCCAAGCTGTCTTTGCAAAGCTCCCTAGAGGTGCCCCTCTCTCCCTTCCTGGTCCCTCCTAACACACTCTTACCTGTCCTCCCCCAGTGCCTCTCACGGCTGCTACTCTCGCTGCCGCTCCCCATCCCCGCTAGTCCTAGTGACAGATCTGGATGTTTTTGCACTTTAAAAAAATCTTGCATCACATGTCCCCCCCCCCAGCCCCTGCAATCACCCATCACCAATTGCATCCGCCTGCCACCCGATTGACTGGGGGGCGGGGGGGTGTCAAAAGGTGTCTGGGCAAATGGGCGCGGACGGAGGCCAGGCCCCACTGGCCATGAAGGTGGAAAACTGGCTGTAAATGGGCTGAGGGGGGTGCCGAGGGTGCGAACCAAAAGGTCCCAGATCCTCGCGGACCCACCTTCAGAATGGAGACGTTGGCTATACGGTCCAGTGGGCTCATCAGATCAGCCTCCAGGAAGAGGTCCTTCTTGCCGGGGAGCTGCGGAACCGAGAATCGGGTCAGGACCGCCCCTCGCGATTGGCCCCCGCCCCCACTCCCACTCCCACCCCCGCCCACCTGCTCCAGGAGGTAGACCAGCTGGTCCCGCGCCAGACGCTTCAGCAAGCCGAAATCCGGCGGGTCGGGCGGGTCGCGGGAGGCCATTGCGGTGGCGGCCGAGCCCCACCCGGAAGTAGGCGGTTGGCGGCTCCGGCACTTCCGCCGCGACGCTTCCGGGCTAGCGCGCGACGCCCCTGGCTGCCAGCAGGCGCCACAGGGGCTCCTCCAGCTCCGGGCAGCTCCCTCGGAGGGCGTCGGCCACGCGCGCGGCCCAAGCGAAGTACTCGCGCACGCGCTGCTCGGACCAGCCCTCGGGCGCGCGCCGGTCCAGGTCGCGGAGGTTGTGCAGCTTGTCGGCTAGCGCCACCAGCCGCGCGCCCGCGCTCAGCCCCGCCGCGCGCTCCACCTGCAGGCGCTTCCGTTCGGCCCGGGGCAGCGCCTTGTCGTCGGTCAGCTCCTCCACCAGGCGCCGCACCTCCTGCCCGAAGCGCTGTTCTATCTCCGCGAAGGTGGTGTCCGTGTCCTCCACCGTGTCGTGCAGCAGCGCGGCCTGCGGGGCGAGGGAGGCTCAGTGCCCTCCGGGAGTGCCCCTCCCCCGCCGCCACCGCCACCGCCGCCCCCGGCTCACCTGCAGCACCGCTACGTCAGCCACGCCGGCCTCCTGCGCCAGGATCTGCGCCACGCCTGCGGGGGAGAGCGGAGGGCAGGGTTACCCCCGCTCGCCTTGCGCCCCGCCTTGCGCCCCCGCCTCACCGATGGGGTGGTTGATGTAGGGCGTCCCCTCCGGATCCTTGCGCCGCTGCGCCGAGTGCTTGCGGGCCGCGAAGTCGACGGCGTCCAGCAGCCGCGCTGCCTCGCTGCCGTTCATGGCCGGACTCGGTCCCGGCTGAGGGAAGCGAAAATCATCGGGGGGGGCCAACCGCCTCCGCCCGCCGCGGGGACGCCGAATTCCGTCGTCAAGGGCTGCCGGGGAGGCCTTCGGGGTCGCGCACCGCCTCGCCCGCGGCGCCTCTCCGAGGCGCGTGGAAGACACGGGTGGTTGGGCAGAGCCGTAGGCGAAGCCTCGCCTGAAGCGGCGCCTGCGTCACCCCGTGCCGTTTCTGCTCGGGGCCACGGAGAAATGAAAGCCGCCCTCGGAAGAGAGAAGCGGCGCAGGATCACCTTTATTTCGGCTGCATCGCGCTATTGGCCAGTTGTCTCAGCCCACCCACTTCCCAGGGTGGTTGTAGGGAAAATAGGAGGCTTAGGTAAATTAGCCCCGCTGAGGTTTATAGAAGACGCGGGGTAATAATTATTGTGCCTTTCTCCCCCGAAGCAGCTCTTGTGCCTAGAATTGAAAGTCTGCTGGTTTCTAAGTCAGCACCATAACCACTACACCAAACTGCCCTGGCTTAGAAAGAGAGAAAGATGCCCTTTGGTCTTCTCCATGTGTTGCTGTTACAATCCCTGTTGAGACACAAATTCATACAGGTAGTCCTCAATTTATGACCATAACAGCCCAAAATTTATGTTGCTAAGCAAGACAGTTAAGTGAGTTTTGCCTCAATTTATGACATTTCTTGCCATGGTTGTTTTTAATTTTCTTTATTTTTAAAAAATATACATTCATATTGTATGTGAACAGAGTTGGTTCTGGGTACCATTCATATTAATCCAATTCACAATAATAATATTAGTAATCTCTATCAAACTTATCAAATTTAGGTAATCCTCATATTTTATTATATTATTATATATCATCTCTCTCTCTTACATCTCTCTTTTCTCACTCTCATCTCTCTCACTCACACCTATTGTCAGCGTTCCAAATATCATCCAAAATTAAATCAGAGTTCAAGGCAGAGCTTTCCTCAAAAGTTCCAATTTATTAAGAGAGACATCTTGGCACATCTGTGGAAACCCGAATCTGAAAGCTTCCTGGGGTTCCCACCCAGTTGAAAGTTCATGATCTTGCCCCCACACCCACAAGTCCATCCCATGGCCCAATCTCCCACTGCCACGCTGGCAGTTCCACCCATCCAGTTCCAGTCATGTGCAGAGGCAAAAGATGACCTTGGGCTTCTAGAAAGGATTTTTTTAATTTTGACAACACATTCTACTCCTTACTATTCCCCCTCCCAATTCCCCACTAATGAAACAGCATAGTAAAATAAGAGAGAGTGGCAGGCCAAAGATCCTAAAAGGAACCGGCTGACAGGCGGCCTCTCCTCAGAAGAAAAATGTTTCCTGTAAAAAAGAATAACATAAAAGTTAACATAACAAAATTAACCACCACTTCCCCCCCCCCCCCCGGGGGGACACTTTGGCTTATCGGGAAACTTCTCATGGAATTGTTTTACTAACTTAACCGTTTTTAGGTTCCAGCTTTTCACCCAAGTAGCTTCAGACAAAGGGTACCGCTTCCAATGCACTAAATACTGTAATCGACCCCTATACAGCCTGTAGTCTAAGATTTTTTTCACCTCATAATGTGTTTCCCCTTCTATCACTACAGGAGGAGGGGGAGCTTGGGTGGATGCTCTTATGCTGGACCCAGTTACTGGCTTCAACAAGCTACAATGAAATACTGGGTAAATTTTCCCTAGAATTCTGGGTAAACTGAGTTGAACTGTAACTGGATTAATTATCTTCACTATTGGGAATGGACCTAAAAATTTGGACCAAATTTCTTGCTAGGCATTCTTAATCTTATATATTTGGTAGATACGAAAACCTTATCCTCCACACGAAAGGGGTTGGAGCGAGCAGTGTTTATCAGCTTGCTTCTTGTAGGCTTCTGCTGCATCTGCTAGAGCCTTCTTCATATTTTCCCATCCATTCTTTAGTGTGTCCATCCATTCATTCAGAGACATGGAGTAGGGAGGTTCTCTAGGCAATTCAGGCATGGGAACAAATTCCATGCCACTGGTAATCTGGAAAGGAGTTATCTAGTGCTGCTGTGGACCGCATTTTTGTATGCCACTTTGGCGAAGGGTAGCAAGTCCGACAGTTGTGTTGCTGATAGTCCACATAACACTGGATGCATTATTCCACCATCGCATTGGCCCTCTCTGCTGCGCGATTCCTACTGGGATGAACCTCTGAGCTCAGTTCTTGTGTGGACCCAATGGATCTCAGGAACTCTCCAGAACTTGGCTGTGAACTGGACTCCGCGGTCTGAAATGATCCTCTTGGGCACCCCGTGCAGGCAATAAATGTGTTTCACAAACATTTTTGCTAATTTCTTTGTGGATGGCAACCCTGAGCAAGTGATGAAATGCGCTTACTTGGAAAACAAATCAATAACTGTCCAGATTACTCTATTCCCGCTGCTGTCTGGGAGCTCGACAATGAAGTCCATTGTGATCTCTTCCCAGGTTGGTCAGGGCTGGCTGCTTTTGTAGTCCAGGGGGCTTCTCCGGCAGTGTTTTCATCGTTGCTCAAGTAGCACAGCTTTTTACGTAATTTTCCACCTCTGATTTCATCCTTGGCCACCAAAATTGACACCTGGCGAGGTGGAGCGTTTTTAGGAATCCAAAGTGGCCTCCTAGTTTTGGCTCATGGCTTTGCTATAGAACTTGCAGCCTCAACCCTGCAGGGACGTACAGTTTGGACCCTTTCCAGCCTAAGCCATCTTTCATCGTTAGGATATCCTCGTTATTGTTGAGCCATGGGTCTGCTGGGAGTGCCAATTTCATCGCTGCCATCAGCTTATCCTGGCTTCAGTTGGTGACGGGCTGCCTTTTGGTGTGAGGAAGAAAGGATGGGGTGAACCACTTTTCCCTTCTCACTGTCGTACGGCTGCTTTCTCGACAAAATATCTGCCAACAAGTTTTTTGGTACATGTTGGATACCTAGGGTTTTTTTATTATTATTACTAAAAGTTTTTTTTTAATTTCAAAATAAACACAACACAAAGAATCCTCCTTTACATACTGTAGAAAGTGTATCAGTTGGTTACAAAAAGCTTTCGTGCGTCTCTTCTACTGCCTTCACAAAATTCTTATTAACTCAGGTATTTTAAATCAGATATTTATATACATATTACCATCATCGTACCTCCATTTTCATTTGACTATAATTATTTAAATGTCCTTTCTTTTGTTATTATGGCCTATTCTGACTAAACATCAATAATATTTAGTAACAAAAATTTTTAATCCTCCTTTCCAAATCACTGTTTACAATTTATATCAATTTTCTTATGTTGTACCCATACATATATATATATACGTCGTTATCATTATCCCTCCTTCATTTAACTCTATCCATTATCATAGCATTTCCCCCCCCCCCAATAATCAAAACTTGGCTAAATTCAACTTAGTTCTTTTTTATTAACCTTTATATATAACCAAATAATTTCTAATCTTCCTTTCATAGGTACCATTCAATATTCATATCCAATTACAACTTGTCATACCAATACATATGTATACATTATTATCATTATCAGTTTTTTATTTAACCATATCTATTGTCACTAAATTTCACTAAATTTAACTAGTTTTAGATTATACACTTTCATCTATCAACTGTATCTTTCCAGTAGCAAAAGAATCTCATGTCTTCTGCCATTTGTGGTATCAGTCCTCTAATCATCTCCTTAATCAAATTTGCATAGACTCTTCTTTGCAACTCATTGCTTATTGAGTCTCTCATGTAATTTCAATGCCCTCCTTCTGTTTCCTTGATCAGCTTATCTTTAATTCTCAATGGTGTTATCAATGATGTTGCTAATAAAATTTCTCTCTTTAAATCCATAATTTTTTTTGTTTTTTCTTCTTCTGTAACTTGCTATCTGGGCTAGAGTTCCCCTCCATTTAATTCCTCTTTCCGTATTCCACTCTTTCCATTTCTAGACACAAGCCAATCACCATAGATATCAGCGGATTTGATTTCTTTGTGGTCATTTTTTTCTTCGGTTTTTAGGACTCTAACCTCCACTTTTTCCACTTGATAAACATCTCCAACTTCTTCATCATATTTTACTGTTAGATGCTCTAAGTCTTCCAACTTCTTCTCCATCCTCTCAAATGTGTTTGATAATTTCTGAATTTCAAACATTATCTTTTGCAAACTTAAAGCTTCTTTCTGCTGTTGAGGTTGTGCCATTGTATATATAAGGTTGAGATTGTCTTTGCAACGTTTCGGCAGGATCTCACCTGCCATCCTCAAGCGTGGGCTCAAAATGTGGGCTTAAAATGGGAACGGAGCTGCCGTCTTTCTGTAAGTCTTGGTGGGAGGGGATGGGGTGCTGGCTTTGTTTCAGTAAGTGGAATGATTGGTTGTGTGGTTGTATCATGATTGGTAGATTGGTGCTGATTGGTGCAGGTTTTGTGTGCATTGTTGTTTTGTATTTTAACGGCTTGGGTGGTGGGTGGTGTTCGTTTGTTGGCTAGGGCTGGTTTCCAGATGTTTGGTAGGCGGGAGGTATCATCACGTTTGTTCATGCTGTGGGGGTGTTTCTCTATTTCGATGGCTTCCATGATTATTCTCTTGTGGAGGTGTTCTGTTTTGGAGATTAACCTGGCTCCTTCAAAGTTGATTTCGTGTCCTGTAGCTTTAAGGTGCTGGAAAAGGGAAGAAGTTTTTTCTTTTTTTCTTACTGCATTTTTGTGTTCTGTGATGCGTGCATTTATTGGTCAGTGGTGAAGGCTGTCCTGATATTGTGCTTGTGGAGAATGACCACCTGAAAACTGAATTACACAAACTCACAAAGGTATTAATCTCCAATGGATTCCAAAGAAAAACAATCACCAACCTAATACAAAAGGAGACTCCCCCCAAAAACCAAGATACAGAACAGGAAAATGGCATCGCCCTCCTCCCTTACATCAAAGGCACCACAGATAAAATCAGCAAAATTCTCCACAAGCACAATATCAGGACAGCCTTCACCACTCACCAAAAATAGCCAACATCTTAAGAAACCCCAAAGACAAAATCCAGCTAGAAAACCAAGGAGTCTACGAAATACCATGCAAAATCTGCCCAGCAATATACATAGGACAAACAAACAGGAGAATAAATGTTTGTTTTCGTAGATTTTCACGGGTGTAGGTATGCTGGTTTTGTTGTATTCGGGTCTTTTCCCGTGTAAGGTTGAGATTGTCTTTGCAACGTTTCGGCAGGATCTCACCTGCCATCTTCAAGCTCTGGGCTTAAAAAAGGCAGGATCTCACCTGCCATCTTCAAGCTCTGGTGGCAGGTGAGATCCTGCCTTTTTTAAGCCCAGAGCTTGAAGATGGCAGGTGAGATCCTGCCGAAACGTTGCAAAGACAATCTCAACCTCAATATATATATATATTCCAAGTTAAAAAAATGAAAATAAAATTCTTGAGTAATTCCATCCATAAAAATAGCATTTAAGAGCAAGATAACACACTGACCAAAACCATTCAAATGTCAGGCCTGTAGTTATGTTCTTTTTGGCCTTTCACACTTTTTATTAATTTCCTATGCTGTTTCATTTGTGTAGCAGTTGGGAGGGGGAAATAGAAAGGAGTAGGATTGTGGAATGTATTGTTGTCATTCTTTTATAGAAGCCAAGGTCATCTTTTGTCTCCGCACCTTGACACCTGACCGGAAGCAGAGGGGTGTAGATGCCAGCGTGGAAGATGATGATTGGAACATGTGATGGATTATGGGGTGGGGGATAGATCATGAACTTTCAACTGGGTGGAATTCCAGGAAGAACATTAGAATTGGGATTCCATAGACGTGCTAACTTGCCTGTATGATTAAATTGGAACTTTAAGGATGAGTCTGCCTTGGTCTCTGATTGATTTCATACATGGTATTTAGAACGCCTGACATCAAAGCTTAATTCCGCTGCTTATTTTTTCTGTTCTCAGGTTTAAATTAATTTTTAGTTTTTTGCAGGCAGTCTCTTTTAAAACAGTAAAAATTCCTCACCAGCTGTAAACACTTTCTCTTTCCGTTTCCTTCCGTTCGGAGCCATCCCAACTTCATCAGCATAGGGGCTGTGCTTTTATCGCCAGGTAGAAGAACTTCTCCTGGGTCGATCAGGGACTTCGGCGGTTGTTGTACATGTTTGTGATATTGGGGCTGGAGCAGGCATTCTGGCGCTCTGTGATCGAGTTGGCAGCAATGGCAGCATTTTGTTGCCCCCCTCCCCGAGGGACAGAACCCAGTTGCATCTCTAAACTTAGGAACCACCTCATCACATTGTTCCGCTATCCATCCTGCAGCTTCCCCCTCATTCATCCTTTCTTCCATTGTCGAGAACTCTTCTTCTATAGAAAGGTGTGGTAAGAACCTATTGGGGCATTGCAGGTGAGACTGGACTCGGTGGGGGTGGTCAATCCCTGGATTGGCCACTGCCCAGTTATCTGACATGGTGCCATCTGCTGAGAGAGAGCAGGTGCCCACTGGCATCTCTCCCAACCATGATCTGGGAAGAAAGGCTATTCCGGGGTTGCTTGATTCACAGGTTGCAGCCAAACCATTAGTTGCTGGCTAGGGGGAGATATGGCCCAAGCCCCTTTCTGCTGGCTGGGTTGATTTTCCCATGTTGGTGGCCAAGCAGGCAGCCACTGACATCTCTCCCATCCATGACCTGGGAAGAAAGCCCAATCTGGTAGTGCTTGACTCACAGGTTGCAGTCCAAACATCGATGGCTGCCTAGTGAGAGATGTTGGCCAAATTCCTTCCTGCTGGCTGGGATTAATTCCCCATGTTGATAGGGGATCAACTGCAGGGTAATGGGACATTGCTGAGCCTTTGCTGGGGGAGGAGGGGGAACTTTCACTCACATTTGTTGGCTATTGGATGATTGTTCTTGCCCTCTCCAGCCATGTGTAGAATTAGCCTTTCCAGCCCCCTCCGGCTGCATCTTTCCAGACGCTATAAATCTTCAAAATTCCTCTCCAACAAATTCCTTTGCAGCTTGGAAGATTTGTAGAGAAGTGACTCGTCATTGGTTTCTTTTCTCAAAGGCTCTATCTTCATCTTCGTGATATTTTACGCTGACCGGGTCAGGTCAGTGTTGAGCGTCAGCATCCCTTGCCAGCACCCTGTGCCGGGGTTGCTGATGATTTATTTTAAAGGAGATTCAGGTTAATGTCAGCGTTCCAAATATCATCCAAAATTAAATCAGAGTTCAAGGCAGAGCTTTCCTCAAAGTTCCAATTTATTAAGAGAGACATGTTGGCACATCTGTGGAAACCCGAATCTGAAAGCGTTGAAAGTTCATGATCTTGTCCCCACACCCACAAATCCATCACATGGTCCAATCTTCCATTGCCACGCTGGCAGTACCACCCATCCAGTTCTGGTCAGGCTCAGAGGTGCAGAGGCAAAAGATGACCTTGGGTTTTTATTTTGACAACACATTCTACTCCTTACTATTCCCTCTCCCAATTCCCCACTAATGAAACAGCATAGTAAAATAAGAGAGAGTGTGGCAGGCCAAAGATCCTAAAAGGAACTGGCTGCAGGCCTGACACTTGTCTTTTGTCTTTCTCTTATATCTCATCTCTCATATTTCTCTTTTCTCTCATCTCTCTCATTTCTCTCATCCCTTTTCTCTCTCATCTCTCCCTCATCTCTCTTTCTCCCTCTCCCATCTCGACCTGATTTTCATCTCAGTGGATGAATGATCTAGATTTAGGGGATATTTCTATCCAACCCTTGTCATGGTCTGATCATTTCCTCCTTAGGCTTGACTTCCATACTGCTACCCCTCAAACCGATTAGATGGTTCCACTCCAGGTGCCTGATGGACCCTGAAATGTTCCTGATGGAGCTTGGGACTTTTCCTGAATCCCTTGCTCACAGTTTGACTGAAGCCCTAGCAGAAGCCTGGGATAGGGCGGCCACTGGGGCCTTGGACCACGTTGTGCCTTTGCGGCCTCTGACCCAATGCCGATCCCGGGTAGCTTCCTGGTTTTCCGAGGAGCTCCGGGAGATGAAACGCCGGAAAAGATGCCTAGAGAGTGATTGGAGGGCCAGCCGGTCCGAATCCAACCGAACACTAGTAAGAATTCATATTAAATCTTACTTAGTGTCCAGTGCGATCCCACAGGGTTGGCCTCCTCAGGGTGCTGTCGGCCAGACAGTATCAGCTGGGGACCCCCAGGGGGAGAGCCTTCTCTGTGGGAGCGCCTTCCCTCTGGAATGAGCTGCCCCCGGAGCTTTGCATAATCCCTGACCTCCGGTTCTTCCGACACGTCCTAAAAAGTTGGCTTTTCCAGCAAGCCGGCCTGGCCTGTTAATTTTATCTAATTTTTAAAATGTTATTGTTATATTAATTGGGTCTGTTTTTTGGATACTTATCTAATTTCCTTTTAACTTTTGTGATATGTGTTTTTAATGTTGTACCCCGCCCTGGGTCCTTTGGGAGAAGGGCGGCATATAAATCCAATCCAATCCAATCTTAGTGGCGATAAAAGCGGCAAAAGGCAACATTTTTCTGGTCTTATCGCGTCTGCAGATAACTGCCCAGCCGCTCTGTTTAGGGTGGCCCGCTCTTTACTTAATCAAGGAACTGGGGAAGACCCCTTGCAGGGTAGGACTGAGGAATTTGTTCAGTATCTGCAGGATAAAATGGCTCAGATTCGAAAAGGCTTGGACTCTGACTGGGTAGATTCAGGTGAGTCGACGGGGATGAATCTTGTGGAAACTATCTGGGATGAGTTTGACCCTGTGACTCCCGAGGGCATGGACAGGATTATGGGGAGACTTAGTGCTGCCACTTGTGTGCTGGACCCATGTCCGTCTTGGTTAGTTTCGGCTTCCCGGGAGGTGACACGAAGCTGGCTCCAGGCGATTACCAATGTTTCATTGAGAGAGGGGTTCTTTCCCACCGCCTTGAAGGAGGCGGTGGTGAGGCCCTCCTTAAGAAGCCTTCCTTGGACCCAGCCTCTTTAGCCAACTATCGTCTGGTCTCCAACCTTCGCTTTGTAGCGAAGGTTGTTGAGAGCGTGGTAGCACGTCAGCTTCCCCAGTACCTGGACGAAGCTGCCTATCTGGATTTGTTTCAGTCAGGTTTCAGGCCCGGGTACAGCACGCATTGGTTGATGATCTCTGGCGGGCCCAGGACAGGGATTGCTCCTCTGTCCTGATCCTATTAGACCTCTCGGCGGCGTTCGATACCATTGACCATACTGCGACAACTTGGGGGGTTGGGAGTGGGGGGCACCGTTTTGCGGTGGTTCTCCTCCTACCTGTCGGATCGATCACAGTTTGTGTTTTTTGTTTTTTTTATTAACTAGTTTTATTGTTTTTTACAATTTTTTTCAAGGAAAAAGGGTTAAAAAGGGTATAGAAAATTTTGACAGCTACATTGTACGGGGGAAAGCAGTCCCCCCAAATCTCACAACTTTTACAGAGAAAAATAGGAAAACATCAACATTTGAATAGATATTAGCAGTTTGGGGTTTAACACTAAATCATCAATATATTTCAATGATTTTTTTGTAACACTTCCATAAAAGTACATTGTAACAACAATTGCAATAATGTTTCAAATCACTTTTGTGACCTGAGTTTTGTGGTTGTTGCATCCTCCCCCTCGTCTACTGGCAGAGCCTTAGCCCCTCCCTCCTTCATCCCTTGTGTACCATCCCCTATTTCATCTAGGAGAGCATTATGTTTTTTAGTGAAAGCCTCCGCCTCCACAACTGTGTTAATTCTAATTCTGCTGTCCTCCCAGAAAATCAGCATGCCTTCTGGCAATAACCACCTGAACCAGACTCCTTTATTATATAATTCTTTTGCTAAAGAGGAATATTTCTTCCTCTTATCTCTTACTTTCTTTGGAATCTGTTTAAGAATGGTTATTTCTTAAGAATGGATCTCTGGGGTGGAGACTAGTTCAGAGCCATAAAATTTTCCAAGGGAGGAATCTCATTCATAAAGAAGAAGGAGGAAGTTGGCCATCTTGGCTCAGTCTTTACAGGAGGTCAGGAAACAACAAGTCCAAAGTTCCCATACATAGTTTAGAGAAGAGTCAGTTCAACCATCCTTTCTCTCGCAATTGTGGTCAAAAATCATTCTCCCATTGTTTAGAGGAAGTGAAAGTAAGTTTTTAACTCTCTCTCTCTCCTATGAGAGGGAGAGATTTTGCAAGTGCCGCTTTTCCGAGGAGGGTGGAAATCCCCCCCCTCCAATCTTAACTCTTCCAGAGGTTGAAACAAAGTTCTAAGAAAACTGCAGTTCATCAATTAAATAGAACAGTAAAAGACTTGGGGAGACTTCCCACCTCACTGCACTTCAGCTGTATCCTTCAAATTGATTATTTCCTTCCAGACTTCGCTCGGCGAAGACGCGTGGTGGCATGCAGCACCGCCGCACACCCCCCACGCTTCCCGGCTCCTGGGGCAAATCTGGAGCCCCCCTCCCCGCGGCTGCCGCCGATCCAGGGGGTCCCAGCAAGCCACCCTACGGCAGGGTGCCCCTCCAAGGCACCCTGTGTTCCCCAAAAGGAGCCCACCGAAAAGACGAGCAGCGGACGCACACGTCCGTCGCCTTCGGGGACTGGAAGTCATCTCCGATCACAGTTTGTGTTGACTGAAGGGCAGAGATCGACCCCGAAGCACCTCACTTGTGGGGTGCCCCAGGGGTCAATTCTCTCACCCCTCCTCTTCAACATATACATGAAACCGCTGGGCGAGATCATTCATGGTTTTGGGGTACAGTATCATCAATACGCTGATGATACCCAACTTTTCATCTCTACCCAAAACCACCCAAACAATGCCCTTGACGTGATGTTCTGATGCCTGGAGGCTGTGCGGATCTGGATGGGGACGAACAGGCTCAAGCTCAATCCCTCCAAGGCTGAGTGGCTGTGGTTTCCGTCATCCCGATTTGTGCATCTTGTACCATCTTTGATGATAGGGGGAGAAATCTTAGCCCCCTCAGAGAGGGCCCACAATCTGGGAGTCCTGGATACGCGGCTTAGTTTAGAAGAACACCTGATGGCCGTGACCAGGGCGGCCTTTTACCAGGTTCGCCTGGTATGCTAGTTGCGCTCCTTCCACAGGGATCGGGATGCCCTGTGCACAGTCACTCACGCCCTCGTCCTTCTACATGGGGTTTGTCAGGGGGAAAAAAAAAACACCCTGGAGAAGTCTGAGATCAATGGACCGGGGTGATTCCCTTCAGCATATCTTTTGAGATATTAAGAAAATAAAATAAAAGTCTTTGAGAAGTATTCTAATTAATAAACAAACTTTAATATAAAAGTAATAAAAGTAAAATAAAACAGAACTAACTAATGGTTACATTTTGATAATAAAAGCTCCATCTACCAAGTTGGCAGCCGGACAAAGAACAAAGGAATAGATTCTGGAATGTGTGACGCATGCGCAATAAATCACTTTCAGATAACATTTTGTTTTATAACCTGCACAATAAAGCTTTCTTAGTTTAACTCTTGAATGTCAGTTCAGTCAGTTCAGGCCTAGCAAACTTTTTAACATCATGACACCCCTTCTTTTGCTAGTCTGGGCTGACGTCATCAAATCATCAATTAAGGCACATCTTTTTTCGCAGATACTCGTGTTGATTTGCGGCGAGTGGTTTGTTAAGCATGTCTGCAATCTGATCATGTGTAGAAACATATTGCAATTTAACAAAACCTTGCTTAACTAATTGCTTTGTGTTTTGATAACGAATGTCAATGTGTCTGGACCTAGAACCTGTGAAATGTGACTCAGAAATATAAACAACAGATACATTATGTTCCATCACGGTGATTGGTCGAATCGGACGTGTCCAGATATCTGTGATCAAAGCATCAAACCACGTTAGAGAATTACAAGCATCTGAAACACAAGCATATTCAGCTTCAGTAGATGAACATGAAACAAAATTCTGTTTTCTCACTTGCCAGTAAACAGGACAACCATTTAGGAACATCATGTAACCAGAAGTGCTTTTGCGTGACTTCTTGTCACTCGCCCAGTCAGCGTCAGCAAAACAAATTAACTTTGGTTGATCAGTGTGTGTTGGTTCTAGCAATAACTTCATGTGTTTAGTGTGTTTTAGGTATTTCAACAACTTCTTAATGCATGACCAATGAAATTGTGTTGCCTTACCTACGTGTCGTGATAAAAGATTAACACTAAGTGCGATGTCAGGTCTGGTCCAACTACTAATGTATAATAGTGAACCAATGACTGAACGATAAAGTGTTTGATCCTCAAACTCAGGACTTGGTTCATGTGTTAAGTTGTGAAAATCTGTTTGCATGGGTGTCTTTGTTGTGCTAGCATCTTTCATGTTGCAATGATGGTCAATTTTCTCCTCTTGTGAAAGACTAAACCCCTTCTGTGTCTTTTCAATTTGAACACCTAAATAAGTGCTAATGTGTCCTAAAGATTTTAGTGTGAAGTATCTCTGCAAACTTTTGGCAAAAATCTCACTCATTTTCTTATTTGGACCAATATAAACAATATCATCAACATAGACAAGAATTATCTCATATGCATTGTTAGATCTTTTTGTTAACACGCATTCATCAGTTTCGGACTTAATAAAGCCCATTGAATTTAGTTTGTCAGTAAGACATAAATACCACATTAAACCTGACTGTTTCAGACCATAAAGACTTTTGTTCAGGAACCAGGTATCCCCTTCTTGCTTTCGGAATCCTGGAGGGCTTCTCACGTAGATCTCTTCATCTAGGTCTGCATGTAGATAAGCTGTGTCCACATCAAACTGGAAAACTTCTAAACCAAGAATAGTTGCAGTGGTTAAGGCAATTTTTACACTTTCAGTTCTGACTGTTGGTGAGTAAGTGTTTGTGTAGTCCTCAGGATAACGTTGAGCGAAACCCTGAGCTACCAGTCTGGCTTTGTATAAAGACTCACCATTCGGTTTCTTCTTGATTCTGTAGACCCATCGGGTGCCAATGACTTTCTTGTTTGCTGGAGGTTTTGCAGGTGTGAATACATTAAGTTTCTTTAAACTGTCCATTTCATCCTGCATTGCATCATACCATTTGTCTTATTCTGAATCAGGAAGCTGTTTGATTTGTGTGAATGTCTCAGGAGGAAGAGTAACGTTGCAAATCAAAGGTAATGGTGTTTTTGTCAGTTGCCATGAATAACGTTGTGGAGGGATTCCTTTTGTGGCCCTCTTGGAACGTCTAGGAACATCAGTCCAGTCTTCTTCTTCTTCTTCATCATCATCCTCGTCCTCACGTTCGTCGCTAGCATCAGCATCCGCGGCTTGCGAAGACGGAACATCAGGTTGTGAAGAACTGGTAGAAGGAATATCTGCCTGCGACTTGTCATCAGGCTGCGTGGCATCTGGAACACCATCTCTAGGAAAATAAACTTCAGGATCATTGGAATGAATCCTGGACCAGTCAATATCTTCCTCAAAATGAGCAGATTGTGAAATGACAATCACATGTTTAGTATCAATGAATTTGTACCATTTTGAATTATCATCAATACCCATAAATCTCAGTCTCTTTGCTACTGTACCTCCCTTTCTTCTTTGACTTAAGGGAGTGTTCACCATAGCATATGAACCAAAAATGTGGAGGTTCTTGAGATCAGGCTTGTAGCCATACAGCATGTAGAAAGGTGTTTGATTGATTACACTGCTCCAAGTACGGTTGACAATGTAATTTGCATACTTGATTGCTTCACCCCAGTATGTGTTACTGAGATTGGCATCTTCTAGAAGACAACGCATCATGGTTTGTAGAACCCCTTGTCTTCTTTCTACGACTCCGTTATGAGCCGGTGTATATGGAGCAGATGTCTGATGAAGAATTCCATTCTTACGCATCCAGTCCTGGAAACGCTGAGACATGGATTCTGCACCATGGTCACTCTGGATTCTGGCGATGCGAACTTGGTATTGTGTAGAAACAAACGCTGCAAAGTCTTTAAAGATCTGAAAGGTATCAGATTTCACTTTCATAGGATATACAAATCCATATCTAGAATGATTATCTACAATTGTTAAAAAATACTTTCTGCCACCAAGTGTTGGTGGGAAAGGACCCACTATGTCAGTGTGTACCAAATCAAAAATGCGTGTTGACCGGCGTGTAGCATGTTTTGGAATTGAAACTGCCTTGGATTTAGCCTTTTTGCAATCCGCACAATCCAAAAACACCTTACACCCCTTTAGATCCAAACCTTTTGCGAACTCCGGCATCTTTCTAAGAACACTGTGCCGCAGACATCCGGGTGTGAGTCCCTCGTCGTGAGATGGGGCCCAGGGAGGCAGTTGGGCCTGCTGATAGTATACCTGGCTCCTCGCTATACTTCAGCGGCCCTGCCCGAACTCCTTGAGCTGATCTCATCGGTGGCGGTTGAGACCCCCAAACTTTTAGTGATGGGGGATTTTAATCTGCCGTCGATGGGAGAAGCGTCTGAGGGGGTTCGGGAGTTCATGGCTTCCATGACAGCCATGGACCTGACCCAGTTAATTCAGGGCCCTACTCACGAGGGAGGCCACACCCTGGACCTTGTTTTTGTCTCTGGCCAGTGGACGAGTGATCTGGGAATAGGGGATCTAGACACTATTCCCCTGTCATGGTCGGATCACTCACTTCTCCGGCTGGACTTCCCTGGTGCTACCCCCCGCCGCGAGGAGGCGGAACTGGAAGGTATTAGATGGTTCCGCCCCAAGCGCCTGATGGAACCGGATAGGTTCCAGACGGAACTTGGGCCACCTACTGTGGACCTGACCCGCCCCCGAGTGGAGGACCTGGTAGACGCATGGAATAGTGCGACTACCGGGGCCCTAGACCGGGTGGCGCCTTTGCGGCCTCTCCTGCGGCGACGAACCACCCTGGCACCTTGGTTTACCGAGGAGCTAAGGGTGATGAAACGCCACAAGAGACGCCTAGAGAGTCGTTGGAGATCCTCCCGTTCCGAATTTGACCGAGCACAGGTACGAGCATATTTGAAGACGTACCTTGTGGCATTAAGAGCGGCCAAACGTCAACATTGTGCCGCTCTTATTGCGTCTGCAGATAACCGCCCTGCTGCCCTGTTTCGGGTGACCCGTTCCCTCTTGTTTGAGAGACCACGGGAAGCCCCACTACAGGGCAGAGCAGAGGAGTTTGGGAATTATCTACAGGACAAAGTCGCTCAAATCCGGATGGGATGGACCCCTTTCAGTGGTTCAGTAGAGACGCCCGTTGCGAGTCTTGAGGGACCGCTTTGGGAGGAGTTTGACTCGGTTGCCATCGAGGATTTGGACAGGTTGCGTGGACGTCTGCGACCCACCACATGTTTATTGGACCCGTGTCCCTCCTGGCTTGTACTGGCATCCTGGGAGGTTACGCGCGACTGGCTCCTGGGCCTGGTGAACGCCTCGTTGGGTGAGGGTTCTCTACCGGCCACCTTGAAAGAGGCGGTGGTGAGGCCCCTGCTCAAGAAGCCTTCCCTGGACCCAACGGACCTAGTCAATTATCGTCCAGTCTCCAACCTTCCTTTTTTAGCGAAGGTTGTAGAGAGTGTGGTAGCACAGCAGTTCCCACGTCACCTGGAGGAAAATGATTATCTAGACCCGCGCCAGTCCGGCTTCCGACCCGGGCACAGCACAGAGACGGCCTTGGTCGCATTGGTTGATGATCTCTGGAGGGCCAGAGATAGGGGTTGTTCCTCTATCCTGGTCCTATTAGATCTCTCGGCGGCGTTCGATACCATCGACCATGGTATCCTGTTGCACCGGCTAGAGGGGCTAGGAGTCAGGGGCACCGTCTTACGGTGGTTTGGCTCCTACCTCTCTGATCGGATGCAACGTGTGTTGACAGGGGAGCAGAGCTCGACCCGGAGGCCACTCACATGTGGAGTGCCACAGGGATCGGTGCTCTCGCCTCTCCTGTTCAACACATATATGAAACCGCTGGGCGAGATCATCCGTGGTTTTGGGGTGGGATATCATCTGTATGCTGATGATACTCAGCTATACATTTCCACCCCGAACCACCCCAATGAGGCCGTCGAAATGATGTCCCGGTGTCTGGAGGCCGTACGGGTCTGGATGGATGGCAACCGACTAAAACTCAACCCTTCCAAGACGGAGTGGCTGTGGCTTCCGGCCTCCCGGTTCAACCAGGTGCTTCCATCTCTGGCCATCGGGGGCGTCCAACTAGCCCCCATGGAACAGGTGCGCAATTTGGGCGTCCTCCTGGATGCCCGGCTGTCCATGGATAACCATGTAACAGCCGTGGCAAGGGGGGCGTTCCATCAGGTCCGCCTGATGCGCCAATTGCGCCCCTTATTGGACCGGGATGCCCTACGCACAGTCACCCATGCGCTAGTGACGTCTCGCCTGGATTACTGCAATGCTCTCTACATGGGGCTTCCCTTGAGATGCACTCGGAGACTACAGTTGGTCCAGAACGCGGCCGCGCGGGTGATTATGGGGAGGACTAGATACTCCCCTGTAACACCTCTCCTGCGCGAGCTGCACTGGCTTCCTGTGGTCTACCGAGTGCGTTTCAAGGTTTTGATTATGATCTTTAAAGCGCTTCATGGCACAGGGCCTAGTTATATGCAGGATCGCATCCTGCCCCACACATCCCTACGACCAATTCGCTCACACAGAGAGGGACTTCTCCGGGTGCCGTCCGCCAAACAGTGCCGGGGGGCGACACCCAGGAGCAGAGCCTTCTCTGTGGTGGGCCCAGCCCTGTGGAATGACCTCCCCCGTGACATCAGGATTACTTCCGATCTCCGCTCCTTCCATGTACAGCTGAAGACCCACCTCTTTCAATTATCTGGCCTGGCTCAATCGTAATTATTCTTATTCCTCCTAACTGTTTTTAAATTGCATTTTAAACGTTAAATTTTAATTCTATATTGGGTTTTTACAATTGGGGTATTTTAATGCGGGTCTTTTAACTGTCTATATGATGTAAATTGTTTACCTCCTCCGAGTCCGTGTTCGTGTATCTGTATGTATGTTCTGTATGTACGCCTATGTGTTTTTATATATTTTCTGTGTTTTATATGCCCCATTGTACGCCGCCCCGAGTCCTACTTGGAAAGGGAGCGGCTAATAAATTCAAACTTATTATTATTATTATTAACACGGAAACTGGCATGTCCCAATCTTCTGTGCCACTTGTGAATACACCTGGAATGCAAAGGTTTACCAGTTAGTGAATTCTCAACATTAACAGTTTCATGAGGACCCTCAGGCTTGCTCTGAGCAACCTGTTTCTGTTTTCTTTGTTTGTTGGCTTTAGGAGCCTTTGGCACAGTAACGTTTTCTCTCTCTGGGACAACTCTCTCTGGGTCTGCGTTGTGCCTTTTTGGAGTTTGCATACTTGCCTGTGCTTGCCCTTTAGGCTTTGGCTTTAAGTAATAAACACCACCAATCAGCATAGTTTCAGCAATAATATCTCCATCTTTAACTAAGTAACTTGCTTTTTCGAGGTGGTGAACCTGGAACTTTAAATCTCTAGACAAGTGACTTTGACTAAGCAAATTACTGGTTGCTGAAGGTATGTAATAAACATCAGGGATGTGTGTATCGAGCTCTTCAATGTAAACAGTTCCTTTTCCCATAACCTTGCAAGTGTGGTTGGTGAAGGAATACAGTTCTCGATACTCGGGCTCTGGTTCGCCCATCTCTGTGAAAAGTTCCCTTCTGTGGGTAACGTGCACAGCTGCTCCACTATCTAAAGTCCACAAAAGACGTCTGTCGAACTTTGGATCAGGTTGTGGAACGTTGGTTATGGCCAGTGTTACAAGTGGAGCTTGTGGATCACGCCTTGGACCACGACGACCTTGTCTTCCGCCTCTACCTCTGCCTCTGGAGTCTGTTCCTCTGGGCTGGTACGTGGCGGGAGCTGGAACTCGTTGGGGACAATCCCGGGTGTCATGTCCCACACGGTTGCAGGTGTAGCATTTTGGCATCCTTGGAGCGTAGCCTCTTCCTCGGAAGGGACGTCTGGCTGAAGCCTTTGATGCTGGAGGTCGTTGCAGATGTGGTGTAGCTAACCTGATAGCTTCCTCTTCCACTAAAAGTCTGCAAACGTGGTTAACTGTGCATTGAGCAATAGGCACGTAGTTAATCTTTGCAACAGCATCTTTCCATTCATAATTCAATGAGTTAATGATGATGCTAATCATTTGGATATCATCGATTACATGGCCATTTTGTCTCAATTCACTTCTCATTCTTTTCAGTTTGGTCAAATGTCCACCAATTCGTTCACCAGGTTTCAACTTCGAACCATGGAACTCAGACATGAGCAAACATGAAGATTCAATTGAAACGGGCCTGTAGCAATCTTCCAAAATAGCCCAAATTTCTTGGGCAGTTGCATCAAGTGGAAAGATACCTTGGATCTCAATTTCCATTGACATGAGCAAAGTCGTGATAGCTCTGTTTTCCAGGTCTCTCATTGCAGGTGTCCAGGGTTGAGGGGGAGGATTAAAAATCATGCAATGTGTGCCTTCTCTTCGAAGCAAGAGCGCAATTTCACTGACCCAGGCTTTATAATTCTCTCCTGACTCCTTTAATTTGGACTCACCAGTCAAGGAGGTGACTGTGAATACCTGCTGAGGAATGTGCATCGGAACAATTTGTTGATCTGGTTGCAAAGCTGGTTGTTGAACCAGGGGATGCTGGGGTTGCATCATTGGCCTTTGCGTGGCAACATCAAATTGGCTTCCTCGAATTCGCCTTTGGCTTTGCCTTTTTCCATCTAAGGAGGATTCAGCACCACCAGGGGGTGTTGAAGACTTAACCTTTGGAGGCAAAGTTTTGGCTTCTAAAGGGCTCATAGCTAAATCTTTAAAACTCTGGTGCAGCTGTTTCATCTTTTGCTCTAATGATTTTTCTCCGCCAGCAGATGGCAGTGCAGCCTCACTTTTTGGCTGCAGCTGTCTATACGTGTGCGGAAGTTCAGTTGACTCAAAGGGACCACGTGACCTCAGTGACGTGTACATGTCTCTTTGTTCTGATTGACCAATGAACTCTATGGGGTGTGTCTTAGGCTGTTGTTTTGAAGACAAGATGGCATCCTCAGACATTTTGGGAGTGGGGGAGCTCCTCCTACTCCTCTTCATCTCCTCAAAGCACTCTCTTGCCTCCCTAGCATATTTTTCAAAACGCTTTAATTGATAAAGGTAGCTTTGCATTTCTTCGTCATCATCTGGGGAGGATTCATAAAATCTGCTTTCTGCGTGGGAGGATTTTTTCTCTGCCGGCAGTTGCCATTCATCAAGTGTCTGATAATCTGCGAGGGTCTGGGAATGGAGTGGCTTTGGTAAAGTGGGAAGTTTTGGCTTGGCCCCCAAAAATTCATAATCTCCTGGATGTCAGCGTTCCAAATATCATGCAGAATTAAATCATTGTCCAAGGCAAAGTAGTCCTTAAAACTCCAATTTAATAAGACAGGCATGTTGGCATTAAGCTGGTGAAATTTCAACTCTAAGGTACATCCGGTGAATTCCCCAAGTTAAAAGTTCATCATCTATCCCCACACCCCATAATTCATCACATGGTCCAATCTTCATCTTCCACTCTGGCATGTACACCCCTCTTCTTCCGGCCAGGTGTCGAGGTGCGGAGACAAAAGACGACCTTGAGCTTCTAAGAAATCCATAACAATACATTCCACAATCCTACTCCTTTCTATTCCCCCCTCCCAACTACTATACCAATTTTATTTATTTATTTTATTTCTTGGATTTCTAAACCGCCCCCTCTCCCAAAAAGGGACTCGGGGCGGTGTACAGTCAAATGCAGATAAAAATACAATAATATAAAACAGTTAAATACATTTGACTGAAACAGCATAATATGTATGTTTTAATTATGTGGCAGGCCAAAGATCCTAAAAGGAACAGAATTACAGGCCTGACAGGCGGCCTCTCCTCAAGAGAAAAACGTTTCCTGAAAAGAGAATAACATAAATGTTAACTATCAAAATTTAACCACCTCTTCCTCCCCCAGGGGGACCCTTTGGCTTATCAGGGAATTTCTCATGGAATTGCTGCACTAATTTATCTGCTTTCAGATCCCAACTTTTCACCCACGTAGCTTCTGACAAAGGGTATCCCTTCCAATGCACTAAATATTGTAAACGACCTCTATACAGCCTGGAATCTAATATTTTTTTCACTTCATAATGTGTTTCCCCTTCTACCACTATGGGAGGAGGTGGAGTTTGGGTGGATGGTCTCGTGCTAGACTCCCTTACTGGCTTCAATAAGCTACAATGGAATACCGGGTAAATTTTCCCTAAGAGTCTGGGTAGGCTGAGTCGAACTGTAACTGGGTTAATTATCTTTTCTATTGGGAAAGGACCTAGAAATTTTGGACCTAATTTCTTACTAGGCATCTTTAATCTTATGTATTTAGTAGACAAAAAAAACTTTGTCCCCCACTCGAAAGGGGGGTTGTAGGGAACGATGTTTATCAGCTTGCTTCTTGTAGGCTTCTGCCGCATCTGTTAGCGCCTTTTTGGTATTCTCCCATCCCTTCTTTAGTGCCTCCAGCCATTCATTCAGGGACATGGATGAGGGAGGTTCCTTAGGTAGTTCAGGCATGGGAACGAATTCCATGCCACTGGTAATCTGGAAAGGAGTTAATCCGGTACTGCTGTGAACCGTATTATTATATGCTACTTCAGCGAAAGGTAGCAAGTCCGACCAATTGTCTTGCTGATAGTCCATATAACACCGGATATACTGTTCCACCATCGCATTGGCCCTCTCTGCTGCCCCATTTGTGCTGGGATGAAATGCTGAGCTGAGTCCCTGCGTGGACCCGATCGATTTTAGGAATTCTCTCCAGAACTTGGCGGTGAATTGAACTCCGCGATCTGAAATGATCCTTTTTGGAACTCCATGTAGGTGATAAATGTGTTTCACAAACATTTTCGCTAATTTCTTTGCGGATGGTAGGCTTGAACAAGCGATAAAGTGTGCTTGCTTGGAAAACAAATCAATAACTGTCCAGATTACTTTATTACCACTGCTATCTGGAAGTTCGACAATGAAGTCCATTGCTATCTCTTCCCATGGTCGGCTAGGGTTGGCCACTTGTTGTAGTAGTCCAGGGGGCTTTCCCGGACGGGTTTTCATTGTTGCACAAGTAGCACAGCTTTTTACATAATCTTCCACCTCCGACCTCATCTTTGGCCACCAAAATTGACGTCTAGCGAGGTGGAGAGTTTTCAGGAATCCGAAATGACCTCCTAGTTTCGCATCATGACTCCGCTGTAGCACTTGCAATCTCATTTCTGCAGGGACGTACAGTTTGGATCCCTTCCAGGCTACGCCATCATTAATCGTTAGGATGTCTTTGTTGTTGTTGAACCATGGGTCTGTCTGGAGGGCTGCTTTCAGTTCGGTTCTCAGTTTATCTTGGCTTCGACTGGTGACTTGAGCTGCCTTTTGGTGAGAAGGAGATATGATGGGGTGGAAAATTTCTTCCTTCTTACTGTCAAACTGGGGTTTTCTCGACAGTGCATCTGCTAACAAGTTCTTCCCTGCGGGGATGTGTTTAATTTCAAATTTGAACCTTTGGAAATATTGGGCCCAACGGACCTGTTTGGGGGATAACTTTCGATGGGCAAGGAGAGTTTCGAGGTTTTTATGATCAGTCCATACCTCGAACGGTATATCCCCCCCTTCCAGGAGATGCCTCCAGGTGAGCATGCTCCATCTGATCGCGAATGCCTCCTTCTCCCAAATGGGCCACCTTCTTTCCGTAGTGGTAAGTTTCTTGGAGATGTAAGCGCATGGTAAGAGGTGGCCTTCTTTATTCTTTTGTAGTAGCACCGCAGCTATCGCGACATCACTGGCATCCGTTTGGATTATGAAAGGTCGCTCTGGATCGGGGTGTTGCAATATGGGTTCTTGGGCAAAGAGCCGTTTTAATTTCTCAAAAGCCTTTTGACAGCCCATTGTCTATTTTAATGGTTGGTTTGCTTTTGGTTTAGTAGGGGAAGGCCCCGTTCTTAATAGGTCAGTCAATGGTAGGGCAATTTCAGCAAAGGTTGGAATAAACTGCCTATAAAAGTTTGCAAATCCAAGGAAGCTTTGTAATTGTTTGCGAGTGCTTGGAGGTTTCCAATCTAACACCGCTTTCACTTTTTCTGGGTCCATTTCTACTCCTTCATTGGAGATACGATATCCCAGATAATCTAGCGAGGTCTTGTGGAATTCACACTTTGACAATTTTGCATAAAGTTTGGCAGCTAGAAGTTTTTTCAGGACTTGCCGTACCAGTTTCACATGTTCTTCCATGGTCTCAGAGAAGATCAAGATGTCATCTAAATAAACGAGTACTCCGCGGTACAGGTGGTCGTGTAGCACTTCATTTATGTACTGCATGAATATTGCGGGTGCTCCTTGTAGTCCGAAAGGCATGACTTTATATTGGAAGCTGCCTAAGGGAGTATTAAAAGCGGTCTTCCACTCATCCCCTTTCCGGATTCGTATACGGTAATACGCCTCTCTCAAATCCAGCTTGGTGAAGATCTTGCCCTTAGCCAAGTGGTTCAACATATCTTTCATGAGAGGGAAGGGGATAGGTATTCTTTTCGCATACCGCATTCAAAGCTCGTAAGTTCACACAGAGGCGATCCCCCCCATCTTTCTTTTCCCTGAAGAGCACTGGGGCCGCTACTTTTGATTTTGCTGGTTCAATAAACCCTCTTTTCAAATTGGTGTCGATGTACTTCCTCAATTCTATCATCTCTTTAGGCGTCATAGAGTACATTTTGGGCTTTGGTAAGGTTACCCCAGGTTTGAACTCTATGGCACAATCTGTGGCGCGGTGAGGTGGAAGGTAGTTTCCGTCTTCCTCACTGAACACCTCCGCCAGATCCCAATAGATCTTTGGGACTCGTTGGATTCCCGGAAGTTTAGTGTCTGCTGCGGTTGCTGCAGGTTCTGGATGGGTTGGGCTGTTAGGTTCCAATGTTCCTGGGTGGCCTTTTGGTTCCACTGGTGGTAACGGCCCAAGTCCAATAGTCACCTTTCTAACGCCATCCTCCCACTTTATGGTAGGTTCCCACTTGTCCAACCATGCAAGCCCTAGGATAACTGACTCCTGCATTCCAGGGGCCACGATGAATCTGAGGAACTCATAGTGGCGGCCTATCACCAGTTTTACTAACTCAGTGATCTTTGTAGCCGGAGCTCCCCCAATTAGGGTTCCATCCACTTGCTCAAACGGAATGGGTTGTTTCAGGGGTCTGGTGCATATACCTAGTTGCTCCACTATTGACATGCTGATTAAGCATCGGGTGCAGCCGGTATCTATAATCACCCCAACTTCCCCTTCTACCCCCGTTTTCGGTATTTGGAGTTTGGCTTTTATTTGGAAGGGGCGGATAGGTGCACTCACCATTGGGTCGTCTTCTGGGTTTCCTTCCTCTTCCTCCTCTGAAGTGTCCAGGGCGTTTTCAGTGGCTCCACTCTCTGCCCCTGCTGGCTGTTGTGCCAGACGACTTTTTTCTGGTGGTTTTCTGGAGGTTTTCTTGACTGTGCTGGCAGGTGGTTGGCGTGGTTGTGGAATTGGGGCTGGAGCCCAGCATATAGATGCCCGGTGGCCAAGCTGACCACAATGGTAGCACTTTATTTTGGGGCCCCAGGAACGAGGGGTTGGCGGGAGCTTTTCAGTTTGCTGCCTCTGCGTTCGGTGGGCTAACGGTTTTTTTTCAGGGGTTCTGGTACCAGGCTTTGGATAGGTATTAATCTCGTGGTCCAGTATGATTGCAGTGGTGTACCATTCTTGGATACGATCTGGGGTCCCCCTTACGGCACAAGCTTGTTTCAGTTTGGGATCTAAGGCCTTTTTGAACGTATAGACCAATAGTCTCTCTGGCCAGTAACGTAGTCTTCCAGCTATTCTCCGGAATTCCCAAACTAATTCTTTGACCGGCCGACCCCCCTGTCGTAATTCCTGGATCTGGTCTTCAGCATCTACCTGTTGGGCCACATCGTAAAATCGGGCCCGCATCAGTTGGATGAACCCCGTTATGTCATCTAACTCAGGAGCTGCTTCTTCATGGAGTTCCGCTATCCATTGTGCTGCCTCTCCTTCATTCATCCCCTCTGCTATTTCTTGGATCAGTTCTCGATCCGTCAGGTATTGTGGGCCTACTTGGTCAACGTATGCCAACACTCGATTCATAAAGTAAGCTAGTTTGTCTCGGCTGCCATCATAGGTTCCACGGAACCTTGGGGGTGTGGGAGGAGGGGGGGTGCTGGTGGTTGAACCGGAGCAACCTGTTGGCCTGCTGCTTGGGGTGGTAAGCTTCTTTGTGGGGCCACACCCATCGGTTGGGCAAAAGCCTGCTGAGGCATTGGTGGGGAGGCTGGGCCCTGTGGTGATCCCATTCCCTGGCTCTGCCTCTGAGCAGCTATTTGGGGTGGCGCCATTGGTTGGGAAGGGGCAGGCGTCCACTGGCATTGAGCCCATCCATGACCCGGGAAGAAAGCCCAACCTGAATTGGCTTGATTGATGGGTCCAGAGCCATCGCTTTGCAGAGGGGGGGAGGTGAAAGTGTTCCAGGCCCCTTTCGGCTGGTTAAGTTTTACTTCCCAACTTTTTTTCACTCCAGGAGGGGGGGGTGCTGATTCGCTGATGGCTGTGTGGAAAGACCCAAGGTCTCCGCTCCACTACGCAGCAGTTTCTCTGCTGGGGAAGGATAATGTGGACTTTGCTAGCCTCCACCCGGGTGGTTCTGGGGGCCCCAGGGGTTTTTGTTCACTCACATTTAGGCGTCGGAATTGGTCCTGAAGGCCCATCAAAGACTGGCTGCGTGAGAGTGACTGAGATCTCCATTCATTTGCTCTTCTCCCCATGCTCCAGCCTTCTGTCAGAGTTCCCTTGGGGGGCCCCCCTCCTTCCAGCAGGCATTCCTGAGAAGCAATAAATCCCGAAACTTCCTCTCGCAGGTCTAACTCCGTCTGTGAGGAAAATCTTGGTTTTGGTTCCTTTTCCCTCGCCTCTGCCTGTTGAACTATTTCTTTAGAAGGTGCATAGATAGTCTCGACAAAAATAAGCGATCCATCATCCTTAGCTTTCTCTGCTGCATTCTTTCCCTCCTCCATCTTCACTGAAATTTCGTCCTGCCCAGGGTTGGGTCAGAACTGGGATTCAGTACCCCGATGAAAGAAAAAAATTTATGGGAGAGTTGAAATAATGTCAGCGTTCCAAATATCATGCAGAATTAAATCATTGTCCAAGGCAAAGTAGTCCTTAAAACTCCAATTTAATAAGACAGGCATGTTGGCATTAAGCTGGTGAAATTTCAACTCTAAGGTACATCCGGTGAATTCCCCAAGTTAAAAGTTCATCATCTATCCCCACACCCCATAATTCATCACATGGTCCAATCTTCATCTTCCACTCTGGCATGTACACCCCTCTTCTTCCGGCCAGGTGTCGAGGTGCGGAGACAAAAGACGACCTTGAGCTTCTAAGAAATCCATCACAATACATTCCACAATCCTACTCCTTTCTATTCCCCCCTCCCAACTACTATACCAATGAAACAGCATAATATGTATGTTTTAATTATGTGGCAGGCCAAAGATCCTAAAAGGAACAGAATTACAGGCCTGACACTGGAGATATTTTAGAAGGAGGAACCACTGACCTCGTTTCGTAGATCTCGCGTCCTGTAGCTCCTTCCCCCACATCTGGCTCGGCACCTGAAGGAATTTGTTGTTCCTGAAGCACGTTTTGATCTTGCTTCTCTGTGTCGAGGGAGCCTCCTTGTCAGAAGAAGCTGATCCATCTGTGCTTGCCCCATCTTTCTTCTTTTTATTCGACATGGCTAATTAGCCTTAGTCGGTTATCTTAAGATAGCACGAAGGGAAAATACAGCCATAAATTGTAGCCATCTCAGCTTGTATCATCGACCAACCTCTGCAACCAAGTTGTCAGGGGAAAAAAAAACACCCTGGAGAAGTCTGAGATCAATGGACCGGGCTGATTCCCTTCAGCATATCTTTTGAGATATTAAGAAAATAAAATAAAAGTCTTTGAGAAGTATTCTAATTAATAAACAAACTTTAATATAAAAGTAATAAATGTAAAATAAAACAGAACTAACTAATGGTTACATTTTGATAATAAAAGCTCCGTCTACCAAGTTGGCAGCCGGACAAAGAACAAAGGAATAGATTCTGGAATGTGTGACGCATGCGCAATAAATCACTTTCAGATAACATTTTGTTTTATAACCTGTGCAATAAAGCTTTCTTAGTTTAACTCTTGAATGTCAGTTCAGTCAGTTCAGGCCTAGCAAACTTTTTAACATCGTGACAGGGTTGCCCTTGGAAGAGCACCTGGAGGCTTCAGCTGGTCCAGAATACGGCTGCGCGGGTTGTCATGGGGGTACCTAGGTGCTCCTATGTTACACCCCTTTTAGGCGGCCTGCACTGATTGCAGGTTGTTTTCCGGGTACGATTCAAGGTGTCAATTATGATCTTTAAAGCGCTCCATGGCTTAGGCCCAGGGTACTTGCGAGACCACCTACTGCCACCGGTAGCCTTCCACCGTCCAGTACGATCCCACATAGTTGACCTCCTCAGGGTTCCGTTGGCCAGGCAGTGTAGGCTGGCGACCCCCAGGGGGAGAGCCTTCTCTGTGGATCGCCTTCCCTTTGGAATGAACTGCCCCTGGAGCTTTGCATGATTCCCGACCTCCGGTCCTTCCGACGCACCCTAAAAAGTTGGCTTTTCCAGCAAGCCGGCCTGGCCTGAATAAAATTAATTTAATTTTAATTGTTAATTTTAATTAATTCTAAATTTCATTGTAAATGTCTATTGGGTTTTTTGGATATTCTATTTAATCTTTCTTTTAACTTTTGTAATATGTGTTTTGTAATATGTGTAATATGAGTCCTTTGGGAGAAGGGCGGCATATAAGTCCAATAAACCTATACCTAAACCTAAACTTTCTCTTTCCTCTCTCTTTTCTCTCTCATCTCTCATCTTTCTTTTGTCTCCTCCCTTTTCTCATTCCCTTCACTTTTTTCTCTCTCATCTCTCCCATCACTCTCTCATTTCTCTCATCCCTTTTCCTCATATTTTCCCTCTCTTTTCTCTCATTTTTCTCTCCTCTTTTCTATCTGATCTCTCCATCTCTCTCTCATCTGTCTCTCTTATTTCTCTATCTCTCCCTGATCTATCTCTCATCTCTCACACCTGTGATATCTCTCATCTTTCTCTTTTCTCTTACCTCTTATCTCATATTTCTCTTTTCTCTCTCTCATTTCTGTTTCTCCCTCTCCCATCTCTCTCACCTTTTTTCTCTCATCTCTCTCCTGTCTATCATTTTTCTCTTCTCTCCTTTCCTCTCTCCTCTTTCTCTCATTTCTCTCATCCCTTTTCACTTTCAATTCTCATCTCTCTCTCTCAACTTTCTCTTTTCTCTTTCATCTCTTTTCTCTCTCGATCTCTTATCCCACTTACTATTATTAGCCAACAACAGTTCTCTCCTGCCTTTTCTTCCTCCTATTTTGCAACTGCTCTGCTCCATTTCTGCCTCTCCCTGCTATCAGTTTCTACTCGACTTCTCCTCCTCCTCCTTTCCCCACAACCCCACTCCCTTCTAGCAGTGATGATGTTACCTAGTTTGGTAATGAAATGTCTGTAAGAAAACCACCAAGCTCAGAAAGCAGCAAGGATCCCCTATCCCCCACCTCCTTTTTCTCCCTTTCTTTCTCCTTTTTGTCTTTTCTGCTCCTTCCCCACCCCACCCCCTTCTAGCACAGATGATGTTACCTAGTTTGGTAATGAAATGTCTGTAAGAAAACCACCAAGCTCAGAAAGCAGCAAGATTCCACTATTCCCCCACCTCCTCTTTCTCCCTTTCATTCTCCTTTTTGTCTTTTCTGCTACCTCCCCCCACCAAGCTCAGAAAGCAAGGATCCCACTATCCCCCACCTCCTCTTTCTCCCTTTCATTCTCCTTTTTGTCTTTTCTGCTCCTCCCCCCCCCCCAAGCTCAGAAAGCATCAAGGATCCCACTATCCCCCACCTCCTCTTTCTCCCTTTCATTCTCCTTTTTGTCTTTTCTGCTCCCTCCCCCCCACCAAGCTCAGAAAGCAGCAAGATCCCACTATCCCCCACCTCCTTATCTGGAGTCAGGGCGGCAGAGCGGCAGGGCGGCGGCAGAACAACGGTGCGCCACAACCAGCAGAGCCAACGGAGCCAGCGGAGCAGCGGAGGGGTAAAAATCGGTCTGGAGGGGGGTGAGAAAGCTGGAGGAGGTGGTTAACAGCGGTGGAGAACAGCGGTGGTCTGGGCGATCTGCGCGACTGCGTGTTTGTGCGACTGGGCGGTTTTGGCCTGTGATAGGAGAGTGATGGTGGCAACCCAGGAGAGCCAGCGGCCCAAACTATGAACTAACTATGGATCGCTGAGCTCGAATAACAACACCTGGGTTGCCAAATGGACAGAGGATTCTCTTCATCTAGGACAGGCCATAGACTCGGAGGCCTGGAACATCAGAGGCCCACGCAGAAGGCCAGACCCGATGTTTTGCTGCGCTCGCTATTACCCCCCCCCACTCACGTATTTACCACCTACTTTACCATCTACTTTTACGGGCTATTCGCCCTACCATCTACTATGATTTACCACCTATTGCAAACCACCTCTTAGCTGCAATTTTTATCCACCAGCTGGCTACTTCATCATACTTTTATCAGCCAGCATTTCCATCCGGATATGGACTATTTCCATCAGCCTATCCCCCGCCTGGACTATCTTCTAGCCAGGACCATCCCCTTAGTGGGAATTGTGGCCACTGATACATCTACAGCTCCCTCTTGACGAACTTGGCCCTGTCTAATTTATGTTATATACGAGGCTAGACCTCCTACAGCTACGAGATTCCCCCCTCTCGCAGCTATGGCCTCCTGCCCTTTCAAGGGCCCACCTTGAGGACGGGTTCATTAACCCAGAGAGGTGGAGGAAGCGCACGTTAAGGGGTTTTTTAATTAAATGTTTTTTAAGAGTCGTAAGGGGAGGGAGGGGTTGTAGGGATGGGGGGGGGGAACTGGTTAGGAGGGATGGAAGAGCCAGGCACTTAGGTGTGGTCGAAAGAGGAGGGAGCGGAGTGGGGGAGGAGAGGGAAGATAGCATTCCTATGCAGGGCACCTTAATACCAACGGTCGTGGGGAGGGGCAGGCGCGAGGACAGTGTAAGAGCACGTAGTCGGTTGGGAGACCGGGGTTTTTGGTCATTCCCGGTCGTTTGTACCAACCCCTGCATACTAGGTGGTCAGGATCTACAGACCCAGGGCCTGAGACTGCTGTTATGCAATGCGAGGTCCGTTGTCAATAAGGCCCCCCTCATCCACGATTTAATTTTGGAGGGGGACCCGGACCTCGCCGGAATAACCGAGACCTGGTTGGGCCACGAGGGAGGTCTTCCCCTTGTGGAAATGTGCCCTCCAGGTTATCGAGCATTTCACCAGCCTCGGGCCCAGGGAAGGGGCGGTGGGGTGGCAGTGATTATCCGGGAAGACTTGGAGCCGAGAGAGTTCACTGTGCCACAGACATCCGGGTGTGAGTCCCTCGTCGTGAGATGGGGCCCTGGGAGGCAGTTGGGCCTGCTGATAGTATACCTGGCTCCTCGCTATACTTCAGCGGCCCTGCCCGAACTCCTTGAGCTGATCTCATCGGTGGCGGTTGAGACCCCCAAACTTTTAGTGATGGGGGACTTTAATCTGCCGTCGATGGGAGAAGCGTCTGAGGGGGTTCGGGAGTTCATGGCTTCCATGACAGCCATGGACCTGACCCAGTTAATTCAGGGCCCTACTCACGAGGGAGGCCACACCCTGGACCTTGTTTTTGTCTCTGGCCAGTGGACGAGTGATCTGGGAATAGGGGATCTAGACACTATTCCCCTGTCATGGTCGGATCACTCACTTCTCCGGCTGGACTTCCCTGGTGCCACCCCCCGCCGCGAGGAGGCGGAACCGGAAGGTATTAGATGGTTCCGCCCCAAGCGCCTGATGGAACCGGATAGGTTCCAGACGGAACTTGGGCCACCCCCTGTGGACCTGACCCGCCCCCGAGTAGAGGACCTGGTAGTCGCATGGAATAGTGCGGCTACCGGGGCCCTAGACCGGGTGGCGCCTTTGCGGCCTCTCCTGCGGCGAAGAACCACCCTGGCACCTTGGTTCACCGAGGAGCTAAGGGTGATGAAACGCCACAAGAGACGCCTAGAGAGTCGTTGGAGATCCTCCCGCTCCGAATTTGACCGAGCACAGGCACGAGCCTATTTGAAGACGTACCTTGTGGCATTAAGAGCGGCCAAACGTCAACATTGTGCCGCTCTTATTGCGTCTGCAGATAACCGCCCTGCCGCCCTGTTTCGGGTGACCCGTTCCCTCTTGTTTGAGAGACCACGGGAAGCCCCTCTACAGGGCAGAGCAGAGGAGTTTGGGAATTATCTACAGGACAAAGTCGCTCAAATCCGGATGGGATGGACCCCTTTCAGTGGTTCAGTAGAGACGCCCGTTGCGAGTCTTGAGGGACCGCTTTGGGAGGAGTTTGACTCGGTTGCCATCGAGGATTTGGACAGGTTGCGTGGACGTCTGCGACCCACCACATGTTTATTGGACCCGTGTCCCTCCTGGCTTGTACTGGCATCCTGGGAGGTTACGCGCGACTGGCTCCTGGGCCTGGTGAACGCCTCGTTGGGTGAGGGGTCTCTACCGGCCGCCTTGAAAGAGGCGGTGGTGAGGCCCCTACTCAAGAAGCCTTCCCTGGACCCAACGGACCTAGTCAATTATCGTCCAGTCTCCAACCTTCCTTTTTTAGCGAAGGTTGTAGAGAGTGTGGTAGTACAGCAGTTCCCACGTCACCTGGAGGAAAATGATTATCTAGACCCGCGCCAGTCCGGCTTCCGACCCGGGCACAGCACGGAGACGGCCTTGGTCGCATTGGTCGATGATCTCTGGAGGGCCAGAGATAGGGGTTGTTCCTCTATCCTGGTCCTATTAGATCTCTCGGCGGCGTTCGATACCATCGACCATGGTATCCTGTTGCACCGGCTAGAGGGGCTGGGAGTCAGAGGCACCGTTTTACGGTGGTTTGGCTCCTACCTCTCTGGTCGGACGCAACGTGTGTTGACAGGGGAGCAGAGTTCGACCCGGAGGCCACTCACATGTGGAGTGCCACAGGGATCGGTACTCTCGCCTCTCCTGTTCAACACATATATGAAACCGCTGGGCGAGATCATCCGTGGTTTTGGAGTGGGATACCATCTGTATGCTGATGATACTCAGCTATACATTTCCACTCCGAACCACCCCAATGAGGCCGTCGAAATGATGTCCCGGTGTCTGGAGGCCGTAAGGGTCTGGATGGATGGCAACCGACTAAAACTCAACCCTTCCAAGACGGAGTGGCTGTGGCTTCCGGCCTCCCGGTTCAACCAGGTGCTTCCATCTCTGGCCATCGGGGGCGTCCAACTAGCCCCCATGGAACAGGTGCGCAATTTGGGCGTCCTCCTAGATACCCGGCTGTCCATGGATAACCATGTAACAGCCGTGGCAAGGGGGGCGTTCCATCAGGTTCGCCTGATGCGCCAATTGCGCCCCTTATTGGACCGGGATGCCCTACGCACAGTCACCCATGCGCTAGTGACGTCTCGCCTGGATTACTGCAATGCTCTCTACATGGGGCTTCCCTTGAGATGCACTCGGAGACTACAGTTGGTCCAGAACGCGGCCGCGCGGGTGATTATGGGGAGGACTAGATACTCCCCTGTAACACCTCTCCTGCGCGAGCTGCACTGGCTGCCTGTGGTCTACCGAGTGCGTTTCAAGGTTTTGATTATGATCTTTAAAGCGCTCCATGGCACAGGGCCTAGTTATATGCAGGATCGCATCCTGCCCCACACATCCCTACGACCAATTCGCTCACACAGAGAGGGACTTCTCCGGGTGCCGTCCGCCAAACAGTGCCGGGGGGCGACACCCAGGAGCAGAGCCTTCTCTGTGATGGGCCCAGCCCTATGGAATGACCTCCCCCGTGACATCAGGATTACTTCCGATCTCCGCTCCTTCCGTGTACAGCTGAAGACCCACCTCTTTCAATTATCTGGCCTGGCTCAATCGCAATCGTAATTTTCCCATTCCTCCAAACTGTTTTTTAAATGGTTCTTAAATATTAATTTTATTGGGTTTTTACAATTGGGGTATTTTAAAGTAGATTTTTAACTGTCTATTGATGTAATTTGCTTCCTCCTCCGTGTATGTATGCGTGTTGTGTATGTATGTACGTTTGGTGTTATTATATATTTTTATGTTATATGCTCCATTGTACGCCGCCCCGAGTCCTACTTGGAAAGGGAGCGACTAATAAATCCAAATTTATTATTATTATTATTATTATAATTAGCGACGCTGCATCAACGGCTCTCTCCCACTTTTCTCACTTGCCTGGTTCGCTCGGCTAGAGATAGATCGTTGCAGCTGCTTCTCAGTGTTACTGCTTGCCTTCATTAAAGGTTTTTTTGTGAGGAGATTGAGCCTTTCATTTCATTCGGCTTTAGTATGGCAGAATCCACTAATTCGGGAGGTATTGTAAACACCACCAATGTGGCCCGATCTGAATCCGGGGTGGATGTTTCCCCCAGGGTGGGCAGAGCCACAACCAGGGCCTCCACCCAGGCTTCCCGGGCCTCATCTGCGGCCCCGGACAGGACCCATAGACACAGGGATAGGCCCAGGGCAACATCTAGGGCCCCCAGGGTGGTCAATGCCTGCTAGCCCCTCAGGGGCCTACCTTGCGCTCCCCCCCGCACTCACCTGGCAATCGGGGCTGGTCTCCGGATCTCCCCTTGCCACAGGCCCGGGCATCCGAGGAGGGGGAATTGGGGGTCCATTCTCCCCCGATTTTACCAGAAGAGGGCATGGTTTCGATCCATGATCCATCCAACGCTGGGCCTTCCTCAACCTTTACTCCCACGGCTGCAGGCCTCAGGCCTGCGGAAGGCCAGGAACTGGGCCTTCCCCCAGATCTCTACCGCATGATTTCCGATGCCATCTCAAAAGGTGTGGATGCAGAGTTGCATCGTAGAACCAACACCCCCAGGGCCCCAATAGCACCTAGGGATTTTTCTACTTCCCAGGCCCAACCCTCCTCGCCCTTACTACAGTGAGGAGTCGGCCTTGGTGGAGGAGGGTGAGGTGTTGGATATTGAATTATCCGATGATGAGGGCATACCATTGGATCAACCTTCCTCGGGGTTATTTCGCCCAACCTTGTTTAAATCATTATTATTTAAGGCCAAGGCTACCACTAACATGGGTGGGCCCACCACCCAGGATAGTACAGCTGTGGGATTGGATGCCACTGAGCGCCTGTTTGCAGAACAGGTTTCGGAACAGGAAGTCATTCCCTTTCCCAAACTATTTAGCGACGTTATTCAGAAGCCATGGGCACAACCTACGGCTGTGGCCCCCCCCAGCAATGGGGACAAAAAATTATACATTTCCACCCCGGAATTGGAGAAGATCCTCCAATTTCCTTCCGTGGATGCACCCATTGCGGCTCTGGCTTCCCCAGCGCTCATCCCTTCAGAGATCTCTGAGGGATTGAAAGCTGAGGATCGCAAGGCCGAAATGGTCATTCGTAAAACACATCAAGCCGTGGCCTGGGCTCTACACGCCGCCTCTGCGGCATCCTTTTTCAACCGAACATCTTTGGTCTGGCTCAGGCAGCTGCAGGCTAGGCTTGCCCCTGAAGACATGAGACTGCACCAGGACGTCACTAAATTAATGGCGGCCTTGGAGTTTTCAGCGGATGCCACTCTTAATGCGGCCAAATTTGCATCCCGGGCCGTAGTTTCTAATGTAGCATCTCGTCGCCTGCTATGGCTTCCTCATTGGCAGGCGGACGTACGTTCAAAGTGGCGCCTGGCTTCCACGCCCTTCAAGGGCGAAGCTCTGTTTGGTTCAGCCCTTGACCCTATTCTTATCGAGACTAGGGACAAGCGTAAGGTCCTCCCTTCCACTGCCAGACGCAATGACAGGAGACAGCAACCATATAATAGACGCCAAAATTTCAGGGCGGGGGACTCTGGTTTCACGACCACTCCATATGTTCCCCAGTACAACAGGAATTTCAACCAATCTCAAGATAGAAGCCAGGACCGCTTCGGATCTAGGGATAGGAGCTGCCAGCAGTCTCAGGCTCAGGCCAGGCGGCCATTTCGTGGGGGCGGCAACCGGTCCTTTCGGAGGTACCGGTGACTCCCACAGGGAAGGGGCCATAGGCGCTCGGCTTCTGGCCTACGCTCATCAATGGGCGGAGACCACAACCGACGCCTGGGCCCTTCAAGTAGTGAGGCAGGGCCTCACTCTGGAGTTTCTGTCCCTCCCCCCAAGACGCTTTATTCGTTGCCCTGTACCCAGGTGTCAGGAGAAAAGACGTCTCATGGACGCGGAAATACAACACCTCCTATCCATCGAGGCAATAGAGCAGGTTCCAAAAGGGCAGGAGGGGCTAGGATTTTATTCAATCTTATTTCTAGTCCCCAAAAGCTCAAGAGGATGGCGGGCCATTCTCGATTTGAAACGGCTCAATCTGTTCATAAAATACCAAAAATTCAAGATGCAATCTCTCAAGAGCATCTTAGCATCTATTCGCCGGGGCGACCTGATGACATCGGTCGATATAAAGGAAGCGTACCTCCATGTCCCGATACATCAGGCCCACAGGAGGTTTCTACGTTTCCACTGTGCAGGCCGCTATTTCCAATATCGGGCCCTGCCCTTCGGCCTATCATCGGCCCCTTGCACATTTACCAAACTCCTCGCAGTTGTGGCGGCCTCGCTTCGTACAGTTCCCATACGGGTCAACTGTTATCTAGACGATATCCTGCTTCTTTCAACGACGCATGCCCAGGCGGTGCAGGACCTGGAGGTCACGATGGACACTCTGCGATGCCACGGGTTCGTCCTGAACCTCACCAAAAGCCATCTACAACCAACCACGTCGTTGCTTCACCTGGGCACGATCATCAACTCCAGGACGTGCGAAGTGCCCAGGACAGACGGCAGAGTATCCACGCTCTGGTGAGTCGCATATCAACTCAAAGACTCATACCTCTGGCCACTCTCTCCCAATTACTCGGGAAGATGATATCGTGCATCGATGTGGTTCCCTGGGCCCGATTTCACTCTCGCCCTCTCCAGTGGTTTCTGCTCCCCTTCCAGAGAGCTCACACAAGTCACACCCAGACCAAGGTGCGCTTACCACCCAAGCCACTCCGGTCCCTCCGGTGGTGGACTTCCTCCAAACTCCTCAGGGGGAGTCCATTCAAGGAGCCGGACCGCATCCAGGTGACAACAGATGCCAGTCTTTATGGGTGGGGAGCTCATGTTTTGGATCGCGTAGCACAGGGCCGATGGTCGAGCCAGGAACTCAACAACAGCATCAACTGGCTGGAGTTGCGGGCCATTCAGCTAGCCCTACTGGAATTCAGGGACATTGTGTCACACAACCACATACTAGTCCTGACGGACAATGTGGCCTCCAAGGCCCACGTGAATCGCCAGGGGGGCACCCGCTCCAAGGCCCTCATGATGGAGGCGGAGAGGTTACATCATTGGGCGGAAGCCAGACTGCTGTCACTAAGGGCGGAGCACATATTGGGAGACTCCAATACGCAGGCGGATTGGTTGAGCTGGTCAACGGTCGACCACGCAGAATGGCAGCTGCACCCCAATCTCTTCCGGGAGCTAACTCACCGATTCGGCACACCAGAGGTGGATCTCTTTGCCCAGCCCTGCAATGCCCAGACACCTCGCTTCTACACCAGGTTCCGGACTCAGGGGGCGGAGGGCACGGATGCTCTACACAGCCCCTGGCCGCCCGGTCTCCTGTATGCATTCCCGCCCCTACCAATTCTTCCACTGGTCATCCAGAAAATAATCTCGGAGCAAGCGGAAGTACTTCTAGTGGCACCAATGTGGCCTCGCTGTCCCTGGTATGCCGATCTCGTCCATCTGTCAATCGGCCGCCCCTGGCGCATCCCCGACAACCAGATCCAGCTCAACCAGGGGGCTCTCATCCATCCGAACCCCCAGCTGTTGCAGTTAGCTGTGTGGCACGTGAGCGGGCTATGTTCATTTCTCTAACAGAGTCATTGACACCATTCAAGCCGCCCGCAGGCCTTCCACCACTCGTATTTACGAGGCAACATGGCAGGCCTTCTGCAGGTGGTGCCGCAGCAATTCCATCACTCCGGTCAGTGCGTTGGTTCCACAGGTACTTGAATTTTTGCAAACGGGCCTAGATAAGGGATTGGCACCCAACACTCTACGCCGTCAGGTCGCCGCTCTGTCTACAGTCCTTAGTGGCGGTCGGGCCCGTTCGTTGACTCAACACGCACGGGTCAAGGCCTTTCTAAAGGGCGCTGCCAACATTCGGCCTCAGACTGTCCACCGTTATCCCACTTGGGACCTTCCGTTGGTGCTCAGGGCGCTTACATCATCACCCTTTGAGCCCATCCGCTCTATCAGCCTCCGCCTTCTCACATTTAAGACGGCATTCCTGGTGGCCATTACGTCTGCCAGAAGAGTCTCGGAGCTAGCCGCCCTCTCAATCCGGCCTGACCTATGCATATTCCACCCCAACAGAGTGGTCCTCCGTCTAGATCCGTCCTTCCTGCCCAAGGTCAATACCTTGTTTCACAGGGCGCAGGAGCTTATTCTTCCAGACTTTTGTCCGCATCCCTCCCATCCACAGGAGCAGCAGTGGCATCATTTGGATGTTCGGAGAACCCTTCGCCGCTACGTGAAGCGCACGGCAGTATTCCGCAAGTCAGAGGCACTTTTTGTCTCTTTCCAACCTTCCTCCATGGGACAGAAGGTCTCGCCCAACACCATCGGGCGTTGGCTAAAGGCATGCATTGCACTCGCTTATGACTCTCAATCCTGGCCGGCTCCCAGGCGCATTACTCCTCACTCCACCAGGAGCGCAGCTACAACAGCGGCCTGGGCCACTCAGGCCTCAGTTGAGGACATTTGCAGAGCGGCCACTTGGTCGTCACCATCTCCATTCATTCGACACTACAAAGTGGACTCATACGCTTCAGCCGAAGCATCCTTTGGGCGGCATGTGCTGCAACAGGTGCTCGCCTGCTCTGCGGGTCCTGACCAGCCTGCTTCCCGCCCTTAGGTCTACTGCTCTGGCATGTCCCATGCTTGGATTCCCCAAGCAGCGCACAGGAGAACGACCGTTGACTTACCTGAATGGTCCTTCTATGTGCGCTGCGAGGGGAATCCAAACCCACCCGCAGTTTGGGCTGGTCCGGGTCTCCCTTGAACACTGATTCCTGACTATTCTTATTCTGGACTTGACTTTATTCTGGATGTGACTTTATTCTGGACGTGACTTATTCATTCCTACCGACTGAAGTCAGGATTGACTTTGAATCACATCTCCACCGGCTGTCCTTCGTAGAAAACTGAATCTTCCAGGCAGAGGAGGTGTGGTCATCTAATTTGCATAACTCAGTCTCTAGGCTAATGGACAAAGTTAACCCATGCTTGGATTCCCCTCGCAGCGCACATAGAAGGACCGTTCAGGTAAGTCAACGGTCGTTTGATCCAGAGCTCAGTTTTGAATAACATACATATATTAGTTGTGTCCTGAGTCGGGGAAGCTAAAAAACCACTCCATTCGCTGATCTGAGCTTTCCCTGAGGAGTCAGACCAATGCTTATCTCCCAATTGCCAGAAGAACACAATTCAGCCAGAAAACGTAACTTTTGACCCAGAGCTCGGTTCCGAACCACATACACATCTTAGTTGTGCCCTGGGTCGGGGAAGCTAAAAAACCACTCCATTCGCTGATCTGAGCTTTCCCTGAGGAGTCAGACCAATGCTTATCTCCCAATTGCCAGAAGAACACAATTCAGCCAGAAAACGTAACTTTTGACCCAGAGCTCGGTTCCAAACCACCTACAGAGTGGTTTCCTGCGTCAGGGAAGCTAAAAAACCACTCCATTCGCTGATCTGAGCTTTCCCTGAGGAGTTAGCCCAAAGCTTATCTCCCAATTGGCAAAGGAACTCAATTCATCCAGAAAACGTAACTTTTGACCCAGAGCTCGGTTCCGAACGACATACACATCTTAGTGGTTTCCTGGGTCGGGGAAGCTAAAAAACCAATCCATTCGCTGATCTGAGCTTTCCCTGAGGAGTTAGCCCAAAGCTTATCTCCCAATTGGCAAATGGAACTCAATTCAGCCAGAAAACGTAACTTTTCACCCAGAGCTCGGTTCCGAACCACCTACAGAATGGTTTCCTGCGTCGGGGAAGCTAAAAAACCACTCCATTCGCTGATCTGAGCTTTCCCTGAGGAGTTAGACTAAAGCTTATCTCCCAATTGGCAAGAACTCAATTCAGCCAGAAAACGTAACTTTTGACCCAGAGCTTGGTTTCGAACAGCATACACATCTTAGTGGTGTCCTGGGTCGGGGAAGGTAAAAAAACCACTCCATTGGCTGATCTGAGCTTTCCCTGAGGAGTTAGACCAAAGATTATCTCCCAATCGGCAAAATAACTCAATTCACCCAGAAAACGTAACTTTTCACCCAGAGCTTGGTTTCGAACAGCATACACATCTTAGTGGTGTCCTGAGTCTGGGAAGCTAAAAAAAAACCACTCCATTCACTGATCTGAGCTTTCCCTGAGGAGTTAGACCAAAGATTATCTCCCAATTGCCAGAAGAACACAATTCTGCCAGGAAACGTAACTTTTGACCCAGAGCTCAGTTTCGAATAACATACATATATTAGTCGTGTCCTGAGTCGGGGAAGCTAAAAAAAACCACTCCATTGGCTGATCTGGGCTTTCCCTGAGGAGTTAGCCTAAAGCTTATCTCCCAAATGGCAAGAACTCAATTCAGCCAGAAAACGTAACTTTTTACCCAGAGCTCGGTTCCGAACCACATACACATCTTAGTTGTGCCCTGGGTCGGGGAAGCTAAAAAAAACCCACTCCATTTGCTGATCTGAGCTTTCGCTGAGGAGTCAGACCAATGCTTATCTCCCAATTGCCAGAAGAACGCAATTCAGCCAGAAAACGTAACGTTTGACCCCGAGCTCGGTTCCGAACCACATATACATCTATGTGGATAGAGTGCAATACTGAAGGCTACTTCAGGTGACTGCTAGCTGCAGTTCGGCAGTTCAAATCTCACTGGCTCCAGGTTGACTCAGCCTTCCATCCTTCCGAGGTGGGTCAAATGAGGGCCCAGATTGTTGAGGGCAAGAGGCTGACTCTGTAAACCGCTTAGAGAGGGCTGTAAAAGCACTGTAAAGTGCAATATAAGTCTAACTGCTATTGTTATTCCCTCCTTCCTTCTTTCCTTCCTTCCTTCTTTTTCCTTTCATCTTCATTCTCCTTTCTTCTTCCCCCCTTTCCTTATTTTTCCTTGCTCTCTTCCCTTCTTTCCTCTTTCCCTTTCTCCTTTCTTCCTCTCCCTTCTTGCATGCTCAAATGCAAAAGGGGAAACCTTTCTCCTTCGGTTTTGTTTTTCATTTGTTTTGCTAGCCCTCTGCCAGCAAAAATGGAACTCAGGGGTGCTCACACACACACACACACACACACACACACACACACACAGAGACACGAGCCAGTTTTTAAGCCATGATGGCCTCCTGCAGCTCTCTGCTGGTGAAAACGGAGCTGGGGGGCAGCGTGACCCTCCCAAGCTTCATTTTCGCTGGCAGAGGCACCGTGGGCCAGTCCTTTGCTGCTTCCAGGGTGGCCCCCGGCCCCCTGTGGGCCAGATCTGGCCCCCGGGCCTTGAGTTTACCACCCCTGATCTAGTGGGATTGACATCAGCCTTACGAATCCGCTACTCCCTTTCAAGGCAGGCTGAAAATCTCGATTTTATTAGCAGAGGTAGCTCTGATCTGAGTGGAGAGGCTGTGTCAGGGCTGCCTCCAATCAATTTCTAGGAATGAAAACCCTGAACTCCATAGATTCAGAGAAAAGGTGCTTTTACTAAAAAAGAACTGAATTCAGCAAAAGTCAGGGAAGGTCCTCCTAGATGCCCGGCTGTCGATGGATGACCATGTGGCAGTCGTGGCAAGGGGGACGTTCCACCAGGTTCGCCTGGTGCACCAATTGCGCCCCCTATTGGACAGGGACGCCTTACGCACTCATGCGCTGGTGACGTCTCATCTGGACTACTGCAATGCTCTCTACATGGGGCTCCCCTTGAGATGCACCCGAAGACTACAGCTAGTTCAGAATGCGGCCGCGCGGGCTATCGTGGGGAGTACTAGGTACTCCCACATAACACCTCTCCTGCGCGAGCTGCACTGGATGCCTGTGGTTTTTCGGGTGCGTTTCAAGGTGTTGATTACCATCTTCAAAGCGCTCCATGGCACAGGACCTAGTTACCTGCGGGATCGCATCCTACCGCATACATCCCTGCGACCAATTCGCTCTCACAGGGAGGGACTCCTCCGGGTGCCGTCCACCAAGCAATGCCAACGGGCGGCGCCTATGAGTAGAGCCTTCTCTGTGATGGGCCCAACCCTCTGGAATGACCTCCCCCCCGATATCAGAACTACTACTGACCTCCGCTCCTTCCGACAAAAACTTAAGACTCACCTGTTCCAATTAGCTGGCCTGGCCCATTTATAGTCCCATTTATACCTCCTGGAAAATATTTTACCCTGGGATAGTTTTTAGGGGTGTTTTTTAATGTATTTTTAAATTTTAAAAATTTTAAATCTAACTTTAACTATTGTACAGTAAACTATTGCTACCTCCTCCAGCCACATCTATATTTATTTTATATTTATATTATGTATAGTTACTGTTTTTAATATGACTGTACACCGCCCCGAGTCCCTTCTGGGAGAGGGGCGGTCTAGAAATCAAATAAAAGTTAAAGTTAAAAGTTAAAGGTCTGAAGCAAATGCACACGAAAAAGACAAATTGAAAATAAGAGCTCCAGTAGTCAGGCTAACATATCATCAGCCAAGAAGACATTTTGAGAACATCTCTGGTCCAGGTGCTCCACGCTGCCCTCGTGCATGCTCTTCCCAGGATGGTTGGCCTTGAAGCTGTTAAACAACCCAAGCTGGCCTCTCTGAGTCCCCATCACTTCTCGGCAATTCCACCCTCCCGCCACCTGCACAGTTCCCCTCCCAAATGCCCATTGCTCCCTCCCGCAACGCTTCCACGGCAGCCAGCTTGAAGGAAAGCAGCAATGGCCAGACTGACAGGCTGCTTAGGAAACAATTAAAGTAGACTTCCCCAAACTTTCCAGCTTTGTGGACCGGTGGGGTGTGGGAGAGAGAGGAGATGGTTCTAGGCGGGTGGCAGGTTGTTTTATGGCCCACCAGCAGCCAACAGAGCTGGCAGCCGATTTGGACAGTGAGGAGGTTGGGGAGGAACCTGGGCCAGTCCTGGAGTCTGGGGAAGACTCTGTGTTGGAGGCAGAGATGGGGCCAGGGCCGTCTGACAGTTATCAGCTGCCTTCAGAGTCAGACATTAGTGAGACAGAGGAACAACTGGAGCCTGTTCCCGGTGTGCGCATGCACAGAGTTGCCAGACGAAGGGAACAGCTAGAGAACAGGGGTCGACTTGGGAGTAAGGCCACAGGAGGACGATGAATGGTCCCTCCCATAGGGAATAAAAGAGGAGCAAAAGGGGAGTGGAGTTTGCAGGAGACTATGAGTTCACTTCATTGGTTCGGGACTCTCCGAGACTCCTTGCCAAGTTCTGCAGATATCGGCCTGGCAGCTCTCCAAGCCAGAGAAGGTCTGTGACTGTAAATCCTCCCTTGAAAGATTTGGAGTTTTTGCCGGGACAAGGAATTTGCTTCATGCTCTTGGTCAGATAACAGGTAAGTGCATGTACAGCTTCATTTGCACAAGTGGCACAAACGTCTGCCACACGTAGAAATGGAGCATGCGTGTGTGAGCTTGCCCACTTTACTTTTACTTTATTTCAAGCTTATATACCGCCCCCTGTCCCAGAAGGGACTCGGGGCGGTGTACAATCAGGTTAAAAACATAAATACATAGGAGTAATACAAACATAGTTAAATACTAGTTACTTAAAAGAGGAGGTTGTAAAAAACTGTACCTAAAGTAAAGTAATTAAAAACAATGTTAAAAAATAACCCCTAAAAATACCCAATTAAAAATATCTGCCAGGAGGTAAGAAAGACTATAAATGGGCCAGGCCGGCTAAACAGAACAGGTGAGTCTTCAGTTTTTGTCGGAAGGAGCGGAAGTTGGTGGTGGTTCTGATATCAGGGGGGAGGTCATTCCAGAGGGTTGGGCCCATCACAGAGAAGGCTCTACTCCTAGGTGCCGCCCGTTGGCATTGCTTAGTGGACGGCACCAGGAGGAGTCCCTCCCTGTGAGACCGAATTGGTTGCAGGGAAGTATGTGGTAGGATGCGATCCCGCAAGTAGCTAGGTCCTATGCCATGGAGTGCTTTAAAGATGGTAATTAACACCTTGAAACGCACCCGAAAGACCACAGGCAGCCAGTGCAGCTCGCGCAGGAGCGGTGTTACGTGGGAGTACCTAGTACTCCCCATAATGGCCCGCGCGGCTGCGTTCTGGACTAGCTGCAGTCTTCGGGCGCGTCCCAAGGGAAGCCCCATGTAGAGAGCATTGCAGTAGTCCAGGCGAGACGTCACCAGTGCATGAGTGACCGTGCGTAGGGCATCCCGGTCCAGAAGGGGGCGCAATTGGCGCACCAGGCGAACCTGGTGGAACGCCCCCCTTGCCACGGCTGCCACATGGTCCCCTGCCAACACACATTGTGTCCGGTCGGAGAGGTAGGAGCCGAACCACCGCAAGACGGTGCCTCCAACTCCCATCCCCTCCAACCGGCGCAATAGGATACCATGGTCGATGGTATCAAAAGCCACTGACAGATCTAATAGGACCAGGATAGAGGAACAACCCCTATCTCTGGCCCTCCAGAGATCATCAACCAACGCGACCAAAGCCGTCTCCGTGCTGTGTCCGGGCTGGAAGCCGGACTGGCGTGGGCCTAGATATTCGGATTCTTCAAGGTGTCGTGGAAACGGCTGTGCCACCACATTCTCTACAACCTTCGCTAAAAAGGGAAGGTTGGAGACTGGACGGTAATTAGCTAGCTCCATCGGGTCAAGGGAAGGCCTCTTGAGTAAGGGCCTCACCATCGCCTCTTTCAAGGCGGTAGGTAAGGACCCCTTGCCCAATGAGGCGTTCACCAAGCCCAGTAGCCAACCTCGTGTCACTTCCCAGGATGCCAGTACCAGCCAGGAGGGACACGGGTCCATTAAACATGTGGTCGGTCGCAGCCGTCCACGCAACCTGTCCAAATCCTCGGGGGCAACAGAATCAAACTCCTCCCAGAATGGTCTCACAAGACTCACTGTTGACGGCTCCTCTGGTCCACTGAAGGGGGCCCATCCACTCCGGATCTGAGCGATTTTGTCCTGCAGATATTCCCCAAACTCCTCTGCTCTGCCCTGTAAAGGGGCTTCCTGCGTCCTCTGCGATAAGAGGGAGCGGGTCACCCGAAACAGGGCGGCAAGGCGGTTATCGGCGGACGCAATAAGAGTGGCACAATGTCTAAGTTTGGCCACTCTTAATTGGGCCACGAGGGAGGTCTACCCCTTGTGGAAATGTGCCCACCAGGTTATCGAGCATTTCACCAGCCTCGGGCCCAGGGAAGGGGCGGTGCGGTAGCTGTGATTATCCGGGAAGACTTAGAGCCGAGAGAGTTCACTGTGCCGCAGACATCCGGGTGTGAGTCCCTCGTCGTGAGATGGGGCCCAGGGAGGCAGTTGGGCCTGCTGATAGTATACCTGGCTCCTCGCTATACTTCAGCGGCCCTGCCCGAACTCCTTGAGCTGATCTCATCGGTGGCGGTTGAGACCCCCAAACTTTTAGTGATGGGGGACTTTAATCTGCCGTCGATGGGAGAAGCGTCTGAGGGGGTTCGGGAGTTCATGGCTTCCATGACAGCCATGGACCTGACCCAGTTAATTCAGGGCCCTACTCACGAGGGAGGCCACACCCTGGACCTTGTTTTTGTCTCTGGCCAGTGGACGAGTGATCTGGGAATAGGGGATTTAGACACTATTCCCCTGTCATGGTCGGATCACTCACTTCTCCGGCTGGACTTCCCTGGCGCTACCCCCCGCCGCGAGGAGGCGGAACTGGAAGGTATTAGATGGTTCCGCCCCAAGCGCCTGATGGAACCGGATAGGTTCCAGACGGAACTTGGGCCACCTACTGTGGACCTGACCCGCCCCCGAGTGGAGGACCTGGTAGACGCATGGAATAGTGCGACTACCGGGGCCCTAGACCGGGTGGCGCCTTTGCGGCCTCTCCTGCGGCGACGAACCACCCTGGCACCTTGGTTTACCGAGGAGCTAAGGGTGATGAAACGCCACAAGAGACGCCTAGAGAGTCGTTGGAGATCCTCCCGTTCCGAATTTGACCGAGCACAGGTACGAGCATATTTGAAGACGTACCTTGTGGCATTAAGAGCGGCCAAACGTCAACATTGTGCCGCTCTTATTGCGTCTGCAGATAACCGCCCTGCTGCCCTATTTCGGGTGACCCGTTCCCTCTTGTTTGAGAGACCACGGGAAGCCACACTACAGGGCAGAGCAGAGGAGTTTGGGAATTATCTACAGGACAAAGTCGCTCAAATCCGGATGGGATGGACCCCTTTCAGTGATTCAGTAGAGACGCCCGTTGCGAGTCTTGAGGGACCGCTTTGGGAGGAGTTTGACTCGGTTGCCATCGAGGATTTGGACAGGTTGCGTGGACGTCTGCGACCTACCACATGTTTATTGGACCCGTGTCCCTCCTGGCTTGTACTGGCATCCTGGGAGGTTACGCGCGACTGGCTCCTGGGCCTGGTGAACGCCTCGTTGGGTGAGGGTTCTCTACCGGCCGCCTTGAAAGAGGCGGTGGTGAGGCCCCTGCTCAAGAAGCCTTCCCTGGACCCAACGGACCTAGTCAATTATCGTCCAGTCTCCAACCTTCCTTTTTTAGCGAAGGTTGTAGAGAGTGTGGTAGCACAGCAGTTCCCACGCCACCTGGAGGAAAATGATTATCTAGACCCGCGCCAGTCCGGCTTCCGACCCGGGCACAGCACAGAGACGGCCTTGATCGCATTGGTTGATGATCTCTGGAGGGCCAGAGATAGGGGTTGTTCCTCTATCCTGGTCCTATTAGATCTCTCGGCGGCGTTCGATACCATCGACCATGGGATCCTGTTGCACCGGCTAGAGGGGCTGGGAGTCAGGGGCACCGTCTTACGGTGGTTTGGCTCCTACCTCTCTGATCGGACGCAACGTGTGTTGACAGGGGAGCAGAGTTCGACCCGGAGGCCACTCACATGTGGAGTGCCACAGGGATCGGTACTCTCGCCTCTCCTGTTCAACACATATATGAAACCGCTGGGCGAGATCATCCGTGGTTTTGGGGTGGGATATCATCTGTATGCTGATGATACTCAGCTATACATTTCCACCCCGAACCACCCCAATGAGGCCGTCGAAATGATGTCCCGGTGTCTGGAGGCCGTACGGGTCTGGATGGATGGCAACCGACTAAAACTCAACCCTTCCAAGACGGAGTGGCTGTGGCTTCCGGCCTCCCGGTTCAACCAGGTGTTTCCATCTCTGGCCATCGGGGGCATCCAACTAGCCCCCATGGAACAGGTGCGCAATTTGGGCGTCCTCCTGGATGCCCGGCTGTCCATGGATAACCATGTAACAGCCGTGGCAAGGGGGGCGTTCCATCAGGTCCGCCTGATGCGCCAATTGCGCCCCATATTGGACCGGGATGCCCTACGCACAGTCACCCATGCGCTAGTGACGTCTCGCCTGGATTACTGCAATGCTCTCTACATGGGGCTTCCCTTGAGATGCACTCGGAGACTACAGTTGGTCCAGAACGCGGCCGCGCGGGTGATTATGGGGAGGACTAGGTACTCCCCTGTAACACCTCTCCTGCGCGAGCTGCACTGGCTTCCTGTGGTCTACCGAGTGCGTTTCAAGGTTTTGATTATGATCTTTAAAGCGCTTCATGGCACAGGGCCTAGTTATATGCAGGATCGCATCCTGCCCCACACATCCCTACGACCAATTCGCTCACACAGAGAGGGACTTCTCCGGGTGCCGTCCGCCAAACAGTGCCGGGGGGCGACACCCAGGAGCAGAGCCTTCTCTGTGGTGGGCCCAGCCCTGTGGAATGACCTCCCCCGTGACATCAGGATTACTTCCGATCTCCGCTCCTTCCGTGTACAGCTGAAGACCCACCTCTTTCAATTATCTGGCCTGGCTCAATCGTAATTATTCTTATTCCTCCTAACTGTTTTTAAATTGTATTTTAAACGTTAAATTTTAATTCTATATTGGGTTTTTATAATTGGGGTATTTTAATGCGGGTCTTTTAACTGTCTATATGATGTAAATTGTTTACCTCCTCCGAGTCCGTGTTTGTGTATCTGTATGTATGTTCTGTATGTACGCCTATGTGTTTTATATATTTTCTGTGTTTTATATGCCCCATTGTACGCCGCCCCGAGTCCTACTTGGAAAGGGAGCGGCTAATAAATTCAAACTTATTATTATTATTAATGCCACAAGGTAGGTCCGTGAATAGGCTCTTACCTGTGTTCGATCAGATTCGGAGCGTGAGGACCTCCACCTGCCCTCTAGGCGTCTCCTATGGCGCTTCATCACCCTCAGGTCCTCGGTAAACCAAGGAGCCCGGGTGGGTCGTCGCCGCAGGAGAGGCCGCAAAGGCGCAACTCAGTCCAGGGCCCCAGCGGCCGCCCTATTCCAGGCGGCCACTAGGTTCTCGGAGCGAGAGCGGGTCAGGGCTACAGGGAATGGCCCAAGCTCCGTCTGGAACCTGTCCGGTTCCATCAGGCGCCTGGGGCGGTACCAACTTGGACAGTTTGGTTCCGCCTCCTCGCGGTGGGGGGTAGCGCCAAGGAAGTCCAGCCGGAGAAATGAGTGATCTGACCATGACAGGGGAGTGATGATAACATCCCCTCTTCCCAGATCACTCGTCCACTGTTCAGATACAAAAACAAGGTCCAGAGTGTGGCCACCTTCGTGTGTGGGGCCCTGAATTAATTGGGTCAGGTCCATGGCTGTCATGGAAGCCATGAACTCCCGAGCTACCTCGGATGCTTCCCCCGTCGATGGCAAGTTGAAATCCCCCATAACCACAAGCTTGCGGGTCTCAACTGCTGTTTCTGAGATCAGCTCGAGGAGCTCGGGCAGGGCTGCTGATGCATAGCGAGGAGCCAAGTATACAATCAGCAAGCCCCACTGCCTCCCTGGGCCCCATTTCACACCAAGGGACTCACACCCGGGTATCTGAGGGACAGTGAACTCCCTCGGCTCTAGACATTCCCGTATAACTACAGCCACCCCGCCACCCTTACCCAGGGCCCGAGGCTGATGGAATGCACGGAAACCCAGTGGGCACATTTCCACGAGGGGTAAACCACCCTCGTGGCCCAACCAGGTCTCCGTTATCCCTGCAAGGTCCAGCTCCCCCTCTGAGATTAACTCATTAATGAGGGGGGCCTTGTTGATCACGGACCTTGCATTGCAGAGCATCAGCCTCAGGCCCTGGCTCTGTAGTTCCTGACCACCTAGATTGCGGGGGTTGGTACAAACGACCGGGCGTATCCAACAGCCGCGGTCTCCCAACCGACCTTGCGATCTTCTCTTGTCCTCGCATCCCCTCCTCCCCGCGACCGTTGTAATAAAACAACCCTCTGTTGGAATGTCCTTTCCCCTCCCCCCCTCCACCACACTCACTTCCCTCCTAGACTCACCTGTTCGCCTGACACTGGCCCCCCCTCCTGAGCAGATTAACCCGCCCCACCCTGAAACCCTCCCTGGAACCCCCTAAAAAGGATAGAAAACATTTGGTTAAAAACCCCCTAAGCTTCCGTTTCCTCCACCTCTCGGGGTCTATAAACCCGTCATCAAGGCGGGCCCTTACAAGCGCCAAGGGCCATGCCTGCGAGAGGGGGGACTCCCGCAGACGGAGCAGGTCTAACCTCGAATAAATAATCTTAAAAACACGATGGGGTCAAAGGTGCTGTAGATAGTAAGTGATCAGTCACTAAAGGGGGGGGAGGGTGATCAAATGATCAACTGCTCATGCAAATGCTTGCCTGTCCCTTCAGGTAGCCTGGTTGTGAACAGCTCGTGGCCCAGTAGTGGGCTGTGGCTTCTGGGTTGGAGAGTTAGAGAACGGGGACAGGCGCCTTCAGAGGCTCATGAGTTAGAGGAAGGAATGGAGGCTGCACAAGGGGTAGGGATGCGGGTGAAATTTGGGCACACAGATTTCGCCATGGACTCACAACATCCTGGGGTCACCTTTTGCAAACATCTCAGCCAGATTCCGACAAGCAAAGTCAATGGGGAAAGCCAATTCGCTTAATGACCACATGATTCCCTTAACAACCACCTTGCTTAGCAACTAAATTCTGGTCCCAGTTGTGGTCGTAAGTCGAGCCCCAACCAGCGGTAAAAAAAATGACCTCCCTTTTTTGAGCAGCAGATGAGCGACCAGTTGCTCCTCTCTGGAGGCTTTTCAAGGGGAGACTGGGCAGCCCTTGGTCCAGGGTGGTATAAGGCGGTGAGGGTGAACCTATGGCACGCAGGGCACTCTCTGTCGCCAGCTGCTCTTCTGGTTTAAAAAACAGACCTTTTGGGGGGTGTTTTTTAGGCTGTTTTCAAGCTGAAAAACTGCCTGAAAATGCCCCCAAAACAGCCCAAAAACAGCCTGGAAAAGGCTCAAAAATGGCCAAAAAACAGGCATGCGTTCACTGACCAGTTGGTCTTTGGGCTTCCGGCACTCCGACGTGTGCACATGGACATGTATTTTGGTTTGGGCACTTGTTGCCGAAAAGCTTCACCATCATTGGTATAAGGTCTCCTGCTCAGACAGGGGGTTGGGCTACAGGACCTCTAGGGGCAATTCCAATTCCGCTATTCTGTTAATTGATCAGGGGAACAGCTTGCCTCGAGAAGTCATGGATGCTCCACCCCTGGAGGTTTTCAAGAAGAAACTGGACAGCTATTTCTCCAGAATGATACATGTTTCTTGCTTGAGCTGGGAGTTGGACTAGAGGACCTCTAAGGTCCCTTCCCATTCTGCTATTTTGTAAATTAATCAGTGGAATGGCTCGCCTTTCAAAAACAAACTGGACAGCTGTTTGTCCAGAATGGTATAAAATCTTCTGCTGGAAGCCACGCCTGATGTGCGTGTGTGCATATGCGCACCGGAGCTCCAGAAACCGGAAGACCAGCTGGCCTGTGTGTTAGGGATGTAACCCTAGGCTTGGCTTGGCAATGTATATAAACTATGATTACTTTACTGTTACTTTAAATGCTAAAGAGATGTACTTGGTTTGTTACCTCAAGTAGCCATAAGAGGGAGTCAGAATGGCTGTTAGCTCTGTTTTGTTAGAAGTTGATCGGTGAATTTTGAGGTATTGTGGTTTGCTACTGTTTAGCTATACCTTGTGTGTTAAACTGACTATTTTGATAACTGAATTACTGAACCGTGTATGACTTGGACTGTTAACTGGACTCTGAATACCTCTATATTGCTACATAATAAACTACCATATTTTATTCTATTCAGTGTATGCTGATTTGTGCGTGTTATTCCATATCATCCTCATTACGCTTCTCTGCATACTCGCTCTTCTAATAGGGAGCATAATTACTTAAGAGGTTGGACTAGAAGATCTCCAAGGTCTCTTCCAATCCTGTTATTCTATGTTCTTTCAGCAGACCCTAGACACAACGCTGCCAAAAATGAAGATTTATTAGTGAAAAGGTACTGCACATCTCCTACTTCACCGCCCCTGATTTTATTCCATTCGCCCCACCGGATTTCCCAGTTCTCCTGGTTTTGGGAACCCCTCCTGGCTTTTCCTGGCTCTTCCTCCAGAAACAAAGCTTTCCTTTCAGGATCTCTCTGCAGAGATGGAGCTTCCCCTGCAGGATGGTGCAGAAGGCGGAGCTCTGCTTGTCCATGGGTGACGACAATGGTTGTGGTAGTCTCCCTGCCTGTCCTCCTCCTCCTCCTCCTCCTCCTCCTCCTCCTCCTCCTCCTCCTCCTCCTCCTCCTCCTCCTCCTCCTCCTCCTCCTCCTTCCCTTTTGTCTCTCTTTTGCCCCCTTCCTTCTTTTTCTTTTGGTCTTGAGCTCTGCCTCCAAATGAACAGTCCCTCTTGAAGATTCAATTTCTTCTCCAGGATGTTCCCTAAAGTGGTCATCTTCTCGCTCTCTGGAGACCTCTGTTCCTGGGGCGTCTGTTTCTTCTTCCCAGCTTCTGGGGGCCTTCCTGGGGAACAGCCGATAGGCCTCCTCCCTCTAGGATGAGGACGTTGGGCCCCACCGCCCTGCCCCATATCTCCTGCTTGCATAAGGTCTACTGGAGCCTGTCTTTTCAGCCAGAGAACCTTGTCCTTACGGTCTGGAATCTCACTTGGCTTTAGGATGCCATGATCTCCAGATCCCACCACTGTGCTGTAGATCTGATCACTTGTTTTTTCCAAGGGGGCCACCAAGGAAAGGGGAGGACCCTCAGCTAAATTTGGGGGTTGTCTCGTTGCTGAGGAGTTAGCCCATCTCCAGCTGCCCATCTCTTCTCTGAGGGACTCTCCTGCTTCCTTGTTCTGGTCTTCCCACTTCACCTCCGACCTTCTCCCCTGGTCCCAATCATCTCCCCAAATGCCTGTTGGGCTGCCTTGGGACTTGGTCTCCAGGGACAAAAGGATCTGCTCCTTAGCAATAGAAAAGGTGACACTCTCCTTTCTCCCCTCTTCCTCACTGTCTGTCTTCAGGGTCACGATACAACTTTCATGATGGACCTGAAGTTCAACATCTGTCCTTATGGCGTCTTGCTTTTGAAGTGGGCCCCTTCTACTCTCCTTGGGAGATTGAACATCATGGCCTCCCGTGGGGGACCTGCTTTGTCTAGAGGATGAAGGATGTGGCAGGCAGAGGAATCTCTCGCATTCAGAAGACCACTGTTCCGGCAATTGGGTCCTACAAAAGGCTTGGCACCTGGTTGCTTCTCCCAGAGAGTGACCAAGGAACTCGTTCCACATAAGCCTCCTTCCTCTCCTTTGTAGCCTGCTGCTCCATGTTGCATGATGCTCCCTCTTGACTTGTCCGTAATGTCTCGTTACAACATCCTCGTAGGAGGAATTGGGAACATGAACACAGTGTGGGAAGAAATAGGAGATTTGTTGAGGGATGGAAGCATGATATGGTTGGCCCTCCCAAGGCCTGCAAGACATCTTGGCAGCTTCTGGCTCTTGGAGAGAAGAACTGCTCGTGACATCTCCTGAGGACCCTTCTGACCCTTCCATGTCGTCTCCTGAGGACCAAGAAGAATCCTGGGCTTCGTTGTCTTCTGCTAGCAGAGAGGAATCATCTACCAGATCTTCCTCTAGCTTCCATCGGACTTTCTCCTTCTTCTTTTTCTTCTTCTCCTCTGGCCATTTTGATGAGGCCATGGAGCTTTTCTTTGGGGCTGGTGAATGGTAGGAGAGACTGATGGGTATCTTAGGAGACCTTTTCAGTTCCCTGGTAGCCGCTGAAGGTTTTGGAGGAGAATCCATTCCTTCTAGTGCGTCTCTCTGCTTGGTTGTCCTTGGAGAACTGTCTTCCATCTGCCAGCTGACCATCTTTGCGTTAACGCCTGGAAGAGGCATCCTGTTTTTCCCCCTCGGCGTGGTCCCTCCATTTGCAAACGTCACTTTTTGGAAGCTGGCTCTCCTTTCAGGCTTACCAACATTGGACACGTCATTCCTGGTGGTGTATAAAGAAGGAGAGGAAGGTGGCAGGATTTGAGGATCTTCCGTTTATTTATTTATTTACTGAGCGCTTATAGACCGCCCCCTCTCCCGAAAGGGACTCGGGGCGGTGTACAGTCCATATCAGAAATACAACATATAAACAATTAAAATTATTAAATAGATAAATAGATACGAAGGAGGATAAAAAGGTAAAAAGAACTGTACAGCTGAGTAAATAATTTAAAACCCCAACAAATATCCCATAAAATTAAATTTAAAAAACAATACCCCTAAAATACCAGATTAAAAATATGTTTGCCAGGAGGTAGCAGTTATGATTATGCCAGGCCAGCCAATCGGAACAGGTGTGTCTTCAATTTTTGTCGGAAGGAGCGGAAGTCGGTGGTGGTTCTAATATCGGGGGGGAGGTCATTCCAGAGTGTTGGGCCCATCACAGAGAAGGCCCTACTCCTTTGCGCCGCCCGTTGGCATTGCCTAGTGGACGGCACTAGGAGAAGTCCCTCTCTGTGAGAGCGGATTGGCCGCAGGGATGTATGTGGAGAGATGCGATCCCGCAGGTAGCTAGGTCCTGTGCCATGGAGCGCTTTAAAGATGGTGATCAAAACCTTGAAACACACCCGAAAAACCACAGGCAGCCAGTGCAGCTCGCGCAGGAGTGGTGTTATGTGGGAGTACCTAGTACTCCCCATGACAGCCCGCGCGGCTGCGTTCTGGACTAGCTGCAGTCTTCGGGCGCATCCCAAGGGAAGCCCCATGTAGAGAGCATTGCAGTAGTCCAGGCGAGACGTCACCAGTGCATGAGTGACCGTGTGTAGGGCATCCCGGTCCAGAAGGGGGCACAATTGGCGCACCAGGCGAACCTGGTGGAACGCCCCCCTTGCCACGGCTGCCACATGGTCATCCATTGACAGCCGGGCATCTAGGAGGACGCCCAAATTGTGCGTCCGTTCCACAGGGGGCAATTGTTCGCCCTCTATGGCCAGCGATGGAGTCAGCTGGCTGAACCGAGGCGCTGGAAGCCACAGCCACTCAGTCTTGGAGGGGTTGAGTTTGAGTCTGTTGTCCCCCATCCAGACCCCGACGGCTTCCAAACACCGGGACATCACTTCGACAGCCTCGTTGGGGTGGTTTGGGGTTGAGATGTACAGCTGAGTATCATCAGCGTACAGATGATACTCAACCCCAAAACCACGGATGATCTCACCCAGCGGCTTCACATATGCGTTGAACAAAAGGGGCGAGAGGACCGACCCCTGCGGCACCCCACAAGTGAGTGGCCTCAGGGTCGACCTCTGCCCCCCTGTCAACACACATTGCATCCGGTCGGAGAGGTAGGAGCCGAACCACCGGAAAACGGTGCCTCCGACTCCCATCCCCTCCAACCGGCGCAATAGGATACCATGGTCGATGGTATCAAAAGCCGCCGAGAGATCTAATAGGACCAGGATAGAGGAACAACCTCTATCTCTGGCCCTCCAGAGATCATCAACCAACGCGACCAAGGCTGTCTCTGTGCTGTGCCCGGGTCGGAAGCCGGACTGGCGTGGGTCTAGATATTCGGATTCGTCAAGGTGTCGCGGAAATTGCTGTGCCACCACATTCTCAACAACCTTCGCTAGAAAGGGAAGGTTGGAGACTGGACGATAATTAGCTAGCTCCGTTGGGTCAAGTGAAGGCCTCTTGAGTAAGGGCCTCACCACCGCCTCTTTCAAGGCAGTTGGTAAGGATCCCTCACCCAATGAGGCGTTCACCAGGCCCAGAAGCCAGCCTCGTGTCACCTCCCAGGATGCCAGTACCAGCCAGGAGGGACACAGGTCCATTGAACATGTGGTGGGTCGCAGCCGTCCACGCAACCTGTCCATATCCTCAGGGGCAACAGAGTCAAACTCCTCCCAGAATGGTCTCACAAGACTCACTGTTGACGGCTCGTCCGGTCCACTGGAGGGGGCCCATCCACTCCGGATCTGAGCGACTTTGTCCTGCAGATATTCCCCAAACTCCTCTGCTCTTCCCTGCAAGGGTGCCCCCCGCGTCCTCTGCGACAAGAGGGAGCGGGTCACCCTAAACAGGGCGGCAGGGCAGTTATCCGCGGACGCAATAAGAGCGGCACAATGTCTACGTTTGGCCGCTCTCAATGCCACAAGGTAGGTCCGTAAATAGGCTCTTACCTGTGTTCGATCAGACTCGGAGCGTGAGGACCTCCACCTGCTCTCTAGACGTCTCCTATGGCGCTTCATCACCCTCAACTCCTCGGTATACCAAGGAGCTCGGGTGAGTCGCTGCCGTAGGAGAGGTCGCAAAGGTGCAACCTGGTCCAAGGCCCCAGCCATCACCCTATTCCAGGCGGCCACTAGGTCCTCCGACCGAGCGCTGGTCAGGGCTACAGGTAGTGGCCCAAGCTCCGTCTGGAACCTATCCGGTTCCATCAGGTGCTTGGGGCGGTACCAGCTTGGACAGTCTGGTTCCGCCTCCTCGCGGTGGGGGGTAGCGCCAGGGAAGTTGAGCCGGAGACATGAGTGATCTGACCATGACAGGGGAGTAACAACTAAATCCCCTATTCCCAGATCACTCGTCCACTGCTCAGATACAAAAACAAGGTCCAGTGTGTGACCACCTTCGTGTGTGGGGCCCTGAATTAATTGGGTCAGGCCCATGGCTGTCATGGAAGCCATGAACTCCCGAGCCACCTCAGATGCTGCTCCCGTCGACGGCAGGTTGAAGTCCCCCATAATCAAAAGCTTGGGGATCTCAACCGCCGTCTCTGAGATCAGCTCGAGGAGCTCGGGCAGGGCCGCTGATGTATAGCGAGGAGCCAAGTATACAATCAGCAGACCCCACTGCCTCCCTGGGCCCCATTTCACACCTAGGGACTCACACCCGGGTATCTGAGGGACAGTGAACTCCCTCGGCTCTAGACAATCCCGTATAACTACTGCCACCCCACCACCCTTACCCAGGGCCCGAGGCTGATGGAATGCACGGAAACCCGGTGGGCACATTTCCACGAGGGGTAAACCACCCTCGTGGCCCAACCAGGTCTCCGTAATCCCTGCAAGGTCCAGCTCCCCCTCAGAGATCAACTCATTAATGAGGGGGGCCTTGTTGGTCACGGACCTTGCATTGCAAAGCATCAGCCGCAGGCCCTGGCTCTGTAGTTCCTGACCACCTAGGCTGAAGTCCACAAAGGCTGCATGTAGGTGGCTGTGGGTCGATAGGGCGAGAGCGGCAGGGATCCAGTCATCTCGCGGGGGGAGAGGAGGCGATATGGGTGGCAGAAAGGCCCTCAGAGATCGCTGAACCCTTTTGGGAAGTCCCCATCGATGCTTCAATGTAAGATGTCTCGGGTGGGCCTCCAAGCGTTCCTTTTCCTCAACGCTAAGGAAATCGAGGTCTTGACTAATGATTTGCACTTCTCCATCCCATGGGGAAACCTTGGCCATCATCCCTCTAGTGCACTTCTCAGTTTTAAAGAGATGTGGGGCAAAAGCTTGCCATGACTGTAGCTCCGTTGACAGCAAACCCCATGCGTGCTGGATCCTTTTCCACTGGATGTGGAATTCCAGAATGTTCTGGATGCCCTCTGGGAGGAAAGAGAGTCCCGTCTTGGTCCCTGAGCAAGTCTGAGCTTTAGTTTGCTGAGATCTGCCTGTTGCTCTCTGTCTCTTACCACAAACACTCCATTTTATAAAAGTCTTCTGCTTGGGCTTGGGCTTAAAAATCACCGGTTCATAGACATCTTCCATTGTCGGCAACGATTTGGGTGGCAAAGGCAAAAGAGGGTGGGATCCAGTCATCCCAGGATGAGAAGGAGATCCGGGTGGCAGGAAGGCCCTCAGAGATCACCGGATTCTTCCCGGAAGGCCCCATCTGTGCTCTGAGGTACGATGTCTCAGGTGGGCCTCCAAGCGTTCCTTCATCTCAGCGCTGAGGAAAATGAGGTCTTGAGTGAGGATTTGCACGTCCCTTGTCTCCCTTCTGGGTTTCCTAGACTTAGTTCTCTCTGCTTGAAGATATGGGGCAAAGACATGGAGAGATCTAAGCATCATCAACGGTAGGGCCCACGCATGCTGGATTTTCTTGTGTTGGATATGGAATTCCAGAAGATCCCTCTCCTCAACAGGGAGGAAAGAGGGCATCATTTTGGGACAAAAGAACCTCATTGTTTCAGTAGTCTCCCCTGCCTTAACCTGTAATGCTCTTTGGGGTGTCTCTATTGCCCCCAAATGGCGCTTTGCCTTTTGCAATGGTGCCAAAACTTGGGGAGCAAGTGATGTGTCCTGAGGCCGTCTATACCTGTGAGACCAGAGAAGTCGTTCTGGAACCTGGGAAGAGGGCTGAGGAGGGGGGAATGGATGAAACAGGTGTTGAATCCGTTTTGGAATCTCCAATCTATGCTTTGTGACCATAGTCTTCACACTGCTCTCTAGATGTTGCCGTATGTTTGTGTTGAGGAACCAAAGCTGCTGGGCCTTCGTTTCCACATCTGCCTTGTCTCCTGGAAGCCTCTGGGGTCTCCTTCCAGTGTGCTTCTCTAGGTTGAGTGGAAAGGGAGCAAAAATGTCCAGAGATTTCAAGATGCCAGATGGCAGGCCCCAGGCATGCTGGATCTTCTTCTGGATGACGTGAAACTCCAGAAGGTTCCAGGACGTATGGACGTAGGAAAGCAGCCTGACCTCAGAGGATCTGACGGCAGCTGCTGGGAAGCTGGAACTAGATCTTGCCTCTGGTTTCCTCTGGTGGATGTTGTTCACCGGCTTGACGGTGGCTTCGTTCCAGGATGAGGTCCACCAGGGTGGTCCTTCTCTTCTGGAATGGGAAGCATGAACTCCCTCTCGCAGGTGGAATCCCACATGACGTTTACGGTGGGCCTTTTCGACAGGGACCTGATGTGGAGGGACCATTGCTCTCAACGAATCTTGGATCAGTAGAGGAAGGCCCCATGTGTGTTCCCGGATCTGACGGCTCACATGATACTCCAGGCGGTCCTTTGCCTCTTGACTTCTCAGAGAAGGGACTGTCGCAAAAGCCTGCAGAGATCTCTGGAGCAACGGTGGACCTGTGACCACTGAACTTTTGGCCTTTTCCAGTTTCTGCACTACAGAAGTTTCAATCTTGGGCAGAGGAGGAGGAGCAAGAGCAGGAGGAGGAGGAGATGACTTCATGTGTCTGAGAGCTTCTTGGACCTTCCAGGGCAGCTGCCAACGCTTCAGTTGGACTCTCTTCTTCAGGTGAAGCTCCAGCTTCTTTTTGGTCTCGGCGGCCACAAAGGCGAGGACTCGAGGCCTCCTCACCACAACTGTGACCCCCAGGGGCCTGTCTGAGGTGGAAGCGGGAGCAGAGGGCATGAAGCTCTTGAGGAACCTGAGAAGAACCAAGGGCATCCCCAGAAGATGCTGGAGCCTCTTGGCTACCCAGTGAGACTCTAAGCCCTGAATCATGGCTTCGTTCATGAAGGGGACGGGCACAGGCAGAAAGCGCATCTCCTCTACCTTGGCAGCCTCAGGAGAAGCTCGCTCAGATGAGCCTCTGCTGCTCTTCTGCTTCTGGACACGTTTGTGGTATTTACTGGACCGGTGGCTCTTCAAGCTGCTGAAGACGAGGGTGGAGTCACTAGAAGAGTCCGTTCAGGTACTGATGGAAGAGGTCTCATACGTGCTGGATGACCAACTTGAGACGTCCTCCATATAATCATCCAGCTCCCTAGAGAAACTGTCCCATGTCTCTCGGTCCTGGGAGGTGGCTTTCAAGGCCTTCTGCCCCACAGGAACACTCGCCACATGCTGACCGTTTTCGGCAAAGCCCTCCTCCCATACATAAAAGGCACCACAGACAGAATCAGCAAGATCCTCCACAAACACAACATCAAGACAGCATTCTACACAAACCGAAAAATATCCACCATCCTAAGAAACCCCAAAGACAAAATAGAGTTAGAAAATCAAGGAGTATATGAAATCTCATGCATGGATTCCCCAGCCAGCATACCGGCTAGGGAATTCTGGGAGTTGAAATCCACCCCATTCTGAAAGTTGCCAAGTTTGAGAAACACTCAAAGGGAATGAAAAATAAGCCGAATTATTTTTATATTATAGATATTAGATCTTTTTGAGGTTTAGAGAAACTGGGCCCTTTCTGTTCTGACTGAGGCTTCCCAAGAGCATGAAGCAAACTCCTTGTCCCGACAAAAACCCCTTTTATTAATTGACTGCGAATTCTGCTCATTCACTTCCAGCAAAATCTTTCGAGGGAAGATTTACAGTCACAGACCTTCTCTGGCTTGGAGAGCTGCCAGGCCGATCTCTGCAAAACTTGGCAAGGAGTCTCGGAGAGTCACGTACCAATGAAGGGAACTAATTGACTCCTGCAAACTCCCCTCCCCTGTCGCTCCTCTTTTATTCCCTCAGGGAGGGGCCATTCATCGTCCACCTGTGGCCTTACTCCTGAGTCGACCCCTGTTCTTTAGCAATTTCCTTTGTCTGGCAGCTCTGTGCATGCGCACACTGGGAACAGGCTCCAGCTGTTCTTCTGCCTCACTGATGTCTGATTCCGAAGGCAGCTGATAACTGTCTGACGGCCCTGGCCCCCTCTCTGCCTCGTGACAGAGCCCTCGTCCGATCCTTCCCCAGACTCCAGGACTGGCCCAGGTTCCTCCCCAACCTCCTCACTGCCACTGCATCTTGGTGGGCCACAACACTTTCTGAGCTGAGAATGCAAGAAGGGAAAGAACTGAATTCTTATTTTATTGATTTACATCCTGCCTATTTTTACAAATAACTCAAAGGGGCGAACATATGCAGCACACCTTCTATTTTCCCCACAACAACAACTCTGTTAGGTAGGTTAGGTTGAGGGAGAGCGATTGGCCCAAAGTCATCTTTCATGCCTAAGGCGGGACTAGAACTCACCATCTCCCTGCTTTCTAGCCCGGTGATTTAATTACTAGACTGGCTCTCTGACTTTCAATTTTGGGCTCAGTTTCGGTCGTAAGTCGAGGCCAGCCTATAGGGCAGTGTCTGACATCTTGCCAATCACCGAAGTGTTTTTAAGAAGGCAGCCAGGGTAATGGTACAGGGTCTCCTGCCTGAGCAGGGGGTTGGACTAGATGACCTCCAAGTCACAGACTGGCTTGGAGAGCAGCCAGGCCGATATCTGCAGAACTTGGCAAGGAGTTTCGGAGAGTCACGAACCAATGAAGTGAACTAATGGTCTCCTGCAAACTCCATTCCCCGTCCGCTTCTCTTTTATTTCCTTGCCGACATCTTGCCGATCACCAAAGTGTTTTTAAGAAGACAGCCATTTGTCTGGAATGGTGCAGGGTCTCCTGCCTGAGCAGGGGGTTGGACTGGATGACCTCCAAGTCCCTTCCAACTCTTGTTATTCCGTATTCTGTTCTGTAAGGTTTTTTGACTCCTTCCTTAACAGGCGTCCTGGTTCTTTTTCCTCCCTTGAAATTTATACTGACTTAATCCTACAAAGGCCTGCTTTCCGAGACTCCCATGAATTATAAATGCTCGCCTTTTTACGAGGTCTTCTGGGGGAAATGCAGATAATTGGAAAGCGGGAGGCTCGGCCTCAGTGCTGGCTCAGGCATTTTCTTCCCTACCTCGTTCGGTTTCATCAAAGCCCATCTGCTTTTTGAGATTTTGCCTCTCCCACCCATAAGGAAAAGGGGAAATTTGGATGAATTTTACATAGGTGGAATGTGTAGCATTTCTGCCCTGTTTTTTTGTTCCTTTTAGTGTCGTGTCCGTTTGTGCAAGGTTGAAAAAATTCCTGCATTTTACCACCAGCCGTCTGCGGCTCTGCTTTCCCTTATTTCGCTCAACTCTGAGGGAAATTGAAAGAAATTTGGAAGGAAAAATAAGATAGAAGATCAAGGGAATTGCAAAAAGTAGACAAGTAGTAAAATTGCAGAACGTATACAGGTAGTAAAAGGGGCTCAGTGGCTAAGACGGTGAGTTTGTTGATCAGTAGGTTGGCAGTTTGGCGGTTCGAATCCCCAGCGCCGCATAACGGAGTGAGTTCCCATGACTTGTCCCAGCTTCTGCCAACCTAGCAGTTCGAAAGCACGTAAAAAATGCAAGTAGAAAAATAGGAACCACCTTTGGTGGGAAGGTAAACTGCGTTCTGTGCACCTTTCAGCATTGAGTCATGCCGGCGACATGACCATGGCAACGTCTTCGGACAGCGCTGGCTCTTTGACTTTGAAACGGAGATGAGCACCGCCCCCTAGAGTCGGGAATGAGTAGCACAGATGTGCTAGGGGAATCTTTACCTTTTATACAGGTGTTCCTTGACTTAAAATCCTTTGTTGAGAGATTGTTTGTACTTACAATGACGCTGAAAAAAAAGGAGTTAGGACTACTTTTCACACTTACGACCGTCGTAGCATTCTCCCATGGTCATGTGATCGCCATTCGGACACTTGGCAGCCGACTCATATTTATGATGGTTACACTGTCTTGGGATCATGTGATTGGCACTTACGACCTATCCAGCTGGCTTTCGAAAAAGTAAAATCAATGTGGGAAACCAGATTCGCTTAAGAATTGCAGTGATTCACTGCAGTGTGGCAAGAAAGAAAATACTGAAACTTTGGGGCTCAGGTGTGGTGGTAGGTCGAGGACTATAGAGATAGATAGGTAGGTAGATAGGTAGATAGATAGATATAGATGATAGATGATAGATAGGTAGGTAGGTAGGATGATAGATAGATAGATGATAGATGGATAGATGGATAGATAGATAGATAGATAGATAGATAGATAGATAGATAGATAGATAGATAGATTAGATGATAGATAGATAGATAGATAGATAGATAGATAGATAGATAGATAGATAGATAGATAGAGGTATAGGTGGTACCGTGCTCAATAGTAGTAACTGTGAGAAGGATCTTGGAGTCCTAGTGGACAACCATTTAAATAGGAGTCAGCCATGTGCAGCAGCTGCCAAAAAAGCCAACACAGTTCTAGGCTGCATCAACAGAGGGATAGAATCAAGATCACGTGAAGGGTTAATACCACTTTATAATGCCTTGGTAAGGCCACACTTGAAATACTGCATTCAGTTCTGGTCGCCACGATGTAAAAAAGATGTGGAGACCCTAGAAAGAGTGCAGAGAAGAGCAACAAAGATGATTAGGGGACTGGAGACTAAAACATATGAAGAACGGTTGCAGGAACTAGGTATGTCTAGCTTAAGAGAAAGAAGGACTAGGGGAGACATGATAGCAGTGTTCCAATATCTCAGGGGTTGCCACAAAGAAGAGGGAGTCAAACTATTCTCCAAGGCACCTGAGGGTAGAACAAGACGCAATGGGTGGAAACTAATCAAGGAGAGAAGCAACTTAGAACTGAGGAGAAACTTCCTGACAGTTAGAACAATTAATCAGTGGAACAGAAGTTGCCTCCAGAAGTTGTGAATGCCCCAACACTGGAAGTCTTTAAGAAGATGTTGGATAGCCATCTGTCTGAAATGGTATAGGGCCTAGGCAGGGGGTTGGACTAGAAGACCTCCAAGGACCTTTCCAACTCTACTATTGTATTATTGTGTTATTGTATTATTGTATAGATGGATGAGCAGAGATAGATAGATAGATAAATAGATGATAGATAGATAGATAGATAGATAGATTGATAGATAGATAGATAGATAGATAGATAGATAGATAGATAGATGATAGATAGATGGATGGATGGGCAGATAGATAGATAGATAAATAGATGATAGATAGATAGATAGATAGATAGATAGATAGGTAGATAGATAGGTAGGTAGGTAGGTAGGTAGGTAGGTAGGTAGGTAGATAGATAGATAGATAGATAGATAGATAGATAGATAGATAGATAGATAGATAGATAGATAGATAGATGATAGAAGAAATGGAGGATATATGATAGATGGAAACATAAGAGAGAGGAGAGATAGAGAGTTGGAGAGATGAAGAGAAATAGATAGATAGGATGATAGATAGATAGATAGATAGATAGATAGATAGATAGATAGATAGATAGATAGATGGAGAAATGGATGATAGATGATAGATGGAGAGATAAGAGAGAGGAGAGTTGGAGAGATGAGGAGAAATAAATAGATAGATTGATAGATGATAGACAGACAGATGATAGATAAAAAAAATACCCCTCAACACCATTAATTTTACTTATCAATTTGTGATATTCTTATTCCCATTTCTTGTTCAGGAACTCCAGTTGACCAATGTTTGTAGCATCCTATCTCTCCCTCCCCCCTGCCCGCCCCCAGAAAACCCTGCAAGGTAGGACAGTTCCGTAGTTGAGGGAGAACTCGAACCTGGATCTCCTGGGGCCAGCGCAGGACTTTCCCTGCCACACCACGAACTTTAGTGTGATGTAAAAGAGTGCTTTCTGAATTAAAGTTACTGTGCGTACATTGTATGACGATGGAATGTTTCTATTTTTTTTTAAATTGCTTTGTCATCTACCCATAAAATAGCAATGACTGAAAGTATTTTTTTAAAAAAAAACAAGCTAGATAATATCAGAAGGAATAAAAAATGGAAGGAAAGTAAAGGAAAAGAAAGGAAAGGAGGGAAGGAAAGGAGGAAAGGAAAGGAAGGTAGGAAGGTAAAGGAACACTTTTTAAAATAAACCCAGAAAACAGAGCAACGACTAAAATGGAAAGAAGGAAAAGGAAAGGAAAAGAAAGGAAAGAAAAGGAGGGAAGGAAAAGAAAGGAAAGGTGGAAAGGAAAGGAAAAGAAGGTAAAGGAACACCTTTTTAAATAAACCCAGAAAACAGAGCAATTACTAAAATGGAAAGAAGGAAAAGGAAAAGAAAGGAGAGGGAAGGAAGGAAGGGAGACAAGAAACAGGATCTGCTTGTTGAGCCCAGAAAGATAAATATTCCAGTTAAGGAAACACAAGGAAATTGGCATGCTGTGCACATTTCCTTAATTTAAAATTTTGTCTTGAGAAGGCATGGCTGCCATATGAGGCCACAAACAGCAGACCCTCTCTGAGGGAGGGGCTACATGCGCATCCATCTTTCCAACCTTGACAATAAAAGAGAAAAAGAGAAACTGAGGCATGGAAGCCCTTGCCAGGATAGGCAGATATGAAACGGGGATTCTGGACGTTTTATTGGTCGGATCTTCACTCAGGCTAAAAAGGCAGGTAAACCGAGGCAGCGATGCTTGTCAGAAATCCTGCGGTTTGGCCAGGCAGTCAACCACGCACAATGTTGGCACGGGCACAAGGATGGCATTGCGCCAAAGCCATCATTAATATTTGCATTCAGGGATGACGCAGGGACGCCCTAAGCCAGGATTATCTTAACCCACTGATGGCGAACCTTTTTGGCACCAAGTGCCCAAATCGGAATATATTTGCATATGCGTGCGTGCGTATGCCGGAAACCCAGAGACCAGCTGGCCGGTGCACGCATGCCTGGTTTTTTGGCCATTTTGGGGGCCATTTTTGGGCCAAACATAGTCTGAAAACTACCATCTTTTTTGGAGTATAAGACGCACCAAGGTTTTGAAGAGGCATTTTTTTAAAAAAGTAGGTAGGTAGATAGAGGGATAGACCGGGACAGAAAGAGAGAGAAATACAGTAGGTAGGTAGGGAGAGAGAGAGTAGTTAAGTAGGTAGATAAAGGGAGAGGGAGAGAGGGAGAGAAATACAGTAGATAGCTAGGTAGGGAGAGAAAGTAATTAGGGAGGTAGGGAGGTAGATAAAGGGATAGAGAGAGAGAGAAATAGAGAGAGAGAGAGAAATACAGTAGATAGGGAGAGAAAGAGTAATTAGGTAGGTAGGTAGAGAAAGGGATAGAGAGAGAGGGAGAAAGAGATAGAGAGAGAAATACAGTAGATAGGTAGGGGGGAGAGAGTAGTGAGGTAGTTAGGTAGAGAAAGGAATAGAGAGAGAAAGAGAGAGAGAAATACAGTAGGTAGATAGGGAGAGAGAGAGTGTGTAGGTAGGTAGGTAGAGGGATAGAGAGAAATACAGTAGATAGGGAGAGAGAGTAGTTAGTTAGGTAGGTAGATAAAGGGGTAGAGAGAGAGCGAAATAGTGAGAGAAATACACTAGGTATGTGGGGGAGAGAGAGAGAGAGTAGGTAGGTAGAGGGATAGAGAGAGAAATAGAGAGAGAGAGAAATACAGTAGATAGGTAGGTGTTTCTGCTGGCACAGCACTTGATCAATCTAATTCTCATCAATCAGTTAAAGAGCTTTCCAAAAGGGGGGAAAAAAAAGTTTTGCACTCTGCAAACCTCCCGAAAACGGGCCCATAAAAGGCATGAATAGCCTTGAAGTGGGGGGGCGGGGAGCAAAAAACCAGCCCGTTTTTCACAAAAACGGAGCTGATTTTTGTCCCACAAAATGCATGCATAGCCTTATGGAGGGTTATAGAGTGCTGCGGGGGGGGGGGGGAGGCAAAAACGGCTCGTTTCTTGCTCATTTCTGCCCTCCCCAGCCCCCCGGGAGCTCTCTGAAAGCCTCCATAAGGGTATGCACGGCCATTTTGGTGAAGGGGGCTTGGTTTCGGGAGGCAAAAAATGCTGTATTCGGTGTATAAGACGCACCCAGATTTTCAGCCTCTTTTTTGAGGAAAAAAGGTGCGTCTTATACTCCAAAAAATTTGGTACCTGAAAACGGCACGAAAAACAGCCTGAAAATGGCCCTGAAATGGCCCCGGGATTTTGGGGCGTTTTTGAGCCGTTTTCAGGCCATTTTCTGGTGCTCCAGTGCCCGTGGAGAGTAGCTGGCAACCGTGTGTGTTCTCACAGAAATGGCTGCGTGCCACCTCTGGCATGCGTGCCATAGGTTTGCTATCACTGCCCTAACCATTAGCCACTTTAAGAATAACAGAGCTGGAGGGGACCTTGGAGGTCTTCTAGTCCAACCCCCTGTTGAAGCAGGAAACCGTATACCACTTCGAACAAATGATTGTTCAGTTTATTCTTAAAAACCTCCAGTGGTGACGCACCCACAATTTCTGGAGGCAAGTCGTTCCACTGATTAGGTGTTGTTTCGGTGTGTGTCAAGTATTTACGGCCATTCAGCTACCGGCGACCGTGCCTTTAATTTGGGATATATATTTTTGCCAGAAAATGGGTTTTACTTTCTACAAAAAAAGCCAGTGCAAAGAATGGATTCAATTTTTTTTCTGTAATCCCTCCTTAACTTGTGGTGGAGTCGGGATGACTGGATGGAGCTGAGCATTTACTGGCCGGATGCCCTTCCTGTCACTTACCTGGAGTTCGCAGCAGATACAGATAGTCCTCGAGTGACAACGGTCCATTTGGTGACCGTTCAAAGTTACCACCCCATGGCAAAAAGTCGCCAATGACTGTTTTTCACACTTAACGACCGTTGCAGCATCCCCACGGTCACATGATTTACTATTTGGATGCTTGACAACTGACTGGTATTTATGACGGTTGCAGTGTCCCAGGGTCATGTGATCCCCTATTTCTATCTTCTGACAAACAAAGTGATTGGGAAAACCAAGTGTGAGTCAATTGCCAAGCTATTCTGACCAAGGCTTCCCAAGTTCATAAAGCTTACTCCTCGTCCCGATAAAACCTCTTTTATTTAGGTTAAAGGGAATTCCTCTCCAGCAAAGTCTCTTTCGTGAGATTTCACAACTACAGACCTTGATCAGGCTTGGAGAGCTGCCAGGCCGATATCTTCTAAATGCCATGCTGTAGCAGCAATTCCTTGGCAAGAAGTCAGGAACAGCTCTTCACCCTCATGAACTGAACTCCTGCAAACTCCAGTCCCCTTTTGCTCCTCTTTATTCCCTATGGGAGGGGCCATTCACTGTCCACCTGTGCCTTTACTCCCGAGTCGACCCCTGTTCCTTAGCTGTTCCCTTCTCCCGGCAGCTCTGCACAAGCGCCCAATGGAAACAGGCTCCAGCTGTTCTTCTGCCCCACTGATCTCTGACTCCGAAGGCAGCTGATAACTGTCGGACGGCCTTGGCTCCTTCTCTGCCTCCGGCACAGAGCCCTCATCAGAGCCTTCCCCAGACTCCAGGACTGGTGCATCTTCCCCCCCAACCTCCTCACTGTCGAATATGCTGCCAGATCCGCTGGTTGCTGGCGGGCCACAACACCAGCGCCCAAAGTTAAAATGAAATACCTGTTAGTCACACTTAAATATTTTTAGACCCTGTGGGGGTGTGAGAAACGCCAATTCCTTCCCCATTTTGTCCAATTTTGCTGCCGGTTGGAAGTACAGCATTTGCCTGGCTTGGTCCTCATTTTACGTCCTTTCTTCTCCATCCTAGCTGTAGCTGCCGCTGAAGATGTCCAACAGTGGCCTCAACCCAGAAGACAAGCGGCCGGCCCCTCCCATGCGGAATACAAGCACCATGATCTGCTCCAGCAGCAAAGATGTCGGTACCCTCAACCATGGCTCGAAACCCCTGCCTCCTAACCCAGAAGAAAAGAAAAGGAGAGATCGTTTTTATCGCTCCATCCTGCCTGGAGACAAAGATATTGCAATTTCTTTCATTCTTCCTTTTTTTTTCTTTTTATAAGAATCCTTTTGTTTTTGTTTTGAGTTAAATCAGTGTTTCTCAGTCTTTGCCCCTTTAAGACCTGTGGACTTCAACTCCCAGAATTCTCTGCCCCTTTAAGACCTGTGGACTTCAAGTCCCAGAATTCTCTGCCCCCAATCTCTGCCCTTTTAAGACCTGTAAGAACTCCCAGAATTCCCCAGCCACCAAAGGTGGTTCCTATTTTTCTACTTGCATTTTTTACGTGCTTTCGGATTGCTAGATTGACAGAAGCTGGGAAAAGTCAAGGGAGCTCACTCCATTACGCAGTGCTAAGGATTCAAACTGCCGAACTATCTGATCAAGAAGCTCAGCGTCTTAGCCACTGAGCCATCATGTCCCTCTGACATACATACATAATAAGATGGTATAGGATAGATAGATAGATAGATAGATAGAGATAGATAGATAGATAGATAGATAGATAGATAGATAGATAGATAGATGATAGATAGATACATACATAGATAATAGATAGATAGATGATAGATAGATAGATAGATAGATAGATAGATAGATAGAGATAGATAGATAGATAGATAGATAGATAGATAGATGATAGATAGATACATACATAGATAATAGATAGATAGATGATAGATAGATAGATAGATAGATAGATAGATAGATAGATAGATAGATAGATAGATAGATGATAGATAGATGATAGATAGATAGATGATAGATAGATAGATGATAGATAGATAGATAGATGATAGATAGATAGATAGATAGATAGATAGATAGATAGATAGATAGATAGATAGATAGACACACCCATAGACAAATCTACAAAAAAACCATAAAAACTGGTTATGTAAATATATATGTATATATACAGTATATAAAGAGAAAATGTAAATATCGAGATATGACTAACTAAATCCATCATAATCCATAATAAGAAAAAACAAATTAAAAAATATTAAGCCAGTTTTTTTAAAAAAAAATCACTGATTGAAAGACTGAAATGATATTTTGTAGGCTAAGTTGGACTGTGCTGGCAGAAGCAGGGTCCTGAATTCTTATTTCGGATGATTTAAAGCTACAGTATTTTTACCCTCTACATGCTAATTTTTTACATGCAGGATTCCTCCCACAATTTTTTTTAAAAATAAGAGAAATAAAGAAACAGTAAGGATATAGATTGGTTTAGAAGCACGATGAAAGCAGGCCAAACCAGTCAGAAGTTTTTTTTTTAATAAAGGTTTTTTTTTAAAAAATCAATTCTGTCCCTGAGTGGTTAATGTTTTTTTTAAAATACCATCCCCAGTTCTCACTCTGTATCAACGCAGAGTTCTCTTCCTCTTTCTGCCATTCATCTGCAGCGGCAGAATTACTTCCGTTTTCGGTTGTGCAACCTGAAAAAGGAACTAACTTATTGCATTAGGTTCCTCAGGAATCGGTGGGGGGTTATTTAATTTTTTTTCCAGCTGGTGCTGCAAGATGCTTTACCAGTTGGATGGCTGCTTGCCCCTTTTAAGGCAGATCTGTCTGTCAGACTTCCTTACATGAGATGGAGTGTGGGCCGCATTACTTTCAGCAGATGGAGAAAAATCCCCAAGCAATTTATTACATGTTTTACATATCGATAAAGGCAACTGCAAATATCAAGGCAGTCACTAGTGGCAGCAGAGTGTAAGCAAATTCTGTCTCTCTCTCTCTCTCTCTCTGATGCCATCTAGTGGTTCTCTGAATCTCTGCAGCCCATATCATTTAACCTGCAAATAGGTAGTCCTCGACTTAACAACAATTTGTTTAAAGGTAAAGGTTCCCCTCGTACATATGTGCTAGTCGTTCTCGACTCTAGGGGGCGGTGCTCATCTCCATTTCAAAGCCAAGGAGCCAGCGCTGTCCGAACACATCTTCATGGTCATGTGGCCGGCATGACTAAACGCTGAAAGTGCATGGAACGCTGTTACAATGTTTAAAAAGTTACAATGGCATTAAAAAAGTGACTGTTTTTCACACTTACGACCATGTAACAGCTTAACAACTGTGTTACTAATTTAACAATTGATGCACTTAACAACTGTGGCTAGAAAGTTTTTAAAATGGGACAAAACTCACTTAACAACTGTGTGACTTCGAAGTCACAACTGAGTCGAAAAAAGTTACAAATAGTTTTGAAAAACTTTGCAGTCCAGAATGTTGGGTTCTAAACTTGAGTTAAAAAGTTGCACCAAGTTTCAGAAAAATATAATCCATTGAGACTTTTATTTTAGGTTTGCTTAAATCCTATTTCCCCTAGTAAACCCAACATATTCCGAGTGCAGTACAGGGAATATTCCTCTCATTTATGACCACAACTGAGCCCAAAATTTCTATTGCTAAGTGAAATGAATTTTGCCCCATTTTACAACCTTTCTTGCCACAGTTGTTAAGTGAATCGCTTCAGTTGTTCAGGAAATAGCACCGTTGTTAAATGAATCTGGCTTCCCCGTTGACTTTGCTTATCAGAAAAAGGGGATTGCGAGGCTGCAAGGGTCCTAAGTGTGAAAAAGTCACTTTTTTCCAGTGCCTTTGTAAATGAACTGTTGTAAGTCCGAGACTACCTTTAGCGAATTGGAAAGCATAAAACATAAGGGAAAAAGCAGGGAAGGAGAATTGTACCAGACCTCCAGAATACAGTGGGATTAGCAGTAGCACAAAAGGAAAGTATATTTAGTGCAGGTTTTTTTTAACAGAATACCCCTGAGCGAAAATGATTTCCATCTTCAATTGGAGGAACTTCTCTGCTTGCTCATAGCGTCGCGTTTCCTGCTCCCAATTCGTACCCATCGGTTTCAATTTTCAGATCCCTAAAAAAAAAAAAGTTTTTAAAAGAAGTAAAGTATTGTGAAACTGTCTCAGTTTGAAGCAAGGCAGTCATTTCCCCCTGGAGATCGCACAGTGCTTAGAGTGCAGTACTGCAGGCTACGTCTGCTGACTGCAGACCAGAGATGGGTTCGGACCGCTTCGGCCCAATAGGTAGTAACTCGACCGGACACATGACCGTAACCGGTTCTATCCTGGGCGCCGCCATCTTTATTTTCTGTTCTGCACATGCGCAGAACAATCTTCAATGAAAAAATGTAAACCCCCCCTTTTTTTTTAATGGTGTGCGCATGCCAGTCCCAGAAATTGGGTGTTTTTCGCAAAAACGGAGGAGTTTTTGCTCTCCCCCATCCTCCAGAGGCACTCTGCAGGCTTCAGCAGGGCTGGGGAAAGGCAAAAATGCCCCGTTTTTTAAAACGGGGGCATTTTTGCCTTCCCCCAACCCTGCTGAAGCCTGTAGAGTGTTTCTGGGGGCCCAGGAGAACAAAAACGTTTTTTTCTTACTGGGTAGTTTGCAGGCGCTTCCTTAGCTCCGGAGAGCCTCCCCCCCACACACACACACATCAAAACTTTTCGCCACTGTTTCGGTACGCATGGTTTGGTGAGGGAGGGTGTCATGTGACTGAATTGTGCGTGATGTCAAGTTGGCCATGCCCACCTAGTCACATGCCTCCCCCCCTCCAATCTATCCACAACCACAAACCGGTAGCAAACATTTTTGAAACCCACCCCTGCTGCAGACTGACTGCAATTTGGCGGTTCAAATCTCACCCAGCTCATGGTTGACTCAGCCTTCCGTCCTTCCGAGGTCGGTTAAATGAGGACCCAGATTGTTGGGGTCAAGAGGCTGACTCTGTAAACCGCTTAGAGAGGGCTGTAAAAGCACTGAAGCGGTATATAAGTCTAAGTGCTATTGCTATTTTCCTATGAATGCTGGAATTTCAGCATTCTTTCCTGACTTTAGAGATCTTTTGCAAGGATGGGCAGTCCTCGACTTACAACCTTTCGCTCAGTGACCATTTGAAATTACAACGGCCCTGAACAGAGTGACTTACATGACCATGTTTCACACTTACGACCGTCACACCATTCCCGTGGTCACGTGGTCCAAATTCAGATACTTGACCATTGTTTCATATTTATGACGGTCACCATGTCCCCATTTTGTGTCCTTCCGACAAGCAAAGTCAATGGGGGAAGCCAGATTCACTGAACAACCGTGTTACTGAGTTAACAACAGCCGTGATTCACTTAAGAACTGTGGCAAGAAAGGTTGTAAACTGATCCGAAGCTCACTTAACGAATGTTTCACTTAGCAACAGAAATTTTGGGCTAGCATTGTGGTCGTAAGTCGAGGACAAGCTTTACTTCCAGTAAGCCCATCCACGGATAAGCTGACTCTCAAATTTTTAAGCAAAACACCCTGAAAAATGGATAATCCGTGGATTACCCAGGGGGTAAGCCAATTGTAAAAAAATTAAGCCATATGAAAATTTCAAAGGTCCCTTTATCTGTGGATAGGCTTATCCCTGAATATATACCGTAATGTCTGTTAGCTCAGCAGGCCATGAAATCATTAATTCTTTTAAACTCAGGAATCTTCCTGCAAAACAGGTTGTTTTAGACCGCATAAAGGGTTGGGAATCATTAATATTCTAATACTTCCCTAGCCCAGCTCTTGTTCGTAGTAACCCCATTGCTTGCTTTTTACACTTTTGTAAGCCTTCTTAAACCAGGAATTTAAATGTCTGCTTACTTAAGAAATTTGCAAGCCAATTAATTGAATTCTTAATCCTCGCTGCTGCCCAGTTTTTTAAACTGCTTATTATAAAAGGCAGAAAATAGATTCTCGAGAGATGATTTTCCTGAAGTTGGTGACCTGTTGATGTGCAGGGGTTACGATGCCAAAAGTCCCCGCAAGCGTGGCCAGGTTTAAGTCTGCAAAAGCTAACCCCTGTTTTTCTCAATCTTGATAACATTAAGATCACGTGAAGTGTTTGTTAGATGGGCAATGGAGAGGCACACACAGGCTTAATGGTAACAACAGCTCTTTATTAAGTACAAGAAGTGAGAACCATCCAGCGAAGGTTGACTCTGACAGCAGCCCTTTTATAGGGAGTTGTCAGACCCTTCGACCAGTAGGATTAAACGACTGTTCCCGGCAGAACAGAGGACCTGGGTGGAAACCACTCAAGTTAGAGCAAGTATCTAACAGTGTTAATGCCACTTTATAAGGCCTTGGTAAGGCCACACTTGGAATACTGCATTCAGTTTTGGTCACCACGATGTAGAAAAGATGTGGAGACTCTGGAAAGAGTGCAGAGAAGAGCAACAAAGAGGATTAGGGGACTGGAGGATAAAACATATGAAGAACGGTTGCTGGAATTGGGTATGTCTAGTTTAATGAAAAGAAGGACCAGGGGAGACATGATAGCAGTCTTCCAATATCTCAGGGGTTGCCACAAAGAAGAGGGAGTCAAGCTATTCTCCAAAGCACCTGAGGGCAGGAGTAGAAGCAATGGGTGGAAACTAATCAAGGAGAGAAGCAACTTAGAACTGAGGAGAAATTTCCTGAGAGTTAGAAGAATTAATCAGTGGAACAGCTTGCCTCCAGAAGTTGTGAATGCCCCAACACTGGAAGTCTTCAAGAAGATGTTGGATAGCCATTTGTCTGGAACAGTATAGGGTTTCCTGCCTAGGCAGAGGGTTGGACTAGAAGACCTCCAACGTCCCTTCCAATTCTGCTATTGTATTGTATTACTTTAACATGGGACTTATTTTATCTTTGCTTAGTTAATAGAGGTAGAAATTAGAAGGTAAAAGATTATTGTTATGTAAAAGTTAACGATGAAATATTATTATCACATATAAGCAAGCATTATAAGAATCAAATAGAATAACAGAGTTGGAAGGGACCTTGGAGGTCTTCTAGTCCAACCCCGCTTAGACAGGAAACCCTACACCACTATCAGAAAAATGGTTATCCAGTCTCTTCTTAAAAACGTCCAGTGTTGGGGCATTCACAACTTCTGGAGGCAAGCTGTTCCACTGGTTAATTGTTCTAACTCTCAGGAAATTCCTCCTCAATTCTAAGCTGCTTCTCTCCTTGATTAGTTTCCACCCATTGCTTCTTGTTTTACCCTCAGGTGCCTTGGAGAATAGTTTGACTCCCTCTTCTTTGTGGCAACCCCTGAGATATTGGAAGACTGCTATCATGTCTCCCCTAGTCCTTCTTTTCATTAAACTAGACATACCCAGTTCCTGCAACCGTTCTTCATATGTTTTAGCCTCCAGTCCCCTAATCCTCTTTGTTGCTCTTCTCTGCACTCTTTCTAAAGTCTCCACATCTTTTCTACATGGTGGCGGCCAAAACTGAATGCAGGATTCCAAGTGTGGCCTTACCAAGGCCTGATAAAGTGGTATTAACCCTTCATGTGATCTTGATTCCATCCCTCTGTTGATGCAGCCTAGAACCATGTTGGCTTTTTTGGCAGCTGCTGCACACGGCTGGCTCATGTTATTATCACTATTACTATGTTTATTATTACTAGCACAGTTATTATTTTGTAAAAGTAAATGGACTCAGACAAAACAATTGATTAAGCGCTTTTGTATATTAAAGGAAAAAATGTGTAAGTATAAATTTAAAAAAAAGAAAAAAGAAACCAAATTAAGCAAAATAAAATTCATCAGGGGAATAATTATTTTTGTAATTATTGTATTTCTTTGCCACCTGATGGCTAGCAATTGACACTTTTGCCAGGAACTGGAATTTACTTCCTGCTTCCAGCAAAAAATAGCAAACAATGGCTTCACTTAATGACTGCAACAATCACTTAACTACTGCTAAAAAGACCGTAAAATTAGGCACAGATGCCCCTTTTAATAACTATCGCTACAGGTAGTCCTCGATTTATATCAGTTCATTTAGTGACCATCCAAAGCTACAATGGCACTGAAAAAAAATGACTTATATGACCATTTTCACACTTATGACCGTTGCATTATCCCATGGTCATTTGATTTACATTCATATGCTTGACAACTAACTCACATTTACGACAGTTGGAGTATCCTGGGGTCATGTGATCCCCTTTTGCAACCTTCTGTCAAGCAAAGAAAATGGGGACGCCAGATTCACTTAACAACCATGTGACTCACTTAACAACTGCAGTGAAAGGTCGTAAACCTCAGTTAACAAATTTCTTGCTTAGCAACAGAAATCCTGGGCTCAACTGTGTTCGTACGTCAAGGACTCTCTGTACACTCAATAAACCACCATCAAACCAGCCACATTATGGTCAGTTTCAAATGAAATACCAAGCCACGATTTCCTTAGCTATAGATTGCCAAGCAAACAATCACTGAGAATGTAGAACACATTAAGCCACAAATTGTGGTTTACAGTCCACATTAAGCTGGGTTCACACAATACATACCCAGCAACAAAGTCACCAGCATTTTGCCTTCAGCTGCTCATGTAATTAACCTGTTTTCTGGATTCACACAAGATACTGAATCAAAAACTAACCACAGATAAGGTGTTCTGATCCAGGCTTCCCAAGATTATGAAGCCGACTCCTCGTCCCAATAAAACCTCTTTTATTTAGGTTAAAGGAAATTCATCTCCAGCAAAGTCCTGGCCAAGAGTCTTTCGTGAGATTTCACAACTATGGATCTTTATCAGGCTTGGAGAGCTACCAGGCCGATATCTTCCAAACTCCATGCTGTAGCAGCAATTACTTGGCAAGAAGTCAGGAAGGGATCTTCACCGTAATGAATTGAATTGTCTCCTGCAAACTCCTCTCCCCTTTCACTCCTCTTTATTACCTATGGGAGGGGCCGTTCAACGTCCACCTGTGGCCTTACTCCCAAGTCAACCCTTGTCTCTTAGCCGTTTCCTTCTCCTGGCAACTCTGTGCATGCGCACACTGGGAACAGGCTCCAGCTGTTCTTCTGCCCCACTGATCTCCAACTCCAAAACTCCGAAGGCAGCTGATAACTGTCAGACGGCCCTGGCCCCCACTCTGCCTCCGGCACAGAGCCCTCATCAGAGCCTTCCCCAGACTCCAGGACTGGCACATGTTCCTCCCCAAACTCCTCACTGTTTGCCACCAGCTCCACTGATGGGCCACAACCCAAGGTCAGTGCAAAATGTTAAGCCAGGAACAAACTAACCTAATTTAGCATGCTGGGCTTCTGTAGATATTAGGACTTTAACTAATTCAATTCCAGCAATGTTGTGGGAATCTAAGCAAGCCACTTCTTTTTAATAAACTCTTTTTATAGAACTTACCAGAACTTTCTAACTTGGCTCCCATCTCCTCTTGGGTTTCCTCTGTGCAAATTCCACCAAGGAAGCCCAAAATTTGCTTTTATCCACTCAAAAGCCCCTCCCTAATCTCTCATTGGTTGATCCAGGAGTTACAGAAAATCCCCGGATCTACTAAGACTTCTTGGGGTTAATTAGCAAAAGCTTGACATATGGATCTAAACTACAAAATAGCCCTTTTGATTACAACCCAAATTTCTGTTGCTAAGCCAGGCAGTTGTTAAATAAGTTTGCCCCATTTGGGGACTTTTCTTGTCAGGCTGGCTGGGGAATTCTGGGAGTTGAAGTCCACACACACCTTAGAGTAGAATTGAATAACAGAGTTGGAAGGGACCTTGGAGATCCACTAGTCCAACCCCCTGCTTAGGCAGGAAACCTACACCACTTCAGATAAATGGTTATCCAACATCTCCTTAAAAACTTCCAGTGTTCATTAAACTAGACATACCCAGTTCCTGCAACCGTTCTTCATATGTTTTACCCTCCAGTCTCCTAATCCTCTTTGTTGCTCTTCTCTGCACTCTTTCTAGAGTCTCCACATCTTTTCTACATCGTGGTGACCAAAACTGAATGCAGTATTCCAAATGTGGCCTTACCAAGGCCTTATAAAGTGGTATTAACCCTTCACGTGATCTTGATTCTCTCCCTCTCTTGATGCAGCCTAGAACTGTGTTGGCTTTTTTGGCAGCTGCTGCACACGGCTGGCTCCTATTTAAATGGTTGTCCACTAGGACTCCAAGATCCCTCTTACAATTACTACTATTGAGCCAGGTACCACCTATACTGCACCTGTGCATTCTGTTTTTCTTGCCTAAATGTAGAACCTTTTACTCTTTGTTGTAAAGTTTGGTTTCTTTTTCATGACAGCCAACAAGAAGAAGGAGAAAGAACGGCTGGAGATCTCCCTCCCGTCAGACTTCGAACACACGATCCACGTTGGATTTGATGCCGTGACAGGCGAACTTACAGTAAGAATGACAGGCTTCGCTTCTAGTGTAGGCCGTGAAGCTACCAGTTGTGGAATAACATTGTGGTACAAATAAATTGGAACTTTGAGCAATTCTTTGCCTCGGACTCTGATTTAATTTTGGATGCTATTTGGAACCCTGACAGATAGACGATGTCGTATCCTTCCCCCTCTATTGAGAGAGGGACGTTCAATTTTGACCTAGATGGCCTCTTTGACCCCTCTTTCCAACCAGCGATCTTCTCTGTCCAAAATGTGGACTTTGCTGTCTTCCAGCGAGTGGCCTGTATCTTTTGAAGGCTACCTGTATAGCTTAGTCAACCATAAGTTGCAGAATGTGTTCAGGCAACACGTTACATGGGATAGCAGACAATGCTAATCGTTTGTTCTTATTATTATTTCCAGGGCATGCCAGAGCAATGGGTCCGCTTGCTTCAGACATCCAACATCACCAAACTGGAGCAGAAGAAGAATCCTCAAGCCGTCCTGGACGTTCTCGAATTCTACAACTCCAAAAAGACTTCCAACAGCCAGAAATACATGAGTTTCACAGGTAGGTCACCTTGTTTTTAGACAAGATCAGGAAGGCTGTTCTTGAGGAGGTGATAGCTGGGCCTTGATAGGCATTGCGTGTTTGGAGATCGACAGAGAACCGGCATTGATCTTGGCCAATCGGCTAAGGAATAAATTCAGATAGTCTTTGTCTTACGACAGTTCGTTTAGTGACCCTCCGAAGTTACAACGTGTTGTGGCCCATGAGGAACCTGGGCCAGTCCTGGAGTCTGCGGAAGGCTCTGATGAGGGCTCTGTGTTGGAGGTAGAGGTGGGGCCAGGGCCGTATGCCAGTTATCAGCTGCCTTCAGAGTCAGACATCGGTGAGGCAGACGAACAGCTGGAGCCTGTTCCCAGTGCGCGCATGCGCAGAGCTGCCAGGAGAAGGGAACAGCTAAGGAACAAGGGCCGACTCAGGAGTTAAAGTCACAGGTGGACCATGAATGGCCCCTCCCGTAGGGAATGAAGAGGACCAAAAGGGGAGTGGAGTTTGCAGGAGTTCAGTTCATGAGGGTGAAGAGCTGTTCCTGACTTCTTGCCAAGGAATTGCTGCTACAGCGTGGAATTTAGAAGATATCGGCCTGGCAGCTCTCCAAGCCTGATAAAGGTCTGTAGTTGTGAAATCTCATGAAAGACTGTTGGCTGGGACTTTGCTGGAGAGGAATTCCCTTTAATTGAAATAAAAGGGGTTTTATCGGGACGAGGAGTCAGCTTCATGATCTTGGGAAGCCTTGGTGAGAAGACAATGGCATTGAAAAAAAGTGCATTATGACCATTTTTCACACTTATGAAAGTGTGCTCCATACCTCCCATGATCAAAATTCAGATGTTTGGCAACTGGCTCATATTTATGACAATTGCAGTGTCTTGGGGTCACGAAATCCTCTTTTGCAACTTTCCCAACTGGCTTCTGTCAAGGAAAGTCAATGGGGAAGCCAGATTCACTTAAGAACCATGTTACTAACTTAATCACTGAACAACTCTGGCGTGGAAGGTCGTAACACGGGTCAAAGCTCACTTAACAACTCTCTCGTTGAGCAACAAAAATTCTGGGCTCTATTTATTTATTTATTATTTATTTATTTTATTGAACTTATTAGTCGCCCCCTCTCCCCACAGGGACTCGGGGCGACGTACAGAGCAATAATCAAGATAGCACCATAAAATCGTGCAGAGGAGGTAAAAATAAGTCCATAAATAAGCATACTTACAAAGTTTAAAACCCCAAAAATATTAAAAACAAAATTTCCCATTGTAAAATGACCTGGGGTGGCAAGATAGTAACGTTATGCCAGGCCGGCTTGACAAAACAGGTAGGTCTTCAGCTTCATACGGAAGGAGCGAAGATCGGTTGTTGTCCGGATGTCTGGGGGGAGGTCATTCCAAAGGGTAGGGCCCACCACAGAGAAGGCCCTACTCCTGGGCACCGTCCCCAGGCACTCTCTAGAGGACGGCACCCGGAGTAGCCCCTCCCTGTGTGAGCGAGTGGGTCGCAGGGATGTATGGGGCAGGACGCGATCCCGCAGGTAACTAGGCCCTGTGCCATGGAGCGCTTTGAAGATGGTAACCAGTACCTTGAAGCGCACCCGGTAGGCCACAGGAAGCCAGTGCAGCTCGCGCAGGATAGGTGTTATATGGGAGAATCTCGATCTCCCCATAATAACCCGCGCGGCTGCATTCTGGACCAACTGCAGTCTCCGGGCGCACCTCAAGGGGAGCCCCATGTAGAGAGCGTTACAGTAGTCCAGGCGGGACGTCACCAGCGCGTGAGTGACTGTGCGCAAGGCCTCCCGGTCCAAAAGGGGCCGCAACTGGCGCACGAGGCGAACCTGGAGGAACGCCCCCCTTGCCACGGTCGCCACGTGATCTTCTAAGGTCAGCCGATCGTCAAGGAGGACGCCCAAGTTGCGCGCCCCTTCCACCGGGGCTAATTGCTCATCCCCGATGGTCAGCGATGGAATATGCTGATTGAATCGGGAAGCCGGGAACCACAGCCACTCTGTCTTGGAGGGGTTGAGCCTGAGCCTGCTGTCATCCATCCAGACCCGTACGGCTTCCAGACATCGGGTCATCACTTCGACAGCCTCGTTGGGGTGGTTTGGGGTGGAAATGTACAACTGAGTATCATCAGCGTACAGATGGTAACTCACCCCAAAACCACGGATGATCTCGCCCAGCGGCTTCATATATATGTTGAACAAGAGAGGCGAGAGAATCGACCCCTGTGGGACCCCACAAATGAGGGGCCTTGCGGTCGACCTCTGCTCCCCCGTCAACACACATTGCGTCCGGCCAGAGAGGTAGGAGTGGAACCACCGTAGCACGGTGCCTCCAATCCCCAACCCCTCCAGCCGGCGCAATAGGATACCATGGTCGATGGTATCGAAGGCCGCCGAGAGATCTAATAGAACAAGGATGGAGGAACAACCCTCATCCTTTGCCCTCCAGAGATCATCCACCAACGCGACCAAGGCCGTCTCCGTGCTGTGACCGAGTCGGAAGCCGGACTGGCGCGGGTCTAGATAATCATCTTCCTCCAGGTGACGCGGAAACTGCTGAGCCACCACACTCTCAACAACCTTTGCTAAAAAAGGAAGGTTGGAGACAGGACGATAATTTGCTAGTTCCTTTGGGTCCAGAGAAGGCTTCTTGAGCAGGGGCCTGACCACCGCCTCTTTCAGGGCGGCCGGCATCCGGCCCTCCCCCAACGAAGCGTTCACCAGCCCCAGTAGCCAGCCTCGTGAGCCCTCCCAGGAGGCCAGCACCAACCAGGAGGGACACGGGTCCAGTAAACATGTGGTGGCCCGCAGTCGCCCGCGCAACCTGTCCAAATCTTTGATGACAACAGGGTCAAACTCCTCCCAGCATGGTCTCTCAAGACTAGTCTCGGACGTCCCCACTGGAGCACTGGAGTGGGTCCAACCTCTCCGGATATGATCGATTTTATCCTGCAGGAACTCTCCAAATTCCTCTGCCCTGCCCTGCAATGGGGGGTCCCGCTGCTCCTGTGACAGAAGGGAGCGGGTCACCCGAAACAGGGCAGCAGGGCGGTTCTCTGCGGACGCTATAAGAGTGGCACAATACTGACGTTTGGCCACTCTTATTGCCACAAGGTAGGTCCTTATGTAGGCTCTTACCTGTGTTCGGTCAGCTTCGGAGCGGGAGGATCTCCACTTACTCTCCAGGCGTCTCCTAAGGCGTTTCATCGCCCTTAGCTCCCCGTTAAACCAGGGGGCCCGGGTCGATCGTGGCCGTCGGAGAGGCCACAAAGGCGCCACCCGGTCCAAGGCACCGGCAGCCGCACTATTCCATGCGGCTACCAGGTCCTCAGCCCGGGAGCGGGACAGGTCAGCAGGAAATGGCCCAAGCTCAGCCTGGAACCTATCCGGTTCCATCAGGCGCTTGGGGCGGAACCATCTGGGATAATCTGGTTCCGCCTCCCCGCGGTGGGGAGTAGCGCCAGGGAAGTCAAGCTGGAGAAGTGAGTGATCTGACCATGACAGGGGCGTGATGACTAAATGCCCTCTTCCCAGATCACTCGTCCACTGGTCGGAGACAAACACAAGATCCAGAATGTGGCCTCGCTCGTGAGTGGGGTCCTGAATTACTTGAGTCAGACCCATGGCTGTCATGGAAGCCATGAATTCCCGGGCTACCTCGGATGCCTTTCCCGTTGACGGCAGGTTGAAATCCCCCATCACTAGTAGTTTGGGGGTCTCAACCGCCATCTCCGCGATCCGCTCGAGGAGCTCGGGCAGGGCCGTTGATGTATGGCGGGGAGCCAGGTATACTATCAACAGGCCCAACTGACTCCCTGGACCCCACTTTACGCCCAGAGACTCACAACCAGATGTCTGCGACACAGTGAATTCTCTCGGTGCCAGATCGTCCCGGATGATAATTGCTACCCCCCCACCCCTACCTTGGGCCCGTGGCTGGTGGAATACACGGTAACCTGGAGGGCACATTTCCCTGAGGGGCAACCCCCCCTCCGGGCCCAACCAGGTTTCCGCTATTCCTGCGAGGTCCGGCTCCCCCTCTGTGATCAAGTCACTGATGAGGGGGGCCTTGTTAACCACGGACCTCGCGTTACATAACATCAGCCTAAGGCCCAGGCTCTGCTGATCCTGTCCACCTAGTCTGCGGGGGTTGGTGCAAGCGACCGGGCGTATCCAGTGGCCCCGGTCTGCCAACCGACTATACGTTCTTCTGGTGTCCTCGCGCCTGCCCCTCCCTACGACCGTCGTGATTGGAATTCCCCTTATAGGGATGTTATTTCCTCCCACCCGCTCCGCTTCGCTACCTTCCGTCTTGACCCTCCCTTCCGTCTTGACCCTACATGTTGGCCTGGTTGTATCCATACCCCAGGGCCAAACCAACCCTCCCCGCTCCCTGGAACCCCTTAAAAGCTTTACAAAACATTTTACTAAAAAACCCCTAATCCCCCGCTTCCTCCACCTCTCTGGGTTAATAAACCCCTCATTGAGGTGGGCCTTCGTCAGGGCAGGGGGGCACGCCTGCGAGAGGGGGGAACCTCGCAGTCGAAGGATGTCAGACCTTGAATAAGTTGGGATGATGACCAATCTATGATTATGGCTATGGCAGGGTCTCTCTTTGTAGCAGGTCTAGGATGTAAGATTAACAAAGAATGAAGTAGAGAGATATTTAAAAGGCAAATAATAAGATGGGAGGGGACAGACCTCACAGTCCACAATAATCTACGTTCCACCAGTGAGGCCCAGGGCAGTTCTTTAGGCAGTTCTTTAGGCCCAGAGGCCTAGGGCAGTTCTTTAGGCAGTTCTTTAGGCCCAGAGGCCCGAAAGCAGTTCTTGGAGTATGAAGGAATCGCACCTCAGCGGGGGGGGGGGGGGTAGACGAGGTGCCAAGGCCGGCTGCTCGACCTATTGCTCTTCAGGGGTCGCCCCGAGCCTCCGGCGACCCCCCCGGCTTCCCTCTTCGATCCCTGCAGCTTCTTTCCCGACCTCCAGCCCCCAATGGCCTCTCCACCTGGCAGTTGGAAAGAAATATGGCGCCCGATATTCCAGCGATATTCTATTGTGATCGTAACGCCAAGACTACCTGTAATTATCGTTGTCTCTGGCTTCTGTTTTTAATTTCTGTGTTATCTAAGTTTTATAATTCCTCCCACTCTCATTCACAATGATCCGTCCCTCCATCTGGTGCAGAGAATTATTTCATGCGATCTAATCTCAAAATAAACTGTTGGCTTTTGCTGTGCTGTAATTAACACAGTCATCCTTGTAGAAATCAGAGCAGATTGAAAAGTGATGCAATGTTTGGGACAACTGAGCAACAACAAAATTAAAAGGCTGAAGGGCTGAATTCAAAATACCTGAATAGAAATACTTGTATTATTTTTAATATAAATACGTATTAAAATACGTATTAAAAAGGCAGTATCTTAGATGCAGATAGATCATTCATAGCATGACTTAAGACCTGTACAGACTAAAGACACTATAAGACCAGACTTGGAATATTTGCATCCAGTTTTGGTCACCACAATATAAAAAGTTTGTTGAGACTTTAGAAAGAGTGCAGAGAAGAGCAACAAAGAGGATTAGGGGACTGGAGGCTGAAACATATGAAGAACGGTTGCAGGAACTGGGCATGTCTAGTTTAATAGAAAGAAGGACTAGGGGAGACATGATAGCAGTGTTCCAATATCTCAGGGGTTGCCACAAAGAAGAGGGAGTCAAACTATTCTCAAGCACCTGAGGGCAGAACAAGAAGCAATGGGTGGAAACTAATCAAGGAGAGAAGCAACAAAACTGAGGAGAAATTTCCTGACAATTAGAATAATTAACCAGTGGAACAGAAGTTGCCTCCAGAAGTTGTAAATGCTCCAACACTGGAAGTTTTTAAAAGAGATTGGAGAACCATTTGTCTGAAGTGATGTAGGGTTTCCTGCCTGAGCAGGGGGTTAGACTAGAAAACCTCCAAAGTCCCTTTTAACACTTGTTATTTTTGACCCGGTGGCTCAGTGGCTAAGACACTGAGCTTGTTGATCAGTAGGTCGGCAGTTTGGTGGTTCAAAACCCCAGCGCCGTGTAACGGAGTGAGCTCCCATGACTTGTCCCAACTTCTGCCAATCTAGCAGTTCAAAAGCATGTAAAAATGCAAGTAGAAAAATAGGAACCACCTTTGGTGGGAAGGGAAACTGCGTTCTGTGCGCCTTTCAGCCTTGAGTCATGCTGTCCACGTGACCACGGCGACGTCTTCAGACAGCGCTGGCTCTTCGGCTTTGAAACGGAGATGAGCACCGCCCCCTAGAGTCAGGAATGACCAGCACATACGTGCGAGGGGAACCTTTACCTTTAAACTTCTTAATTCTTCTACCTTACCTCTAGCAAACAGGTGACTCCCAAGGGATATAGATATGACGTCTCAACTAGCCTTCGCCTTGGGAATTATGGTTATCGGAGTCTTTCCCAAGCATATAACTAGATGTGCATCTGAATGATTAAATTTCAGTTTCAGTGTTTCCTTTTTTGCTGGTTTGATTTGAGTGCTGATCTCTGTCATTAATGAGATATGATAGGCCTAATTATCTCACCAGATTCTGTTTTTCTTCCAGATAAATCTGCGGAAGATTATAACTCCTCAAATACTCTGGTGATTCACATTCATGCCTTCAATATCCAAATATTAAATTCTTTGTAGAATGCGATGTGTGAAAACCCACGGTGAATTGTTGCTTCAGCTGTCAACAGCCTTCACATCAGATCAGCGTTGAGGTTATGGAGATTCTGGGTAAATCCATTGATTTTCCAAAGAACAGTTATAGATATATCTGGATATTTATAATATTCCAATATCTAAAGGGCTGCCACAAAGAAGAGGGGGGAGTTTGTCAGCTTATTCTTAAGGCAGGATAAAAAGCAATGAGTGGAAACTAATCAAAGAGAAGCAACCTAGAACTAAGGAGAAATTTCCTGACAGAACAATTGAGCAGTAATTTTTTAATTTTAATTTAATTTAATGCTTCTAGACCGCCCCCTCTCCCGAAAGGGACTCGGGGCGGTGTACAGTTCATACAAAATATAACAAGATACAATAAAATTAAATATGTACAGTTGACAGTTGACATGGAGGAGGTTAAAATGCCATTAAAAGAACTGTACAAAGCAGATATAAAATAAATTCAAACCCCTAAAAACAAATACAGTAAATTAAAAAACTCCTAAAATAACCAGATATAGTACATTTGCCAGGAGGGACAGTTGAATTATGCCAGGCCTGCTAATCGGAACAGGTGAGTCTTCAGTTTTTGCTGGAAGGAGCGGAGGTCAGAAGTGGTTCTAATGTCGGGGGGGAGGTCATTCCAGAGGGTTGGGCCCATCACAGAGAAGGCCCTACTCCTCGGTGTCACCCGCCGGCATTGTCCAGTGGATGGCACCAGGAGAAGTCCCTCCCTGTGTGAGCGTATTGGCCGCAGGGATGTATGTGGGAGGATGCGATCCCGCAAGTAACTAGGTCCCGTGCCATGGAGCGCTTTAAAGATGGTAATCAGCACCTTGAAACGCACCCGGAAAACCACAGGTAGCCAGTGCAGCTCGCGCAGGAGAGGTGTTACGTGGGAGTACCTCGTACTCCCCATCACAGCCCGCGCGGCTGCATTCTGAACTAACTGCAGTCTCCGGGCGCGTCCCAAGGGCAGCCCCATGTAGAGAGCGTTGCAGTAATCCAGGCGGGACGTCACCAGCGCATGAGTGACCGTGCGTAGGGCATCCCGGTCCAGTAGGGGGCGCAATTGGCGCACCAGGCGAACCTGGTGGAACGCCCCCCTTGCCACGGCCGCCACATGGTCATCCATTGACAGCCGGGCATCAAGGAGGACGCCCAAATTGCGTGCCCGTTCCACAGGGGGCAATTGCTCGCCCCCTATGGCCAGCGATGGAATCAGCTGGCTGAACCGAGGTGCCGGTAGCCACAGCCACTCAGTCTTGGAGGGGTTGAGTTTAAGTCTGTTGTCCCCCATCCAGACCCCGACGGCCTCCAAACACCGGGACATCACTTCGACAGCCTCGTTGGGGTGGTTTGGAGTTGAAATATACAGCTGAGTATCATCAGCGTAGAGGTGATACTCAACCCCAAAACCACGGATGATCTCACCCAGCGGCTTCACATATGTGTTGAACAGGAGAGGCGAGAGGACCGACCCCTGTGGCACCCCACAAGTGAGTGGCCTCGGGGTCGACCTCTGTCCCCCTGTCAACACACATTGCCTCCGGTCGGAGAGGTAGGAGCCGAACCACCGCAAAACGGTACCTCCGACTCCCATCCCCTCCAACCGGCGCAATAGGATACCATGGTCGATGGTATCAAAAGCCGCCGAGAGGTCTAATAGGACCAGGATAGAGGAACAACCTCTATCTCTGGCCCTCCAGAGATCATCAACCAACGCGACCAAGGCTGTCTCTGTGCTGTGCCCAGGTCGGAAGCCGGACTGGCGTGAGTCTAGATACTCGGATTCGTCAAGGTGTCGTGGAAACTGCTGGGCCACCACATTCTCAACAACCTTCACTAGAAACGGAAGGTTGGAGACTGGACGATAGTTAGCTAGCTCCATTGGGTCGAGTGAGGGCCTCTTAAGTAAGGGCCTCACCACCGCCTCTTTCAAGGCGGTTGGTAAGGATCCCTCACCCAATGAGGCATTCACCAGGCCCAGAAGCCAGCCTCGTGTCACCTCCCAAGATGCCAGTACCAACCAGGAGGGACACGGGTCCATTAAACATGTGGTGGGTCGCAGCCGTCCACGCAACCTATCTAAATCCTCGGGGGCAACAGAATCAAACTCCTCCCAGGATGGTCTCACAAGACTCGCTGTTGGCGGCTCGTCTGGTCCACTGAGTGGGGCCCATCCGCTCCGGATCTGAGCGACTTTGTCCTGCAGATATTCCCCAAATTCCTCTGCTCTGCCCTGTAAGGGTGCCCCCTGCGTCCTCTGTGACAAGAGGGAGCGGGTCACCCTAAACAGGGCGGCAGGGCGGTTATCCGCGGACGCAATAAGGGTGGCACAATATCTACGTTTGGCCGCCCTTAATGCCACCAGGTAGGTCCGCAAGTAGGATCTTACCTGTGTTCGATCAGATTCGGAGCGTGAGGACCTCCACCTGCTCTCTAGACGTCTCCTGTGGCGCTTCATCACCCTCAGCTCCTCGGTATACCAAGGAGCCCGGGTGGGTCGCTGCCGCAGGAGAGGTCGCAAAGGCGCAACCCGGTCCAAGGCCCCAGCCGCCGCCCTATTCCAGGCGGCCGCTAGGTCCTCCCACCGAGCGCGGGTCAGGGCTACAGGTAATGGCCCAAGCTCCGTCTGGAACCTATCCGGCTCCATCAGGCGCTTGGGGCGGTACCAGTGTGGACCGTCTGGTCCCGCCTCCTCGCGGTGGGGGGTAGCGCCAGGGAAGTCAAGCCGGAGACATGAGTGATCTGACCATGACAGGGGTGTAACAGTAAAATCCCCTCTACCCAGATCACTCGTCCACTGCTCAGATACAAAGACAAGGTCCAATGTGTGGCCTCCTTCGTGTGTGGGGCCCTGAATTAACTGGGTCAGGCCCATGGCTGTCATGGAAGCCATGAACTCCCGAGCTACCTCAGATGCTGCTCCCGTCGACGGCAGGTTGAAATCCCCCATGACCATAAGCCTGGGGATCTCAACCGCTGTCTCCGAGATCAGCTCGAGGAGCTCAGGCAGGGCTGCTGATGTATAGCGAGGAGCCAAGTATACAATCAGCAAACCCAACTGCCTCCGTGGGCCCCATTTCACACCAAGGGACTCACACCCGGATATCTGAGGAACAGTGAACTCCCTCGGCTCTAGACCTTCCCGTATAACTACCGCCACCCCACCACCCTTACCCAGGGCCCGAGGCTGATGGAATGCACGGAAACCTGGTGGGCACATTTCCACGAGGGGTAAACCACCCTCGTGGCCCAACCAGGTTTCCGTTATCCCTGCAAGGTCTAGCTCCCCCTCAGAGATCAACTCATTAATGAGGGGGGCCTTGTTGGTTACGGACCTTGCATTGCAAAGCATCAGCCGTAGGCCCGGGCTCTGTAGTTCCTGGCCACCTAGGTTGCGGGGGTTGGTGCAAACGACCGGGCATAGCCAACAACCACGGTCTCCCAACCGACCTTGTGATCTTCTCTTGTCCTCGCATCCCCCCCTCCCCGCGACCGTTGTAATCAAACAACCCTCTATTGGAATCACTTGTTCCCTCTCCCCCCCCCGCTCCGCTCACTTCCTTCCCGGACTCACCTGTCCATCCAGCACTGGCACTGGCGCCTCTCCTGGCCTGGTTATCACACCCCCCCTCCCTGGAACCCCTTAATAACAATAAAAAACTTCTGGATAAAAAGCCCCTCAGCCTCCGTTTCTTCCACCTCTCGGGGTTCACAAACCTGTCATCAAGGCAGGCCCTTGAGAGAGCCAAGGGCCATACCTGCGAGAGCGGGGCCTCCCGCAGGCGGAGCAGGTCCAACCTCGAATAAATAGTTCGTTAAAAGTCCAATGGAATCAGGATGCTAATAAAGGTTGATAGAAAGTTGGTAAAAGTTCATAAAAGTTGATGGTTAATGAGTCGGGGTCTTAGAGGGAGGAAGGAGATGTTAAAATATTTAGATAGAGAAGAAGGGGGTGGGAATGATCGAATACCCCCAATTACATAAAATTGCATAAAACGACGAAGGTGACCACAAGGTGAGAGATTGTTCAAGGTGTTCAGGATGTTCCATGGCAGAGTGACCCAAACGTGGGAGATTATTCGCGCTGGTTCAGGGTGGTTCCTTCCTAGAGGTCCACAGAGACTTACAGTTAGAGTTTGGTGTCCCCTGCTGGCGTTGACAAGGCCTGGGGGGGGGCATAGGGGCGTTGGGAGCAGCCAGGGTATGATGGAAAAAACAGCAGAAGTCCAGGCAATGGCGGCCTTCCTTTCCCTCACCCGCCGCCATAGCCACCTTTAGTTGGTCTCTCCCGGCTAACTCACCAACTCCTAGCCATATCTTATTCTCCTTATTCCCCCCCCCCCCCGGTCCTAGGTTAGTTGCCAGCAGCAATGCAAATCTCTTGCAAATCTCTTGCGCCTCAAGCCTCACACCCATCTGACCTTTTTTGGTTGTTGTTATTTTGTTGTTATTTTGTTGTTGTTCTCTCCAGCGCTGTTCATGCCAGTATCTTTCACCTTGCACCATTCGTCCTGGGGCAACTCGCAGTCCGCTCCATGCTGCTATTCCGCTCCGTGTTACTGTTCTCACTGTAACCACCATTGCAGCCCCGCCTTCTCCTCGCTCCAAACAGCCTTCCTTCTGTTTCTATTTCAGCGCTCTCCGCGCTCTCAGCCAGACTCCGAACTCCTCCGACCACCCTGGCAGCCCAAAATGGGCTCAAAACAAGCCAGGGTGGACAGGCTATCAAACCCTCGGGCCTCGGATGGCATGAGGCCCGGCAGCAGCCCTAATCCATCGGGGAACTCCGCGGCGTTCTCCGGAGCTCAGGAGGCGACCGCCATCACCGGAAGCTCTCCTCCATCCCAAGAACAACTTGCCTCCAGAAGTTGTGTTTAATGACAAAAAACCATTAAAGAGGTTCGATCACATCACCATCATTTAATGAACCCCCGAATCCCTTGCTGGGTGGAGTCTGGGGCAACTGAATGGAGCTAGCAGAGTGTTTAATGGCCGGATGCCCTTCCTCTCGCCAATTCAGAGTTTTGTTCAGCAGATATATTCTCATTATGTCCAGGGAGAGAAATATCTCCCTCTACTTTGCACCGAACTCACAGCCTCCTGATTTGGGAGGCGAGAGCTCCACTCCCAGGCCACCCGCCACTCGCTTCACACCCAACACATCTTATGACTATAATTCCAGGCTCAATGACTGTCGTAAATTGAGGACTCTTAGAATTAAAATTCACGTCTCCCGCTCCTGGTATTTATCAAAAGAAATGTGATCGCTTGGTTATGAGGGGTTTAGATCAGCCTTTATTAAAATGCATTTTCTTTAAGGTTAATGGTCAAGAGCCATAATAGTAAATTTAGCTATTAAGTACCATGCAATAACGATGGAAGACGCTTTTAGATTGATTACACTTAATGGAGAGCTATTATCCAATTTTGCTGACCCGGGTTATGACAGTATATTTACAGGCAGCCCTCTATTATGGCATGGGCATAGATGCAAGGGAAGCAGGATTGAAAACCAGTCCCAGGATGTCTTGATGCACGCTTTCTGCGCATGCCTTTCGATGTTGCATGCCGTCACAAAAAGGTGTGACACTCACTGCTCATTTTGAGGTACACTTTTCAGTCTTGTAGGTCAGGGGTCCCCAAACCCTGGGGCATGTTCGGAATTGGGCCGTGTGAGTAGCTGGCGCCTAGCTCAAGTTGCACAAGCGGTGGGGCCAATGGGTTAGGGTTAGGGTTTGTTTTCTTGCACACGTTTCATTACCCAGCTAGGTGATCTTTTCAGTGCTAGAAGGGAGGGTGGTTTGTGGAGAAGGAGAATGGGAGGAGGAGGAGAACTGTGGAGTCCTTGGTGCTCTCTGAACGTGGATGTTTTCTTGGAGATGTTTCATTACCCAACTAGGTAATATCATCAGTGTTAGAAGGGAGTGGGAGAGGAGGAAGAGGAGCTGTGGGGTCCTTGGTGCTTTCAGAGCTTTGATGTTTTCTTGCAGACATTTTATTACCCTACTAGGTAATATCATCAGTGTTAGAAGGGAGTGGGATTTATGGAGAAGCAGGAGGAGGGAGGGAAGAGGAGGAGGAGGAAAACTGTGGGGTCCTTGTGCTCTCTGAACTTAGATATTTTCTTGGAGACATTTCATTACCCAACTAGGTAATATCATCAGTGCTAGAAGGGAAGAGAAGGAGGAGGAGGGGGCTGGGCTGTGGAGTCCTTGGTGCTCTCTGAGCTTGGATGTTTTCTTGGAGACGTTTCATTACCGAACTAGCTAACATAATCAGTGCTAGAAGGGAGAAGGAGGAGAAGGAGCTTGGATGTTTTCTTGCAGACGTTTCATTACCCACCTAGGTAACATCATCAGTGCTAGTGACTACCTACTTGGGTGATGAGACGTCTGCCAGAAAACAAACAAGCCCAGAGAGAATCAAGGATTCCCTCTGAATATCTTCCAGCTGAATGTGTGGTGAGGGGAAATGGGGAACCCCAGGGCTGGGGTTTGTGGGCTAATTACCAAAATGAATGCCTAATATGGGGGTGGCATCAGAGGAGAGATTTACATCTTCGTGGTCCAGGCCTCCATCTCTTCCTTCAGGCCAGGGCAGGTACATAAGGACGCCCGGTGGCCTTCAGTAAAATGTCTTCACCATTGAATGGTAATGGTGGGTTTTGGAGCCCCTGCATTGGGCTGAGGCTGGGGAGATGCAGTAAACCAGTTCCCAAGTTTGGACACCCCTGCAGTAAACTAAGATGGCGGCTCATTTCCTGGCTGGTAGAGGAGGGGTCCCCAGCACACTGCTGTACCGTAGCCTGCTTGAAACCAGGCCCCACAAGTGATGGACAAGCACATGAGTGTGAAACTCCACTTGCACAAGCAGCTCTATGCACACAAATGGAGTTCATGCACCAGCAACCTATTCTTAAAAATGTCCAGTATTGGAGCATTCATAACTTCTGGAGGCAAGCTGTTCCACTGATTAATTGTTCTCGCTGTCACAATATTCTTTCTTTCTTTCTTTCTTTCTTTCTTTCTTTCTTTCTTTCTTTCTTTCTTTCTTTCTTTCTTTCTTTCTTTCTTTCTTTTCTTCCTTCCCTCCCTCCTTCCTTCCTTTCTTTCTTTTTTTTCTTTGTTCCTTCTTTCCTTTCTTTCCTCCCTCCCTCCCTCTTTCTTTCCTTCTTTCTTTTTTCTTTCTTTCCTTGATTAGTTTCCACCCATTGCTTCTTGTTCTACCCTCAGGTGCTTTAGAGAATAGCTAGACTCCCTCTTCTTTGGGGCAGCCCTTGAGATATCGGAAGACTGCTATCCTGTCTCCCCTGGTCCTTCTTTTCATTCAACTAGACATACCCAGTTCCTGCAACCGTTCTTCGTATGTTTTAGCCTCCAGTCCCTTAATCCTATGACATTTTTTATTATCTCCTCAAATGCTTCATGATAGTTTGTGGCATATAATTTTGCCAAATTTCAATTCTACATGACTCAAAAGGTTCTGGATTTTGGATGCATTCTGTTAGTGAGCCCGTTCAAAAAATTGTTGTACTGCGATGTCCCATTTAGCTCAGTTAAAGGTTAAAAACAGAGATTTAGCCGTTTATGGACGGAATTAAGTTTTTATCTAACTTGGTTTGCTTGCTGTGTGAATATTGGCATTAAATGCCAGGCCTTTCTATCACTGAATATTGGTCTGAAACCCAAAATATAAAGTTTTGCAAGCCTAGGCAAGTAAATATAGTCCTTGACATATGACCCTAATTGAGTCCAAAATTTAGGTTGTTAAGTGAAAAGTATGTCAAGTGAGTTTCCACCCCCCCATTTCATGACCTTTTTTGCCACAGTTGTTAAGTGAATCACTGCAATTGATTGCAGTTGTTAAGTGAATCTGGCTTCCCTGTTGAATTTGCTTGGCAGAAGGTTCCAAAAAGTTATCCTTATCAGTTTCCACGACATCTGGAGGAAAATGATTATCTAGACCCGCGCCAGTCCGGCTTCCGCCCTGGGCACAGCACGGAGACGGCCTTGGTTGCGTTGGTGGATGATCTCTGGAGGGCCAGAGATAGGGGTTGTTCCTCTATCCTGGTCCTATTAGACCTCTTGGCGGCTTTTGATACCATCGACCATGGTATCTTGTTGCGCCGACTGGATGGGGATGGGGGTCGGGGGCACCGTTTTACGGTGGTTCGGCTCCTACCTTTCCGGCCGGACGCAACATGTGTTGACAGGGGAGCAGAGTTCGACTCTGTGCCCCCTTACCTGTGGGGTGCCACAGGGGTCGGTCTTCTCGCCGCTCCTGTTCAACACATATATGAAGCCGCTGGGTGAGATCATCCGTGGTTTCGGGATGGGATACCATCTGTACGCTGATGATACTCAGCTGTACATTTCCACCCCGAACCACCCCAACGAGGCCGTCGAAATGATGTCCCGGTGTGTGGAAGCCGTACGGGTCTGGATGGATGACAACCGACTCAAGCTCAACCCCTCCAAGACGGAGTGGCTGTGGGTTCCGGCCCCCCGGTTCAACCAGTTAATTCCATCTCTGGCCATCGGGGGCGTTCAACTTGCCCCAGTGGAGCGGGCGCGCAATTTGGGCGTCCTCCTTGATGCTCGGCTGTCCATGGATGACCATGTGACAGCCGTGGCAAGGGGGGCGTTCCACCAGGTTCGCCTGGTGCGCCAATTGCGCCCCCTATTGGACCGGGATGCCTTGCGCACAGTCACTCGTGCGCTGGTGACGTCTCGCCTGGACTACTGTAACACTCTCTACATGGGGCTTCCCTTGAAATGCACTCGTAGACTACAGTTGATCCAGAACGCGGCCGCGCGGGTAATTATGGGGAGTACAAGGTACTCCCATGTGACACCGTTCCTGCGCGAGCTGCACTGGCTCCCTGTGGTCTACCGGGTGCATTTCAAGGTCTTGATAACGATCTTTAAAGCGCTCCATGGCTCAGGACCTAGCTACTTGCGGGATCGTATCCTGCCCCATACATCCCTGCGACCAATTCGCTCGCACAGAGAGGGACTCCTCCAGGTGCCGTCCACCAGACAATGTCGGGGGGCGGCGTCTAGGAGTAGAGCCTTCTCTGTTGCGGGCCCAGCCCTGTGGAATGACCTTCCCCCGGATATTAGGACTACCTCTGACCTCCGCGCCTTCCGGATAAAGCTCAAGACGCACCTATTTCAAGTAGCTGGCCTGGCTCAACCATAGTTCGTTCACACTGCTCCTGACGGGTTTTTTAATTTTTGTGACTTTTAGACTTTTATTAGGGGATTTTAAACTATGTTTTAACTGTCTTTTCTTATCTTCATACCTCCTCCATGTACGCGTGTTCGTTTATTCTGTGTGTGTATTGTCCATATTGTTTTTTATGTGTTTTATTGTACGCTGCCCCGAGTCCTTCAGGAGAGGGTGCGGCTAAGAAATAAATTTATTATTATTATTATTATTATTATTATTATTATTATTATTATTATTATTATTATTATTATTATTATCCTTTGACCCTGGGACACAACAACTGTCATACGTATATGCCAGTTGCCAAGCATCTGAATTTTGACCATGTGACCCTGGGGATGCTACAATGGTTGTAAGTGTGAAAAACGGTCATAAGTCACTTTTTTCAGTGCTGTTATAACTTTGAATGGTCACTAAATAAAGTGTTATAAGTCGAGGACTACCTGTAGTGATAGTTAGTAAAAGGGGCATCTGTGCCCTATTTAAGGTCTTTTCAGCAGCCGTTGTTAAGTGAATGTAGCAGTCATTAAGAGAATCCGTTGTTTGCTATTGGATGTTTATTTGTTTTTTTGCTGGAAAATGGAAGTCCACTCCAGTTTCTGGCAAAAAACGCAAATTGCTGACAATCAGGTGGCAAACAAATACAATGCTAATAAAAATAATAATTCTCCCACTTAATTTTATTTTGCTTAATTAGGTTTCTTTTTTGCAATGGTCATTAGTGTGAAAAGGTCATTTTTTTCAGTGCCGTTGTAAGTTTGAACAGTCACTAAATGAACTGTTGTAAAACGAGGATTAGCTGCTTTACTTCACCTGTTCCTTGTGTGATTGTTAGTAGAAATGATTCAAGTTTGCTTTCCCTTAAAAGGCATATATAGATAGGAAACAGGGAGACATGAAATAAGAGAGAGAACTGAATTGGCAGGACTAAAAATAATGTCTCACATCTGAATTTATTTTACTGCTGCAATTTTTTAAAAACAAGCCCACTGAATATTCAAGCACCAAACAAAACATGTTTGTGAAATGAACTATTTTTAAAACCCAGCCTTTTCCAAATAACAGGTAAAAAACCTGGCATCTGTATTTAACACAATCAGATGAATCTAATTCTCTCACTTCCAAGCAATAATATTTATTTTTAAACAAGCTAGTTTTTCCCAGTGGCTGTTTTCGCACATAGAGAGAAAAAGTGATAGGTTGATAAGTTGGTCCTCAGTTCCCAGGATTTTAGTTTGTGTGAACGCCCTGTCTCACATCTAAACCAGCAATGTCAGTTTCAGGCCGTTTCATGTGAATTTCTTGGCCTGGAATAAAAAAAACCCGTAATCTGTTTTCTTCCAATTTGCCAATGAAAATCTGTGAGAATCATATTTTGTGGTTAATCCAATTTCTGCTATTTTAATGTTTATCCCCATTCTTCAGCCACGACAAAAAACAGAGTCTAATTGTATTATAGGAACACAAGCCCAGTGTTTTGCTGACACCAAATTCCAGAGTTTTTCAGATTGTCCTCCTTACTTGCTTCAAACCGAAGTCAAGTTTCTAGCCCTCATGTTTTGGGAGTCATTCGCCGGGCTGATTTTTTTCTGGACTGGAAATTAAGCAAGGGTAGGCCTGGTTGATATTTTCTAAGGAATTCCCCTTTATCTTCTGCCTCTCCTCAGCTTTAATCCAAATTACGGGTAGTCTTCACTTAACAACTGATCAGTCCCAGAGCCAGATTCACTTAATGGCCCTGTCATTAATTTAAGGACTTCAGTGATTCACTTGAATGACTTCGGCAAGAAAGGTAGTGAAATGGGGCGAAGCTCACATAACAACCGTCTTGTTTAGGAATTCATTTAACAAATGTCTGGTTTAGCAACCGAAAATTTGTAGTTGTAAATCGAGGACCACTCTGAAATGGCTCGTCTTGAGATCCCGGGTATCAATTATTGTTATTTTTTTCTGACGCTCCTGCCTCTAATGATGGAAATGTTATCGGTTGCTTATAAAACCACATATGACATATTCATGACTCAGCAGGTGAATGGATGTACATCTTGAACAAAGGAATTTTAAAAAAATATGCGCTCAGCCAGTGTTTTAATAAGCAGCAATAAATATTGTTGGTTTGGCTGCTGGTCAAGGCATCCTTTGTTAGTTTGGCAGAGGGAATTTGCCATGCTGAGAGAAGTCCTTGACGTGATTACAGATTTACAGAGTTGGAAGGGACCTTTTGGGTCATCTAGTCCAACCCCCCCACCCAAGCAACACCATTTCTGACCAACAGCAGTCCGGTCTCTTCTTGAAAGCCTCCATTCAGATTGGACTTAATTGTATTCAACCAATCAGCAATTCATAAGAGATGCGATTAAGAAACAAACATGGATTTTTGACCGCGGACCAATTACAAGTAGTCCTCAACCTATGGCCACCATTTCTGTTACTAAATGAGACATTTGTTAAGTGATTTTTGCTCCATTTTGCCCCATAAGAGATGCTATTAAGAAACAAATGTGGATTTTTGATCCAGGACCAATTGCAGGTTGTCCTCAATTTATGACCACCATTTCCGTTGCTAAGCGAGTCATCTGTGAAGTGAATCTTGCTCCATTTTACCACCTTTTTTTGCCACAGGTGTTAAGCGAACCACCACAGTAGTTAAGTGAGTCACGTGGTTGTTAAGCGAATCAGGCTTCCTCCTTGGCAATGAGGTCATAAAATTGTGATTCACATTAACGACTGCCTCGCCTTGGCAACAGTAGCTTCAGTTGTGGTCGTAAGTCGAGGACTCCCTGTAAAGCACATTCTTCCTTTCGGCAGAAAAGGGCAGTCCGGCCTAAGGGATGGAACTGATGGATGGGGACGCTAGTCGGTCCTCAGCTCTCCAAGGTTGTTTTGGGCAGCCATTTTGTGAAAAATGTCCGTACGTTTCCTTCAGTTATTGGGACAAAAGCTGGGAAATAGTGAAAAATCAAATGAATAATGAAATGAGGGTTATTGCCACGCAGAACGTGAAGGCTGTGTCGGAAACTCCGGCGGTTCCCTCTGTGTCAGAAGATGAGGACGATGACGATGAAGCTGTCTCTCCGCCGGTCATCGCCCCTCGGCCTGAACACACGAAATCGGTGAGTGGTTCGTCTCCTTTGGAATCGTTTTGAAAACAGGTAGTCCTCGACATACGATGGTTCGCTTAGTGACCATCTCAAGTTAAGACAGCACTGACTTGGGACCTCGTTTCAGACTTACGACCGTTGCGCCGTCCCTACGGTCACGCAATTTACATTCGGATGCTTGGAAACTGACTCGTATTTTATGACGGTCGCAGCGTCCCAGGGTTGCGCGATCCAGTTTGGCAATCTTCCGACAAGCAGAGTCAATTGGGGGGGGGGAGCCGGATTCACTTAACAACGGTGTTGCTAATTTAACAACTGCCGTGATTCACTTAACACGTGGCAAAAAAAAAAAAAAGCCATAAAATGGGAGACAAATTCGCTTCACAAATGTCTCACTTAGCAACATACATTTTAGGCTCAATTGTGGTCGTACGTTGAGGACTAAGCGTACTCCTCAACTAGCAACAATTCATTTAGTGACCATTTGAATGGCGGCAGTGAAAAAAGTAACATGCCCGTTTTTCACACTTTTTTCAGCGTTCCCATGGTCACATGATCAAAATCTGGACACTTGGCAACTGACTCGTATTTACGATGGTTGCAGCATCCCAGGATCGTGGGATCCCCTTTTGTGACCTTCTAACGAGCAAAGTCAGTGGACAAATCAGATTCACACAACAACAGTGTGACTCACTTAACGACTGCCGTTGATTCGCGTAGCAGCTGTGGCCAAAAAAGGTTGTAAAACTCACTTAGCCAACGGTTAGCAACATAAATTTTGGGCTCAACTGTGGTCGTAAGTCGAGGACTACGTGTATTTTATTATGGGGAAACTAGGGAAAGGTGGAAAAAGGTGCAACATTATTCTCAAAATTGAGAGATAATGAAAAATTGAAAAAGTTTCTGAAAAAAAGAAGGAAGTAGGCCTGGGAATTGCAGGTTTTCCTTGATTTCTGACCACAGTTGAGCCCAAAATTTCTGTTAATAAGCAAGATAAGTGAATTTTGCCCCATTTTACGACCTTTCTTGCCACAATTGTTGGGCTGCAGTTAGGAACTACGGTTGTTAAGTGAATCGGTTAAGTGAACCCTTTGCTTGTCACACGATTGCAAAAGGTATGACCCCGGGACACTGCAACCGTCATGAGTCATTGCCAAGCGTCCAAATTTTGATGATGTAACTGTGGGGATTCTGCAACGGTCATAAGTGTGATAGTCGCCTCTTTCAGTTGCTGTCGTAACTTCAAACACTAAATCAAATGTCGTAAGTCGAGGACTGCCTATACTGGGGTTAGAAGAACATATACCCCCTTTTAAGATAGAAGTAGCAATAAACCTTGTTGTTTTTTTACCAGTCCCAGCTACTGAAGGTAGACTGGAAGCTCCACTTGGTACCAATGATAAAACAGTGGCTGAAAATTTCGTTTTTAGCACTTGGTTTGCACTCTGCTAAGTGGGATCTCCTTTTGAGGGCATTGGCAGATCCCAGCAATTCTACCTTGATCTTTGTGTCATTTGTTTAATGCCCATTTCTCTCTCTCTCTCTTCTCTCTCTCTTCTCTCTGTTTTCTCTCTCTCTCGCTCTGTTTCTCTGTCTCTGTTTCTTTCTCTCTGTTTCTCTCTCTGTGTTTCTCTGTTTCTCTCCCTCTGTTTCTGTCTCTGGCTTTCTCTATTTCTCTCTCTCTCGGTCTCTCTGTTTCTCTGTCTCTTTCTCTCGGTCTCTCAGTCTCTCTCTGTTTCTCTCTCTGTGTGTGTGTCTCTTTCTCTGTTTCTCTGTCTCTGTTTCTCTCCCTCTCCCTCTGTTTCTCTCTCTGTCTCTTTCTCTCTGTTTATGCTTCTCTCTGTTTCTCTCTTTCTCTCGCTGTCTCTCTGTGTGTTTCTCTGTTTCTCTCTCTGTGTTTCTGTCTCTCTATTTCTCTCTGTCTCTTTCTCTTTCCCTGTCTCTCTCTTTCTCTCTTTTCTCTCTCTCTGTTTCTTTCTCTTTCTGTCTCGCTCTCTCTGTTTCTCTGTCTCTCTCTGTCTCTCTCTCTGGCTCTCTTTCTCTCTCTGGCTCTCTCTTTTTCCCTCTCTTTTTCTCTCTGGCTCTCTGTCTCTTTCTCTTTCTGTCTCACTCTCTCTGTTTCTCTGTCTCTCTCTGTCTCTCTCTCTCTTTCTCTCTTTTTCTCTCTCTTTTTCTCTCTATCTCTCTCTGTTTCTCTGTCTCTTTCTCTCTCCCTGTCTCTCTCTCTGGCTCTGTTTCTCTCTACCTCTTTTTCTCTCTCTTTTTCTCTGTCTCTCTCTCTGTTCCTCTCTGGCTGTCTCTTTCTGGCTCTCTCTGTGTGTTTCTCTCTGTTTCTCTATCTCTGTCTCTGTTTCTCTCTGGTTCTCTCTGTGTTTGTCTCTATTTCTCTCTGTGTGTGTGTCTCTCCTTCCCAAAAATACAGATTTACACCCGCTCCGTGATTGAACCTCTTCCGCCAGCCCAAACCAGGGATGTGACCACCTCCCCCACGAACTCTCCTTCTGAGAACAGCATCACACCACCCGACACGCTGGCGAGAAATGCCGAAAAACAGAAGAAAAAACCTAAAATGACCGATGAAGAAATACTAGAAAAATTAAGTAAGAATTGTTTTGAATTGGAATGACGAAGGTTAGAGGGGGGCTATTGGAAAAGACAGAAAGAAAAAAAACTACAGGTAGCCCTCGAAGTACGACCACAGTTGAGGCCAACATCTCTGTTGCTAAGCGAGACATTGCTTAAGGGAGCCTTGCCCCTTTTTACAACCTTTCTTCCCACAGTTGCTTAATGAATCACCGCAGTTGTTAAGTGAGTCACACAGTTGTTAACTGAAACTGGCTTCCCCATTGACGTGGCGTGTCAGAAGGTCGTAAAAGGGGATTGCATGACCCCGCCGGGACGCTGCGACTGTCATAAGTGTGAGTCGCTTGCCAAGCGTGTGGCGATTATGATCGTATGGCCGTTGGGATGCTTCAACGGTCGTAAGTGTGAAAAACGGTCATAGTTCACTTTTTTCAGTGCTGTTTTATTGGCAAAAAAACTCAATTCAGCCAGAAAACGTAATTTTTGACCCAGAGCTTGGTTTCGAACAACGTACACATAGTGGTGTCCTGAATCGGGGAAGCTAAAGAACCACTCCATTCGCTGATCTGAGCTTTCTGTGAGGAGTTAGACCAAAGCTCATCCCCAATTGACAAAGGAACTCAATTCAGCCAGAAAACGGAACTTTTGACCCAGAGCTCGGTTCCGAACCACGTACACATCTTAGTTGGGTCCTGGGTCGGGGAAGCTAAAAAACCACACCATTCGCTGATCTGAACTTTCCCTGAGGAGTTAGACTAAATCGAATCCCAGAATTGGCAAAAAACCTGAATTCAGCCAGAAAACGTTACTTTTGACCCAGAGCTGTTTCGAACACGAAACACCTATTGGTTATGTCTCATGACAGGAAAGCTAAAAAACCACTCCATTCGCTGATCTGACCAAAGCACATCTCCCAATTGGCAAAGGAACTCAATTCAGCAATTGACCCAGAGCTCGGTTCGGAACCACATGAATTTTATCCCAGAATTGGCAAAAAAACCTGAATTCAGCCAGAAAACCTAACTTTTTACCCAGAGCTCGGTTCCGAACCACATACAAATCTTAGTTGGGTCCTGGGTCGGGGAAGCTAAAGAACCACTCCATTCGCTGATCTGAGCTTTCCCTGAGGAGTTAGACCAAAGCTCATCTCCCAATTGGCAAAGGAACTCAATTCAGCCAGAAAAGGGAACTTTTGACTTGAGCTCGTTTCAACCACATACACATCTTAGTGGTGTCCTGGTTCGGGGAAGCTAAAAAACCACTCCATTCGCTGAACTGAGCATTCCCCGGGGAGTTACACCTAATCGTACCTCAGAATTGGCAAAAGAGCCCAATTCAGCCAGTAACGTAACTTTTGACCCAGAGCTCACTTTCTGAGCATTCCCTGGGGAGTTAGACAAAGCTTACATCAGAATTGGCAAAAGAGCTCAATTCAGCCAGAAACGTAACTTTTGACCCAGAGCTCACTTTCGTACCACATGCCCATGTTACTGGTGTCCTTTGTAGGGAAGCAAAAAAACCACTCCATTCGCTGATCTGATCTTTCCCTGAGGAGTTAGACCAAAGCTTACTTCAGAATTGGCAAAAGAGCCCAATTCAGCCAGAAACGTAACTTTTGACCCAGGGTCAGGGTCAGGGGTCAAAGGTCAAGGTTGGCAACGACTCCATTCGCTGATCTGAGATTTCCCCGAGGAGTTAGACCAAAGCTTACATCAGAATTGGCAAAAGAGCCCAATTCAGCCAGAATCGTCACGTTTGACCCAGAGCTCACTTTCGAACCACATGCACATGTTATTAGTGTCCTATGTCGGGAACCTAAAAAACCACTCCATTCGCTGATCTGAGCATTCCCAGGGGAGTTAGACCAAAGCTTACATCAGAATTGGCAAAAGAGCCCAATTCAGCCAGAAACGTAACATTTGACCCAGAGCTCACTTTCGAACCACATGGACATGTTACTGGTGTCCTGAGTCGGGGAAGCTAAAAAACCACTCCATTCGCTGATCTGTTTCCCTGAGGAGTTAAACCAAAGCTTACCTCCCAAATGGCAAAGGAACTCAATTCAGCCAGAAAACGTAATTTTTGACCCAGAGCTCGGTTTCGAACAACATACACATATTAGTGGTGTCCTAAATCGGGGAAGCTAAAGAACAATTCCATTCGCTCATCTGAGCTTTCCCTGAGGAGTTAGACCAAAGCTTATCTCCCAAATGGCAAAGGAACTATTCAGCCAGAAAACGTAACTTTTGACCCAGAGCTCCGTTCCGAACCACATTACATCTTAGTGGTGTCCTGGGTCGGGGAAGCTAAAGAACCATTCCATTCGCTGATCTGAGCTTTCCCTGAGGAGTTAGACCAAAGCTCATCTTCCAATTGACAAAGGAACTCAGTTCCGCGAGAAATCGTGACCTTTGACCGAACCACATACAAATCTTAGTTGGGTCCTGGGTCGGGGAAGCTAAAAAACCACTCCATTCACTGATCTGAGCATTTCCCGGGGAGTTAGACCTAAGCATACCTCAGAATTTGCAAAAGAGCCCAATTCAGCCAGAAACGTAACTTTTGACCTAGAGCTCACTTTCTGAGCATTCCCTGGGGAGTTAGATCAAAGCTTACATCAGAATTGGCAAAAGAGCCCAATTCAGCCAGAAACGTAACTTTTGACCCAGAGCTCACTTTCGTACCACATGCCCATGTTACTGGTGTCCTGAGTCGGGGAAGCTAAAAAACCACTCCATTCGCTGATCTGGGCATTTCCCGGGGAGTTAGACCAAAGCGTACCTCAGAATTGGCAAAAGAGCCCAATTCAGCCAGAAACGTCACGTTTGACCCAGAGCTCACTTTCGAACCACATGCACATGTTATTAGTGTCCTATGTCGGGAACCTAAAAAACCACTCCATTCGCTGATCTGAGGTTTCCCTGAGGAGTTAGACCAAAGCTTACATCAGCATTGGCAAAAGAGCCCAATTCAGCCAGAAACGTAACTTTTGACCCAGAGCTCACTTTCGAACCACATGGACATGTTACTGGTGTCCTGAGTCGGGGAAGCTAAAAAACCACTCCATTCGCTGATCTGAGCATTTCCCGGGGAGTTAGACCTAAGCCTACCTCAGAATTGGCAAAAGACCCCAATTCAGCCAGAAACGTAACTTTTGACCTAGAGCTCACTTTCTGAGCATTCCCTGGGGAGTTAGACCAAAGCTTACATCAGAATTGGCAAAAGAGCCCAATTCAGCCAGAAACGTAACTTTTGACCCAGAGCTCACTTTCGAACCACATGCACATGTTACTGCTGTCCTTTGTCGGCAAGCTAAAAAACCACTCCATTCGCTGATCTGAGCATTCCCCGAGGAGTTAGACCAAAGCGTACCTCAGAATTGGCAAAAGAGCCCAATTCAGCCAGAAACGTAACGTTTGACCCAGAGCTCACTTTCGAACCACATGCACATGTTATTAGTGTCCTATGTCGGGAACCTAAAAAACCACTCCATTCGCTGATCTGAGGTTTCCCTGAGGAGTTAGACCAAAGCTTACATCAGCATTGGCAAAAGAGCCCAATTCAGCCAGAAACGTAACTTTTGACCCAGAGCTCACTTTCGAACCACATGGACATGTTACTGGTGTCCTGAGTCGGGGAAGCTAAAAAACCACTCCATTCGCTGATCTGAGTATTTCCCGGGGAGTTAGACCTAAGCCTACCTCAGAATTGGCAAAAGACCCCAATTCAGCCAGAAACGTAACTTTTGACCCAGAGCTCACTTTCGAACCACATGCACATGTTACTGCTGTCCTTTGTCGGCAAGCTAAAAAACCACTCCATTCGCTGATCTGAGCATTCCCCGAGGAGTTAGACCAAAGCGTACCTCAGAATTGGCAAAAGAGCCCAATTCAGCCAGAAACGTAACTTTTGACCCAGAGCTCACTTTCGAACCACATGCACATGTTACTGGTGTCCTGAGTGGGGGAAGCTAAAAAACCACTCCATTCGCTGATCTGAGCATTTCCCGGGGAGTTAGACCTAAGCCTACCTCAGAATTGGCAAAAGACCCCAATTCAGCCAGAAACGTAACTTTTGACCTAGAGCTCACTTTCTGAGCATTCCCTGGGGAGTTAGACCAAAGCTTACATCAGAATTGGCAAAAGAGCCCAATTCAGCCAGAAACGTAACTTTTGACCCAGAGCTCACTTTCGAACCACATGCACATGTTACTGCTGTCCTTTGTCGGCAAGCTAAAAAACCACTCCATTCGCTGATCTGAGCATTCCCCGAGGAGTTAGACCAAAGCGTACCTCAGAATTGGCAAAAGAGCCCAATTCAGCCAGAAACGTAACGTTTGACCCAGAGCTCACTTTCGAACCACATGCACATGTTATTAGTGTCCTATGTCGGGAACCTAAAAAACCACTCCATTCGCTGATCTGAGGTTTCCCTGAGGAGTTAGACCAAAGCTTACATCAGCATTGGCAAAAGAGCCCAATTCAGCCAGAAACGTAACTTTTGACCCAGAGCTCACTTTCGAACCACATGGACATGTTACTGGTGTCCTGAGTCGGGGAAGCTAAAAAACCACTCCATTCGCTGATCTGAGTATTTCCCGGGGAGTTAGACCTAAGCCTACCTCAGAATTGGCAAAAGACCCCAATTCAGCCAGAAACGTAACTTTTGACCTAGAGCTCACTTTCTGAGCATTCCCTGGGGAGTTAGACCAAAGCTTACATCAGAATTGGCAAAAGAGCCCAATTCAGCCAGAAACGTAACTTTTGACCCAGAGCTCACTTTCGAACCACATGCACATGTTACTGCTGTCCTTTGTCGGCAAGCTAAAAAACCACTCCATTCGCTGATCTGAGCATTCCCCGAGGAGTTAGACCAAAGCGTACCTCAGAATTGGCAAAAGAGCCCAATTCAGCCAGAAACGTAACTTTTGACCCAGAGCTCACTTTCGAACCACATGCACATGTTACTGGTGTCCTGAGTGGGGGAAGCTAAAAAACCACTCCATTCGCTGATCTGAACTTTCCCCGAGGAGTTAGATCAAAGTATATATCAGAATTGGCAAAAGAGCCCAATTCAGCCAGAAACGTAACTTTTGACCCAGAGCTCACTTTCTGAGCATTCCCCGGGGAGTTAGACCAAAGCTTACATCAGAATTGGCAAAAGAGCGCAATTCAGCCAGAAACGTAACTTTTGACCCAGAGGTCGGTTCCGAGCCACATACACATCTTAGTGGTTTCTTGGGTCGGGGAAGTGAAAAACCACACCATTCGCTGATCTGAGCTTTCCCTGAAGAGTTAGCCTAAAGCTTATCTCCCAAATGGCAAAGGAACTCTATTCAGCCAGAAAGCGTTACTTTTGTCCCAGAGCTCAGTTTAGAACATGACAGGAAAGCTAAAAAACCACTCCATTCGCTGATCTGACCAAAGCTCATCTCCCAAACGCAAAGGAACTCAATACAGCCAGAAAAAGGAACTTTTGACCCAGAGCTCGTTTCAACCACATACACATCTGTTCTGACCCCCCTTCCTCCGTTGCCCACACAGCACACACACTCCGGAACAGTACAAGGGAACAAGGTTTATTACACCAACAGACAAGAGGTTTTGTGGCAGCAAGCCACCAAGACAGAACTCACAAAGACAGAACACACAAAAGCAGCAATCCAGCTTGCCAGGATCCCAGACTAGAGTTGCTCTCCAAAGTCCTTTGTTGATTGCTACGCAGAGCCTGTCCAGAGTCAACCCTTTTATAACCTAAAAAGGGCGTCTCCCAACAGCACCTGAGAGCTCTTTACTGCCTATAATTACGCCCACGCTCCTTGCGTTTGTGGGCGCGCCGGAAACGGGCATCTCGAAACGCCCTACTAAGTCCTGAGTCACTATCCTCTCCGCTGCTCCAAGGCAGGGCATCGGGAGTCCTCCTCCTCTCGGTCTCACCGCTGCTCCATGCCTCTGGCGCCACCTGGTGGCCGACCAGACTCTCGGATTCCTGCTCAGCCTCCGAATCCTGTCCAGGATCGCACATCTCTGGAGCTGACTCGTATGGAGTATCACTCTCGGAGTCTGGTGACAGCGGCACCGGCTGGGCCACAACACTATCCCTCACCGCAGGGCCCTTCCCCCGGGCCTGACGCTCGGGATGCGGTCGAGAGGGAAATTGTCCATGATAGGCCCGCACCAAAGCTGGAGCATGCACAGCCGTCGCATCGGTCCAGGACCCCCCGTCCGAGTCCTCATCCGCCCAGTCGACCAAATACTGGAACCGACCCTTGAGCCATCTCGAGTCACGGATCCGGATCACTCTGTGCGATGGCCGTGCGTGCACCTCAGGCGACGACGGCAGGGGTGAAGAGGGACGTCGGAGAGGACAATCCGACCGCTCAGGGATCAGGAGCGAGCGATGGAACACCGGGTGTACTCGCATCGAGCGCGGGAGGGTCAGGCGATAGGCCACCGGATTGATAACGGCCTCCACAGGGAACGGCCCCAGATACCGGTGGTCCAACTTCCTCGTAGGCCGGTGGGACGGAAGATGCCGCGTGGACAACCACACGCGATCACCCTCGGCCAATTCCGGCACCGCACGGCGAGACCTGTCCGCCACCCGCTTGTAATCCTCCTTCGCCTGATTCAAGTAGCGGCACACCATCTGGTGAACTGCCTGAAGCTCAGAGAGGAAATCCTGTGCTGCGGGGACCGGAGAGTCCACGGGGGTGAGAGGGAAAAAACGAGGGTGGTACCCGACATTCGCCATGAAAGGCGTCGTCCGTATGGAGGAGTGCTGCGAGTTGTTGAACGCAAACTCCGCCACAGCGAGGTACTCTGCCCAATTGTTCTGCTGCTGGTTCACGAAGCAGCGTAGATATTGTTCCAGAATCCCAATCACCTTCTTCGTCCCTCCATCGGTTTCGGGATGGTGCGCCGAGGACAGACAAACTTGAACGTCAAGAGCGGCCATCAGCCCTTTCCAGAACTGGGCCGTGAATTGTGTACCACGATCGGAGACGACCCGGTCAGGTAGGCCGTGCAGCCGGAACACGTGCTGGATGAACATGCGGGCGGTGGCGCGGGCTGTCGGCAATCTCCGGCAGGGGATGAAATGCGCCATCTTGGTGAGCATGTCCACCACCACTAGGACCGTAGTGAAACCGGACGACGGAGGCAGTTCTGTCAAGAAGTCCATGGACACGGCTCCCCAGGGTCTGTCCGGGGTCGGCAATGGCTGTAGCAAGCCTGGAGGAGCTCCCGTCGCTGATTTGGCCTGTCGACACTGCACACATGACGTGACGTACGTCTGCACGTCGTGTCGCAGGCGAGGCCACCAAAACGTACGGGAAACCAGGTGCAAAGTTTTGAATAGGCCAAAGTGTCCCGCTGCCGGAGTGTCATGACATTGGGAGAGAACCAATCCACGGAGCGGTCCTGCAGGCACGTAGAGCCGATCCTGATACCTCAAAAGGTCCTTGTCAAAGGTCCACGGGGATGTCGGCCCTACCTCTGCCCGCCGTTGTTCCACCCACTCGTCGTTTCGCTGCGCATTCCATATCAAAGACCGTAAATCCACGGGTTCCTGGATTGCAGCGAAGGACTCGACGGGTAGGACCGTCCGGGGGGGCAGTGAGTCAGCAGGGTCTGAGTACTCCGGCTTTCTAGACAGGGCATCCGCCCTCTGGTTCAAGGCACTGGGGATATACGTGACCTTGAAGTGGAACTGGGCAAAAAACAGAGACCACTGGATCTGGCGCTGATTGAGCTTCCGCGCTGTTGTCAAAAACTCCAGATTCCGATGGTCTGTCCAGACTTCGACCTGATGCCTGGCCCCCTCCAGGTGATGTCGCCAGGCTTCGAACGCCGCCTTGATAGCCAGCAACTCCTTCTCCCAGATGGTATAATTGCGCTCGGAAGGATTGAGTTTCCGAGAGTAATAGGCAGAAGGGAAAAGGGTGCCATCAGGGGCGTGAGCCTGCAATAACACCGCCCCCACCGCGATGTCGGATGCATCCGCCTCGACTACAAAGGGGCGATGGGGATCAGGGTGTTTCAAGATTGGCTCCTTTGTAAAAGCGTGCTTCAAGGCCACGAACGCTTGTTGTTCCGTGGACCCCCAGTGAAACGGCACTTTCTTTTGCAGGAGCCGAGTGAGGGGCGCGGTCAAGAAAGCAAAGCCGGGGATGAAGGACCGGTAGTAGTTGGCAAACCCGAGGAGTCTCTGAACGTCTTTCATCCGTCGAGGAGATTGCCAACTTCGTAATGCCTCCACTTTGCCTGGCTCCATCGCAATTCCTTCAGGGGATATACGGTGCCCCAGGAACTCGATGGTGGTCTGCCAGAACTGACACTTCTCCAGCTTGGCAAACAAGCGATGCTTTCGAAGGCGCTGCAAGACCTGACGCAAATGCTGTTGATGATCCTTCCGAGACGTAGAGTAGATCAAGATGTCGTCCAGGTAGATGACGACAAACTGATCCAAAAGGTCCCGAAAGATATCGTTCATAAAATGTTGGAAGACAGCTGGGGCATTGGTCAACCCGAACGGCATGACTGTATACTCCCCCTCATCCACGATCTAATTTTGGAGGGTTATTCCTCGCAGGAATAACCGAGACCTGGTTGGGCCACGAGGGTGGTTTACCCCTCGTGGAAATGTGCCCGCCAGGTTATCGAGCATTCCACCAGCCTCGGGCCCAGGGAAGGGGCGGTGGGGTAGCAGTGATTATCCGGGAAGACTTAGAGCCGAGAGAGTTCACTGTGCCACAGACATCCGGGTGTGAGTCCCTTGTCATGAGATGGGGCCCAGGGAGGCAGTTGGGCCTGCTGATAGTATACCTGGCTCCTCGCTATACGTCAGCGGCCCTGCCTGAACTCCTCGAGCTGATCTCATCGGTGGCGGTTGAGACCCCCAAACTGTTAGTGATGGGGGATTTTAATCTGCCGTCGATGGGAGAAGCGTCTGAGGGGGTTCGGGAGTTCATGGCTTCCATGACAGCCATGGACCTGACCCAGTTAATTCAGGGCCCTACTCACGAGGGAGGCCACACGCTGGACCTTGTCTTTGTCTCTGGCCAGTGGACGAGTGATCTGGGAATAGGGGATCTAGCCATTTCTCCCCTGTCATGGTCGGATCACTCACTTCTCCGGCTGGACTTCCCTGGAGCTACCCCCCACCGCGAGGAGGCGGAACCGGAAGGTATTAGATGGTTCCGCCCCAAGCGCCTGATGGAACCAGATAGGTTCCAGACGGAGCTTGGGCCACCTCCTGTGGATCTGACCTGCCCCCGAGTTGAGGACCTGGTGGACGCATGGAATAGTGCGACTACCGGGGCCCTAGACCGGGTGGCGCCTTTGCGGCCTCTCCTGTGGCGACGAACCACCCTGGCCCCTTGGTTTACTGAGGAGCTAAGGGTGATGAAACGCCACAAGAGAGTCGTTGGAGATCCTCCCGTTCCGAATCTGACCGAGCACAGGCACGAGCCTATTTGAGGACGTACCTTGTGGCATTAAGAGCGGCCAAACGTCAACATTGTGCCGCTCTTATTGCGTCCGCAGATAACCGCCCTGCCGCCCTGTTTCGGGTGACTCGCTCCCTCTTGTTTGAGAGACCGCGGGAAGCCCCTTTACAGGGCAGAGCAGAGGAGTTTGGGAAATATCTACAGGACAAAGTCGCTCAAATCCGGATGGGATGGGCCCCTTTCAGTGGTCCAGTAGAGACGCCCATGGCGAGTCTTGAGGGACCGCTTTGGGAGGAGTTTGACTCGGTTGCCATCGAGGATTTGGACAGGTTGCGTGGACGTCTGCGACCCACCACATGTTTATTGGACCCGTGTCCCTCCTGGCTTGTACTGGCATCCTGGGAGGTTACGCGCGACTGGCTCCTGGGCCTAGTGAACGCCTCGTTGGGTGAGGGGTCTCTACCGGCCGCCTTGAAAGAGGCGGTGGTGAGGCCCCTGCTCAAGAAGCCTTCCCTGGACCCAACGGACCTAGTCAATTATCGTCCTGTCTCCAACCTTCCTTTTTTAGCGAAGGTTGTAGAGAGTGTGGTGGCACAGCAGTTCCCACGTCACCTGGAGGAAAATGATTATCTAGACCCGCGCCAGTCCGGCTTCCGACCCGGGCACAGCACGGAGACGGCCTTGGTCGCATTGGTCGATGATCTCTGGAGGGCCAGAGATAGGGGTTGTTCCTCTATCCTGGTCCTATTAGACCTCTCGGCGGCGTTCGATACCATCGACCATGGTATCCTGTTGCACCGGCTAGAGGGGCTGGGAGTCAGGGGCACCATTTTACGGTGGTTTGGCTCCTACCTCTCTGACCGGACGCAACGTGTGTTGGCAGAGGAGCAGAGTTCGACCCGGAGGTCACTCACATGTGGAGTGCCACAGGGATCGGTGCTCTCGCCTCTCCTGTTCAACACATACATGAAACCGCTGGGCGAGATCATCCGTGGTTTTCGGGTGGGATATCATCTGTATGCTGATGATACTCAGCTATACATTTCCACCCCGAACCACCCCAATGAGGCCGCCGAAATGATGTCCCGGTGTTTGGAGGCCGTACGGGTCTGGATGGATGGCAACCGACTAAAACTCAACCCTTCCAAGACGGAGTGGCTGTGGCTTCCAGCCCCCCGGTTCAACCAGGTGCTTCCATCTCTGGCCATTGGGGGCGTGCAACTAGCCCCCATGGAACAGGTGCGCAATTTGGGCGTCCTCCTAGATGCCCGGCTGTCCATGGATGACCATGTAACAGCCGTGGCGAGGGGGGCGTTCCATCAGGTCCGCCTGATGCGCCAATTGCGCCCCTTATTGGACCGGGATGCCCTACGCACAGTCACCCATGCGCTAGTGACGTCTCGCCTGGACTACTGCAATGGTCTCTACATGGGGCTTCCCTTGAGATGCACTCGGAGACTACAGTTGGTCCAGAACGCGGCCGCGCGGGTGATTATGGGGAGGACTAGATACTCCCCTATAACACCTCTCCTGCGCGAGCTGCACTGGCTTCCTGTGGTCTACCGAGTGCGTTTCAAGGTTTTGATTATGATCTTTAAAGCGCTTCATGGCACAGGACCTAGTTACATGCAGGATCGCATCCTGCCCCACACATCCCTACGACCAATTCGCTCACACAGAGAGGGACTTCTCCGGGTGCCGTCCGCCAAACAGTGTCGGGGGGCGACACCCAGGAGCAGAGCCTTCTCTGTGATGGGCCCAGCCCTGTGGAATGACCTCCCCCGTGACATCAGGATTATTTCCGATCTCCGCTCCTTCCGTGTTCAGCTGAAGACCCACCTCTTTCAATTATCTGGCCTGGCTCAACCGTAATTTTTCATATTCCTCCTGACTGTCTTTTTAAATTTTAAATTTATATTGTATATTGGGTTTTTATTATTGGGGTATGTTACTGGTTTTAATTGTCTAAATGTTGTAATCTATTACCTCCTCCATGCATGTATGCATGTATGTCTTTGTATATATGTATGTTTATATATGTCCTGGTGTACGCCGCCCCGAGTCCTGCCTGGAAAGGGAGCGGCTAATAAATCCAAATTTATTATTATTATTATTATTATTACTCAAAATGTCCGTATCGGGTGCCAAAAGCTGTCTTCCATTCGTCCCCCGCCCTGACTCGAACCAGATTGTAAGCTCCACGTAAGTCCAGTTTTGTAAACACCACACCTCCCGGAGCCGCTCCAACAACTCGGGAATCAGAGGCAACGGGTAGCGATTACGGATCGTGATGGCGTTCAAGCGCCGGTAATCGCAACAAAGTCTTAGATCCCCGGTCTTCTTTTTGACGAACAAAACCGGGGCAGACAAGGGTGAAGACGAAGGCCGGATAAAACCCCGGGCCAGGTTCTTGTCCAGGAAGTCCCGCAATGCGGCCAACTCCGGTTCAGACATGGAGTATAGGCGGTCCGTCGGGAGTTTCGCATCAGGTACCAGGTCAATGGGATAGTCGTAAGGCCGGTGCGGTGGCAGTTGATCCGCCTCCTGCTCGCAAAACACGTCCGCGAACTCCGCTAAATCCGGCGGCACTGTCACCTCGGCCGAACTGGGCACCTGAGCCGCGCAAACATGACGGGTATGGTCCACGCATTGCAAGGACGGGAACGAGATGCGGTTCTGCGACCAGTGGATCTGGGGATCGTGCGCCCGCAGCCAAGCCAAGCCCAACACCACGGGGAAATGCAGACCCGAAGCCACGTAAAATTGAATGGCCTCCTCATGCTCCCCGAGGATCAGGCACAAAGGCTGCGTGGCGTTCTTGATGGGCCCAGACAGAAGCACCCGGCCGTCAATGGTCTCCACTCGCATCGGAGGGTCTACCAGGCACAGAGGGACGTGATATTTCGTGACAAATGCTGCATCCATAAAATTCGTGGTAGCCCCGGAATCGACCAAGGCATGGGCTGGAATTCCCTGCGGACTACCCGACAAGAGAATGTGCGCTGCAAGAATCAGATGTCGTGGAGGCCCCTCCGCCTCTGTTCCGGCCTGTGCCTGACCCGAAGTCTCCCTCAGATCAGGCTTTCCCCGTTTCCCGAGACGGAGGTCCGTCGTTGAGGGGGGGCCGTCGACCATGCAGCCCCTCTACCTCCCTTCTTGGGGCAACCCGTAGCCAGATGTCCCGGATCCCCACAGTAAAAACACAACCCCCATGCACGCCGTCTCTCCATCTCCGTGCGTGACAAGCGGGGTCTGGCTGCACCCAACTCCATGGGCTCCTCTCGTGGGACAGGAGTCTCTCGTGGAACTGGCACTCTCAGCACCTCCCGGGACGCTCGGCGAGGCCTCCGCCTCTGCAGCCGGCCGTCAATCCGGAGGCATAGATGAACCAACGCGTCAAACGTTGGAGGCCTGTCCACTCTCACCAGCTCATCCTGCAGGTCCTCTGACAGGCCATCCTGAAAAGCATCCATAAGGGCTGGCTCATTCCACTCAGAGTCCTGACTGAGCAGCCGGAACTCGGTAACGTAGTCCAGTAAAGAACCACGCCCTTGGTGCAACTCTTTCAGGAGTCTGGTGGCTGTTTCTCCTTTGATGGGGTCCTCGAACATCAGCCGAAGATGAGTGCAAAAACCCTGGAAGTCATCCAGCAGGGGGCTCGGCTGAGTCAGCAAAAGGCGTAGCCCACCGTGCTGCTGTGCCTGAGAGCAAGCTTATCACAAAGCCCACCTTCGTCTGGTCGGGAAAGTCCTCCGCTCTCAAGGCAATGAACAACCAGCATTGGCCCAGGAACGCCGGGAAAAGTTTCGGACTGCCATCAAACTTATCCGGCATGGCCACTGGGCATTTCCTTCGTTGCTGCTGGGGGGGTGGGGGGTTGGCAGGAGCAGACAGCTGTGCAACTTGCGCTGTTAGCAAGGCAAGTTGCTGTGCGAAGAGAGCATTCTCCGCCTGAAGTTGCTCCATCATAGCTGAATGGAGATACGTTTGGGGTAGCAATCAATCTGTTCTGACCCCCCCTTCCTCCGTTGCCCACACAGCACACACACTATGGAACAGTACAAGGGAATAAGGTTTATTACACCAACAGACAAGAGGTTTTGTGGCAGCAAGCCACCAAGACAGAACTCACAAAGACAGAACACACAAAAGCAGCAATCCAGCTTGCCAGGATCCCAGACTAGAGTTGCTGTCCAAAGTCCTTTGTTGATTGCTACGCAGAGCCTGTCCAGAGTCAACCCTTTTATAACCTAAAAAGGGCGTCTCCCAACAGCACCTGAGAGCTCTTTACTGCCTATAATTACGCCCACGCTCCATGCGTTTGTGGGCGCGCCGGAAACGGGCATCTCGAAACGCCCTACTAAGTCCTGAGTCACTATCCTCTCCGCTGCTCCAAGGCAGGGCATCGGGAGTCCTCCTCCTCTCGGTCTCACCGCTGCTCCATGCCTCTGGCGCCACGTGGTGGCCGACCAGACTCTCGGATTCCTGCTCAGCCTCCGAATCCTGTCCAGGATCGCACATCTCTGGAGCTGACTCGTATGGAGTATCACTCTCGGAGTCTGGTGACAGCGGCACCGGCTGGGCCACAACACACATCTTAGTGGTGTCCTGGGTCGGGGAAGCTAAAAAACCACTCCATTCGCTGATCTGAGCATTCCCAGGGGAGTTAGACCAAAGCTTACATCAGAATTGGCAAAAGAGCCGAATTCAGCCAGAAACGTAACTTTTGACCCATCACTTTCGAACCACATGGACATGTTACTGGTGTCCTGAGTCGGGGAAGCTAAAAAACCACTCCATTCGCTGATCTGAGCATTTCCCGGGGAGTTAGACCTAAGCGTACCTCAGAATTGGCAAAAGACCCCAGTTCAGCCAGAAACGTTACTTTTGACCTAGAGATCACTTTCTGAGCATTCCCTGGGGAGTTAGACCAAAGCTTACATCAGAATTGGCAGAAGAGCCCATTCAGCTAGAAATGTAACTTTTGACCCAGAGCTCACTTTCGAACCACATGCACATTACTGGTGTACTGAATCGGGGAAGCTAAAAAAACCACTCCATTCGCTGATCTGAGATTTCCCCGAGGAGTTAGACCAAAGCTTACCTCAGAATTGGCAAAAGAGCCCAATTCAGCCAGAAACGTAACGTTTGACCCAGAGCTCACTTTCGAACCACATGCACATGTTACTGTTGTCCTTTGTCGGGAAGCTAAAAAACCACTCCATTCGCTGATCTGAGATTTCCCCGAGGAGTTAGACCAAAGCTTACATCAGAATTGGCAAAAGAGCCCAATTCAGCCAGAAACGTAACGTTTGACCCAGAGCTCACTTTCGAACCACATGCACATGTTACTGTTGTCCCGAGTCGGGGAAGCTAAAAAACCACTCCATTCGCTGATCTGAGCATTTCCCGGGGAGTTAGACCTAAGCGTACCTCAGAATTGGCAAAAGAGCCCAAATCAGCCAGAAACGTAACGTTTGACCCAGATCTCACTTTCGAACCACATGCACATGTTATTGTTGTCCTTTGTCGGGAAGCTAAAAAACCACTCCATTCACTGATCTGAGCTATCCCTGAGGAGTTAGACCAAAGCTTACATCAGAATTGGCAAAAGAGCCCAATTCAGCCAGAAACTTAACATTTTACACCGAGCTCAATTTTGAATGACATGCATATGTTAGTGGTCTCCTGAGTCGGGGAAGCTAAAAAACCACTCCATTCGCTAATCTGAGCATTTCCCGGGGAGTTAGACCTAAGCGTACCTCAGAATTGGCAAAAGAGCCCAAATCAGCCAGAAACCACGTTTGACCCAGAGCTCACTTTCGAACCACATGCACATGTTATTGGTGTCCTATGTCGGGAAGCTAATAAACCACTTCATTCTCTGATCTGAGCATTCCCCGAGGAGTTAGACCAAAGCTTACATCAGAATTGGCAAAAGAGCCCAATTCAGCCAGAAACGTCACGTTTGACCCAGAGCTCAGTTTTGAACACGAAACACATATTGGTTATGTCCCATGAGAGGAAAGCTAAAAAACCACTCCATTCGCTGATCTGAACTTTCCCTGAGGAGTTAGACTAAATCGTATCTCAGAATTGGCAAAAAACCTGAATTCAGCCAGAAAACCTAACTTTTGACCCAGAGCTCGTTTCGGAACCACATACACATCTTAGTTGGGTCCTGGGGTCGGGGAAGCTAGAAAACCACTCCATTCGCTGACCTGAATTTTCCCTGAGGAGTTAGACTAAATCGTATCCAAGAATTGGTAAAAAACCTGAATTCAGCCAGAAAACGTTACTTTTGTCCCAGAGCTCAGTTTCGAACACGACAGGAAAGTTAAAAAAACCACTCCATTCGCTGATCTGACCAAAGCTCATCTCCCAATTGGCAAAGGAACTCAATAGAGCCAGAAAAAGGAACTTTTGACACAGAGCTCGTTTCAACCACATACACATCTTAGTGGTGTCTTGGGTCGGGGAAGCAAAAAACCACTCCATTTGCTCATCTGAGGTTTCCCTGAGGAGTTAGACCAAAGCTTATCTCCAAAATGGCAAAGGAACTCAATTAAGCCAGAAAACGTAATTTTTGACCCACAGCTCGGTTTCGAACAACATACACATAGTGGTGTCCTAAATCGGGGAAGCTAAAGAACAATTCCATTCGCTCATCTGAGCTTTCCCTGAAGAGTTAGACCCATGGCAGGAAAGCTAAAAAACCACTCCATTCGCTGATCTGACCAAAGGCCACCTCCCAATTGGCACAGGAACTCAATTAAGCCACAAAAGGGAACTTTTGACACAGAGCTCGTTTCAACCACATACACATCTTAGTGGTGTCCTGGGTCGGGGAAGCTAAAAAACCACTCCATTCGCTGATCTGAGCATTTCCCGGGGAGTTAGACCTAAGCGTACCTCAGAATTGGCAAAAGAGCCCAAATCACCCAGAAACTTCACGTTTGACCCAGAGCTCACTTTCGAACCACATGCACATGTTATTGGTGTCCTATGTCGGGAAGCTAATAAACCACTCCATTCGCTGATCTGAGCATTCCCAGGGGAGTTAGACCAAAGCTTACATCAGAATTGGCAAAAGAGCCCAATTCAGCCAGAAACGTAACTTTTGACCCATCACTTTCGAACCACATGGACATGTTACTGGTGTCCTGAGTCGGGGAAGCTAAAAAACCACTCCATTCGCTGATCTGAGCATTTCCCAGGGAGTTAGACCTAAGCGTACCTCAGAATTGGCAAAAGACCCCAGTTCAGCCAGAAACGTAACTTTTGACCTAGAGATCACTTTCTGAGCATTCCCTGGGGAGTTAGACCAAAGCTTACATCAGAATTGGCAGAAGAGCCCATTCAGCTAGAAACGTAACTTTTGACCCAGAGCTCACTTTCGAACCACATGCACATTACTGGTGTACTGAATCGGGGAAGCTAAAAAAACCACTCCATTCGCTGATCTGAGATTTCCCCGAGGAGTTAGACCAAAGCTTACATCAGAATTGGCAAAAGAGCCCAATTCAGCCAGAAACGTAACGTTTGACCCAGAGCTCACTTTCGAACCACATGCAAATGTTACTGTTGTCCTTTGTCGGGAAGCTAAAAAACCACTCCATTCGCTGATCTGAGATTTCCCCGAGGAGTTAGACCAAAGCTTACATCAGAATTGGCAAAAGAGCCCAATTCAGCCAGAAACGTAACGTTTGACCCAGAGCTCACTTTCGCAACAGCACATGTAACAGTATCTGATCTGAGCTAACTGATCTGAGCTATCCCTGAGGAGTTAGACCAAACAGTATCTGATCTGAGCTAACTGATCTGAGCTATCCCTGAGGAGTTAGACCAAAGCTTACATCAGAATTGGCAAAAGAGCCCAATTCAGCCAGAAACGTAACGTTTGACCCAGAGCTCACTTTCGAACCACATGCACATGTTACTGTTGTCCCGAGTCGGGGAAGCTAAAAAACCACTCCATTCGCTGATCTGAGCATTTCCCGGGGAGTTAGACCTAAGCGTACCTCAGAATTGGCAAAAGAGCCCAAATCAGCCAGAAACGTAACGTTTGACCCAGATCTCACTTTCGAACCACATGCACATGTTATTGTTGTCCTTTGTCGGGAAGCTAAACAACCACTCCATTCACTGATCTGAGCTATCCCTGAGGAGTTAGACCAAAGCTTACATCAGAATTGGCAAAAGAGCCCAATTCAGCCAGAAACTTAACATTTTACACCGAGCTCAATTTTGAATGACATGCATATGTTAGTGGTCTCCTGAGTCGGGGAAGCTAAAAAACCACTCCATTCGCTAATCTGAGCATTTCCCGGGGAGTTAGACCTAAGCGTACCTCAGAATTGGCAAAAGAGCCCAAATCAGCCAGAAACCACGTTTGACCCAGAGCTCACTTTCGAACCACATGCACATGTTATTGGTGTCCTATGTCGGGAAGCTAATAAACCACTTCATTCTCTGATCTGAGCATTCCCCGAGGAGTTAGACCAAAGCTTACATCAGAATTGGCAAAAGAGCCCAATTCAGCCAGAAACGTCACGTTTGACCCAGAGCTCAGTTTTGAACACGAAACACATATTGGTTATGTCCCATGAGAGGAAAGCTAAAAAACCACTCCATTCGCTGATCTGAACTTTCCCTGAGGAGTTAGACTAAATCGTATCTCAGAATTGGCAAAAAACCTGAATTCAGCCAGAAAACCTAACTTTTGACCCAGAGCTCGTTTCGGAACCACATACACATCTTAGTTGGGTCCTGGGGTCGGGGAAGCTAGAAAACCACTCCATTCGCTGACCTGAATTTTCCCTGAGGAGTTAGACTAAATCGTATCCAAGAATTGGTAAAAAACCTGAATTCAGCCAGAAAACGTTACTTTTGTCCCAGAGCTCAGTTTCGAACACGACAGGAAAGTTAAAAAAACCACTCCATTCGCTGATCTGACCAAAGCTCATCTCCCAATTGGCAAAGGAACTCAATAGAGCCAGAAAAAGGAACTTTTGACACAGAGCTCGTTTCAACCACATACACATCTTAGTGGTGTCTTGGGTCGGGGAAGCAAAAAACCACTCCATTTGCTCATCTGAGGTTTCCCTGAGGAGTTAGACCAAAGCTTATCTCCAAAATGGCAAAGGAACTCAATTAAGCCAGAAAACGTAATTTTTGACCCACAGCTCGGTTTCGAACAACATACACATAGTGGTGTCCTAAATCGGGGAAGCTAAAGAACAATTCCATTCGCTCATCTGAGCTTTCCCTGAAGAGTTAGACCCATGGCAGGAAAGCTAAAAAACCACTCCATTCGCTGATCTGACCAAAGGCCACCTCCCAATTGGCACAGGAACTCAATTAAGCCACAAAAGGGAACTTTTGACACAGACCTCGTTTCAACCACATACACATCTTAGTGGTGTCCTGGGTCGGGGAAGCTAAAAAACCACTCCATTCGCTGATCTGAGCATTTCCCGGGGAGTTAGACCTAAGCGTACCTCAGAATTGGCAAAAGAGCCCAAATCACCCAGAAACTTCACGTTTGACCCAGAGCTCACTTTCGAACCACATGCACATGTTATTGGTGTCCTATGTCGGGAAGCTAATAAACCACTCCATTCGCTGATCTGAGCATTCCCAGGGGAGTTAGACCAAAGCTTACATCAGAATTGGCAAAAGAGCCCAATTCAGCCAGAAACGTAACTTTTGACCCATCACTTTCGAACCACATGGACATGTTACTGGTGTCCTGAGTCGGGGAAGCTAAAAAACCACTCCATTCGCTGATCTGAGCATTTCCCAGGGAGTTAGACCTAAGCGTACCTCAGAATTGGCAAAAGACCCCAGTTCAGCCAGAAACGTAACTTTTGACCTAGAGATCACTTTCTGAGCATTCCCTGGGGAGTTAGACCAAAGCTTACATCAGAATTGGCAGAAGAGCCCATTCAGCTAGAAACGTAACTTTTGACCCAGAGCTCACTTTCGAACCACATGCACATTACTGGTGTACTGAATCGGGGAAGCTAAAAAAACCACTCCATTCGCTGATCTGAGATTTCCCCGAGGAGTTAGACCAAAGCTTACATCAGAATTGGCAAAAGAGCCCAATTCAGCCAGAAACGTAACGTTTGACCCAGAGCTCACTTTCGAACCACATGCAAATGTTACTGTTGTCCTTTGTCGGGAAGCTAAAAAACCACTCCATTCGCTGATCTGAGATTTCCCCGAGGAGTTAGACCAAAGCTTACATCAGAATTGGCAAAAGAGCCCAATTCAGCCAGAAACGTAACGTTTGACCCAGAGCTCACTTTCGCAACAGCACATGTAACAGTATCTGATCTGAGCTAACTGATCTGAGCTATCCCTGAGGAGTTAGACCAAACAGTATCTGATCTGAGCTAACTGATCTGAGCTATCCCTGAGGAGTTAGACCAAAGCTTACATCAGAATTGGCAAAAGAGCCCAATTCAGCCAGAAACTTAACATTTTACGCCGAGCTCAATTTTGAATGACATGCATATGTTAGTGGTCTCCTGAGTCGGGGAAGCTAAAAAACCACTCCATTCGCTGATCTGAGCATTTCCCGGGGAGTTAGACCTAAGCGTACCTCAGAATTGGCAAAAGAGCCCAAATCAGCCAGAAACCACGTTTGACCCAGAGCTCACTTTCGAACCACATGCACATGTTATTGGTGTCCTATGTCGGGAAGCTAATAAACCACTTCATTCTCTGATCTGAGCATTCCCCGAGGAGTTAGACCAAAGCTTACATCAGAATTGGCAAAAGAGCCCAATTCAGCCAGAAACGTCACGTTTGACCCAGATCTCAGTTTTGAACACGAAACACATATTGGTTATGTCCCATGAGAGGAAAGCTAAAAAACCACTCCATTCGCTGATCTGAACTTTCCCTGAGGAGTTAGACTAAATCGTATCTCAGAATTGGCAAAAAACCTGAATTCAGCCAGAAAACCTAACTTTTGACCCAGAGCTCGTTTCGGAACCACATACACATCTTAGTTGGGTCCTGGGGTCGGGGAAGCTAGAAAACCACTCCATTCGCTGACCTGAATTTTCCCTGAGGAGTTAGACTAAATCGTATCCAAGAATTGGTAAAAAACCTGAATTCAGCCAGAAAACGTTACTTTTGTCCCAGAGCTCAGTTTCGAACACGACAGGAAAGTTAAAAAAACCACTCCATTCGCTGATCTGACCAAAGCTCATCTCCCAATTGGCAAAGGAACTCAATAGAGCCAGAAAAAGGAACTTTTGACACAGAGCTCGTTTCAACCACATACACATCTTAGTGGTGTCTTGGGTCGGGGAAGCAAAAAACCACTCCATTTGCTCATCTGAGGTTTCCCTGAGGAGTTAGACCAAAGCTTATCTCCAAAATGGCAAAGGAACTCAATTAAGCCAGAAAACGTAATTTTTGACCCACAGCTCGGTTTCGAACAACATACACATAGTGGTGTCCTAAATCGGGGAAGCTAAAGAACAATTCCATTCGCTCATCTGAGCTTTCCCTGAAGAGTTAGACCCATGGCAGGAAAGCTAAAAAACCACTCCATTCGCTGATCTGACCAAAGGCCACCTCCCAATTGGCACAGGAACTCAATTAAGCCACAAAAGGGAACTTTTGACACAGAGCTCGTTTCAACCACATACACATCTTAGTGGTGTCCTGGGTCGGGGAAGCTAAAAAACCACTCCATTCGCTGATCTGAGCATTTCCCGGGGAGTTAGACCTAAGCGTACCTCAGAATTGGCAAAAGAGCCCAAATCACCCAGAAACTTCACGTTTGACCCAGAGCTCACTTTCGAACCACATGCACATGTTATTCGTGTCCTATGTCGGAAAGCTAATAAACCACTCCATTCGCTGATCTGAGCATTCCCATGGGAGTTAGACCAAAGCTTACATCAGAATTGGCAAAAGAGCCCAATTCAGCCAGAAACGTAACTTTTGACCCATCACTTTCGAACCACATGCACATGTTACTGTTGTCCTTTGTCGGGAAGCTAAAAAACCACTCCATTCGCTGATCTGAGATTTCCCCGAGGAGTTAGACCAAAGGTTACATCAGAATTGGCAAAAGAGCCCAATTCAGCCAGAAACGTAACGTTTGACCCAGAGCTCACTTTCGAACCACATGCACATGTTACTGTTGTCCCGAGTCGGGGAAGCTAAAAAACCACTCCATTCGCTGATCTGAGCATTTCCTGGGGAGTTAGACCTAAGCGTACCTCAGAATTGGCAAAAGAGCCCAAATCACCCAGAAACTTCACGTTTGACCCAGAGCTCACTTTCGAACCACATGCACATGTTATTGGTGTCCTATGTCGGGAAGCTAATAAACCACTCCATTCGCTGATCTGAGCATTCCCAGGGGAGTTAGACCAAAGCTTACATCAGAATTGGCAAAAGAGCCCAATTCAGCCAGAAACGTAACTTTTGACCCATCACTTTCGAACCACATGGACATGTTACTGGTGTCCTGAGTCGGGGAAGCTAAAAAACCACTCCATTCGCTGATCTGAGCATTTCCCAGGGAGTTAGACCTAAGCGTACCTCAGAATTGGCAAAAGACCCCAGTTCAGCCAGAAACGTAACTTTTGACCTAGAGATCACTTTCTGAGCATTCCCTGGGGAGTTAGACCAAAGCTTACATCAGAATTGGCAGAAGAGCCCATTCAGCTAGAAACGTAACTTTTGACCCAGAGCTCACTTTCGAACCACATGCACATTACTGGTGTACTGAATCGGGGAAGCTAAAAAAACCACTCCATTCGCTGATCTGAGATTTCCCCGAGGAGTTAGACCAAAGCTTACATCAGAATTGGCAAAAGAGCCCAATTCAGCCAGAAACGTAACGTTTGACCCAGAGCTCACTTTCGAACCACATGCAAATGTTACTGTTGTCCTTTGTCGGGAAGCTAAAAAACCACTCCATTCGCTGATCTGAGATTTCCCCGAGGAGTTAGACCAAAGCTTACATCAGAATTGGCAAAAGAGCCCAATTCAGCCAGAAACGTAACGTTTGACCCAGAGCTCACTTTCGCAACAGCACATGTAACAGTATCTGATCTGAGCTAACTGATCTGAGCTATCCCTGAGGAGTTAGACCAAACAGTATCTGATCTGAGCTAACTGATCTGAGCTATCCCTGAGGAGTTAGACCAAAGCTTACATCAGAATTGGCAAAAGAGCCCAATTCAGCCAGAAACGTAACGTTTGACCCAGAGCTCACTTTCGAACCACATGCACATGTTACTGTTGTCCCGAGTCGGGGAAGCTAAAAAACCACTCCATTCGCTGATCTGAGCATTTCCCGGGGAGTTAGACCTAAGCGTACCTCAGAATTGGCAAAAGAGCCCAAATCAGCCAGAAACGTAACGTTTGACCCAGATCTCACTTTCGAACCACATGCACATGTTATTGTTGTCCTTTGTCGGGAAGCTAAACAACCACTCCATTCACTGATCTGAGCTATCCCTGAGGAGTTAGACCAAAGCTTACATCAGAATTGGCAAAAGAGCCCAATTCAGCCAGAAACTTAACATTTTACACCGAGCTCAATTTTGAATGACATGCATATGTTAGTGGTCTCCTGAGTCGGGGAAGCTAAAAAACCACTCCATTCGCTAATCTGAGCATTTCCCGGGGAGTTAGACCTAAGCGTACCTCAGAATTGGCAAAAGAGCCCAAATCAGCCAGAAACCACGTTTGACCCAGAGCTCACTTTCGAACCACATGCACATGTTATTGGTGTCCTATGTCGGGAAGCTAATAAACCACTTCATTCTCTGATCTGAGCATTCCCCGAGGAGTTAGACCAAAGCTTACATCAGAATTGGCAAAAGAGCCCAATTCAGCCAGAAACGTCACGTTTGACCCAGAGCTCAGTTTTGAACACGAAACACATATTGGTTATGTCCCATGAGAGGAAAGCTAAAAAACCACTCCATTCGCTGATCTGAACTTTCCCTGAGGAGTTAGACTAAATCGTATCTCAGAATTGGCAAAAAACCTGAATTCAGCCAGAAAACCTAACTTTTGACCCAGAGCTCGTTTCGGAACCACATACACATCTTAGTTGGGTCCTGGGGTCGGGGAAGCTAGAAAACCACTCCATTCGCTGACCTGAATTTTCCCTGAGGAGTTAGACTAAATCGTATCCAAGAATTGGTAAAAAACCTGAATTCAGCCAGAAAACGTTACTTTTGTCCCAGAGCTCAGTTTCGAACACGACAGGAAAGTTAAAAAAACCACTCCATTCGCTGATCTGACCAAAGCTCATCTCCCAATTGGCAAAGGAACTCAATAGAGCCAGAAAAAGGAACTTTTGACACAGAGCTCGTTTCAACCACATACACATCTTAGTGGTGTCTTGGGTCGGGGAAGCAAAAAACCACTCCATTTGCTCATCTGAGGTTTCCCTGAGGAGTTAGACCAAAGCTTATCTCCAAAATGGCAAAGGAACTCAATTAAGCCAGAAAACGTAATTTTTGACCCACAGCTCGGTTTCGAACAACATACACATAGTGGTGTCCTAAATCGGGGAAGCTAAAGAACAATTCCATTCGCTCATCTGAGCTTTCCCTGAAGAGTTAGACCCATGGCAGGAAAGCTAAAAAACCACTCCATTCGCTGATCTGACCAAAGGCCACCTCCCAATTGGCACAGGAACTCAATTAAGCCACAAAAGGGAACTTTTGACACAGAGCTCGTTTCAACCACATACACATCTTAGTGGTGTCCTGGGTCGGGGAAGCTAAAAAACCACTCCATTCGCTGATCTGAGCATTTCCCGGGGAGTTAGACCTAAGCGTACCTCAGAATTGGCAAAAGAGCCCAAATCACCCAGAAACTTCACGTTTGACCCAGAGCTCACTTTCGAACCACATGCACATGTTATTGGTGTCCTATGTCGGGAAGCTAATAAACCACTCCATTCGCTGATCTGAGCATTCCCAGGGGAGTTAGACCAAAGCTTACATCAGAATTGGCAAAAGAGCCCAATTCAGCCAGAAACGTAACTTTTGACCCATCACTTTCGAACCACATGGACATGTTACTGGTGTCCTGAGTCGGGGAAGCTAAAAAACCACTCCATTCGCTGATCTGAGCATTTCCCAGGGAGTTAGACCTAAGCGTACCTCAGAATTGGCAAAAGACCCCAGTTCAGCCAGAAACGTAACTTTTGACCTAGAGATCACTTTCTGAGCATTCCCTGGGGAGTTAGACCAAAGCTTACATCAGAATTGGCAGAAGAGCCCATTCAGCTAGAAACGTAACTTTTGACCCAGAGCTCACTTTCGAACCACATGCACATTACTGGTGTACTGAATCGGGGAAGCTAAAAAAACCACTCCATTCGCTGATCTGAGATTTCCCCGAGGAGTTAGACCAAAGCTTACATCAGAATTGGCAAAAGAGCCCAATTCAGCCAGAAACGTAACGTTTGACCCAGAGCTCACTTTCGAACCACATGCAAATGTTACTGTTGTCCTTTGTCGGGAAGCTAAAAAACCACTCCATTCGCTGATCTGAGATTTCCCCGAGGAGTTAGACCAAAGCTTACATCAGAATTGGCAAAAGAGCCCAATTCAGCCAGAAACGTAACGTTTGACCCAGAGCTCACTTTCGCAACAGCACATGTAACAGTATCTGATCTGAGCTAACTGATCTGAGCTATCCCTGAGGAGTTAGACCAAACAGTATCTGATCTGAGCTAACTGATCTGAGCTATCCCTGAGGAGTTAGACCAAAGCTTACATCAGAATTGGCAAAAGAGCCCAATTCAGCCAGAAACTTAACATTTTACGCCGAGCTCAATTTTGAATGACATGCATATGTTAGTGGTCTCCTGAGTCGGGGAAGCTAAAAAACCACTCCATTCGCTGATCTGAGCATTTCCCGGGGAGTTAGACCTAAGCGTACCTCAGAATTGGCAAAAGAGCCCAAATCAGCCAGAAACCACGTTTGACCCAGAGCTCACTTTCGAACCACATGCACATGTTATTGGTGTCCTATGTCGGGAAGCTAATAAACCACTTCATTCTCTGATCTGAGCATTCCCCGAGGAGTTAGACCAAAGCTTACATCAGAATTGGCAAAAGAGCCCAATTCAGCCAGAAACGTCACGTTTGACCCAGATCTCAGTTTTGAACACGAAACACATATTGGTTATGTCCCATGAGAGGAAAGCTAAAAAACCACTCCATTCGCTGATCTGAACTTTCCCTGAGGAGTTAGACTAAATCGTATCTCAGAATTGGCAAAAAACCTGAATTCAGCCAGAAAACCTAACTTTTGACCCAGAGCTCGTTTCGGAACCACATACACATCTTAGTTGGGTCCTGGGGTCGGGGAAGCTAGAAAACCACTCCATTCGCTGACCTGAATTTTCCCTGAGGAGTTAGACTAAATCGTATCCAAGAATTGGTAAAAAACCTGAATTCAGCCAGAAAACGTTACTTTTGTCCCAGAGCTCAGTTTCGAACACGACAGGAAAGTTAAAAAAACCACTCCATTCGCTGATCTGACCAAAGCTCATCTCCCAATTGGCAAAGGAACTCAATAGAGCCAGAAAAAGGAACTTTTGACACAGAGCTCGTTTCAACCACATACACATCTTAGTGGTGTCTTGGGTCGGGGAAGCAAAAAACCACTCCATTTGCTCATCTGAGGTTTCCCTGAGGAGTTAGACCAAAGCTTATCTCCAAAATGGCAAAGGAACTCAATTAAGCCAGAAAACGTAATTTTTGACCCACAGCTCGGTTTCGAACAACATACACATAGTGGTGTCCTAAATCGGGGAAGCTAAAGAACAATTCCATTCGCTCATCTGAGCTTTCCCTGAAGAGTTAGACCCATGGCAGGAAAGCTAAAAAACCACTCCATTCGCTGATCTGACCAAAGGCCACCTCCCAATTGGCACAGGAACTCAATTAAGCCACAAAAGGGAACTTTTGACACAGAGCTCGTTTCAACCACATACACATCTTAGTGGTGTCCTGGGTCGGGGAAGCTAAAAAACCACTCCATTCGCTGATCTGAGCATTTCCCGGGGAGTTAGACCTAAGCGTACCTCAGAATTGGCAAAAGAGCCCAAATCACCCAGAAACTTCACGTTTGACCCAGAGCTCACTTTCGAACCACATGCACATGTTATTCGTGTCCTATGTCGGAAAGCTAATAAACCACTCCATTCGCTGATCTGAGCATTCCCATGGGAGTTAGACCAAAGCTTACATCAGAATTGGCAAAAGAGCCCAATTCAGCCAGAAACGTAACTTTTGACCCATCACTTTCGAACCACATGCACATGTTACTGTTGTCCTTTGTCGGGAAGCTAAAAAACCACTCCATTCGCTGATCTGAGATTTCCCCGAGGAGTTAGACCAAAGGTTACATCAGAATTGGCAAAAGAGCCCAATTCAGCCAGAAACGTAACGTTTGACCCAGAGCTCACTTTCGAACCACATGCACATGTTACTGTTGTCCCGAGTCGGGGAAGCTAAAAAACCACTCCATTCGCTGATCTGAGCATTTCCTGGGGAGTTAGACCTAAGCGTACCTCAGAATTGGCAAAAGAGCCCAAATCACCCAGAAACTTCACGTTTGACCCAGAGCTCACTTTCGAACCACATGCACATGTTATTCGTGTCCTATGTCGGAAAGCTAATAAACCACTCCATTCGCTGATCTGAGCATTCCCATGGGAGTTAGACCAAAGCTTACATCAGAATTGGCAAAAGAGCCCAATTCAGCCAGAAACGTAACTTTTGACCCATCACTTTCGAACCACATGGACATGTTACTGGGGTCCTGAGTCGGGGAAGCTAAAAAACCACTCCATTCGCTGATCTGAGCATTTCCCGGGGAGGTAGACCTAAGCGTACCTCAGAATTGGCAAAAGACCCCAGTTCAGCCAGAAACGTAACTTTTGACCTAGAGCTCACTTTCTGAGCATTCCCTGGGGAGTTAGACCAAAGATTACATCAGAATTGGCAAAAGAGCCCAATTCAGCCAGAAACTTAACATTTTACACCGAGCTCAATTTTGAATGACATGCATATGTTAGTGGTCTCCTGAGTCGGGGAAGCTAAAAAACCACTCCATTCGCTGATCTGAGCATTTCCCGGGGAGTTAGACCTAAGCGTACCTCAGAATTGGCAAAAGAGCCCAAATCAGCCAGAAACCACGTTTGACCCAGAGCTCACTTTCGAACCACATGCACATGTTATTGGTGTCCTATGTCGGGAAGCTAATAAACCACTTCATTCTCTGATCTGAGCATTCCCCGAGGAGTTAGACCAAAGCTTACATCAGAATTGGCAAAAGAGCCCAATTCAGCCAGAAACGTAACGTTTGACCCAGAGCTCACTTTCGAACCACATGCACATGTTACTGTTGTCCCGAGTCGGGGAAGCTAAAAAACCACTCCATTCGCTGATCTGGGCATTTCCCGGGAGTTAGACCTAAGCGTACCTCAGAATTGGCAAAAGAGCCCAAATCAGCCAGAAACGTAACGTTTGACCCAGAGCTCACTTTCGAACCACATGCACATGTTATTGTTGTCCTTTGTTGGGAAGCTAAAAAACCACTCCATTCGCTGATCAGACCAAAGGCCACCTCCCAATTGGCACAGGAACTCAATTAAGCCACAAAAGGGAACTTTTGACACAGAGCTCGTTTCAACCACATACACATCTTAGTGGTGTCCTGGGTCGGGGAAGCTAAAAAACCACTCCATTCGGTGATCTGAGCATTTCCCGGGGAGGTAGACCTAAGCGTACCTCAGAATTGGCAAAAGAGCCCAAATCACCCAGAAACTTCACGTTTGACCCAGAGCTCACTTTCGAACCACATGCACATGTTATTGGTGTCCTATGTCGGAAAGCTAATAAACCACTCCATTCGCTGATCTGAGCATTCCCAGGGGAGTTAGACCAAAGCTTACATCAGAATTGGCAAAAGAGCCCAATTCAGCCAGAAACGTAACGTTTGACCCAGAGCTCACTTTCGAACCACATGCACATGTTACTGTTGTCCCGAGTCGGGGAAGCTAAAAAACCACTCCATTCGCTGATCTGAGCATTTCCCGGGAGTTAGCCCTAAGCGTACCTCAGAATTGGCAAAAGAGCCCAAATCAGCCAGAAACGTAACGTTTGACCCAGAGCTCACTTTCGAACCACATGCACATGTTATTGTTGTCCTTTGTTGGGAAGCTAAAAAACCACTCCATTCGCTGATCAGACCAAAGGCCACCTCCCAATTGGCACAGGAACTCAATTAAGCCACAAAAGGGAACTTTTGACACAGAGCTCGTTTCAACCACATACACATCTTAGTGGTGTCCTGGGTCGGGGAAGCTAAAAAACCACTCCATTCGGTGATCTGAGCATTTCCCGGGGAGGTAGACCTAAGCGTACCTCAGAATTGGCAAAAGAGCCCAAATCACCCAGAAACTTCACGTTTGACCCAGAGCTCACTTTCGAACCACATGCACATGTTATTGGTGTCCTATGTCGGAAAGCTAATAAACCACTCCATTCGCTGATCTGAGCATTCCCAGGGGAGTTAGACCAAAGCTTACATCAGAATTGGCAAAAGAGCCCAATTCAGCCAGAAACGTAACGTTTGACCCAGAGCTCAGTTTCGAACCACATGCACATGTTATTGTTGTCCTTTGTCGGGAAGCTAAAAAACCACTCCATTCGCTGATCTGAGATTTCCCCGAGGAGTTAGACCAAAGCTTACATCAGAATTGGCAAAAGAGCCCAATTCAGCCAGAAACGTAACGTTTGACCCAGAGCTCACTTTCGAACCACATGCACATGTTACTGTTGTCCCGAGTCGGGGAAGCTAAAAAACCACTCCATTCGCTGATCTGAGCATTTCCCGGGGAGGTAGACCTAAGCGTACCTCAGAATTGGCAAAAGACCCCAGTTCAGCCAGAAACGTAACTTTTGACCTAGAGCTCACTTTCTGAGCATTCCCTGGGGAGTTAGACCAAAGATTACATCAGAATTGGCAAAAGAGCCCAATTCAGCCAGAAACTTAACATTTTACACCGAGCTCAATTTTGAATGACATGCATATGTTACTGTTGTCCCGAGTCGGGGAAGCTAATAAACCACTCCATTCGCTGATCTGAGCATTCCCATGGGAGTTAGACCAAAGCTTACATCAGAATTGGCAAAAGAGCCCAATTCAGCCAGAAACGTAACTTTTGACCCATCACTTTCGAACCACATGGACATGTTACTGGGGTCCTGAGTCGGGGAAGCTAAAAAACCACTCCATTCGCTGATCTGAGCATTTCCCGGGGAGGTAGACCTAAGCGTACCTCAGAATTGGCAAAAGACCCCAGTTCAGCCAGAAACGTAACTTTTGACCTAGAGCTCACTTTCTGAGCATTCCCTGGGGAGTTAGACCAAAGCTTACATCAGAATTGGCAGAAGAGCCCATTCAGCTAGAAACGTAACTTTTGACCCAGAGCTCACTTTCGAACCACATGCACATTACTGGTGTACTGAATCGGGGAAGCTAAAAAAACCACTCCATTCACTGATCTGAGCTATCCCTGAGGAGTTAGACCAAACAGTATCTGATCTGAGCTAACTGATCTGAGCTATCCCTGAGGAGTTAGACCAAAGCTTACATCAGAATTGGCAAAAGAGCCCAATTCAGCCAGAAACTTAACATTTTACACCGAGCTCAATTTTGAATGACATGCATATGTTAGTGGTCTCCTGAGTCGGGGAAGCTAAAAAACCACTCCATTCGCTGATCTGAGCATTTCCCGGGGAGTTAGACCTAAGCGTACCTCAGAATTGGCAAAAGAGCCCAAATCAGCCAGAAACCACGTTTGACCCAGAGCTCACTTTCGAACCACATGCACATGTTATTGGTGTCCTATGTCGGGAAGCTAATAAACCACTTCATTCTCTGATCTGAGCATTCCCCGAGGAGTTAGACCAAAGCTTACATCAGAATTGGCAAAAGAGCCCAATTCAGCCAGAAACGTAACGTTTGACCCAGAGCTCACTTTCGAACCACATGCACATGTTACTGTTGTCCCGAGTCGGGGAAGCTAAAAAACCACTCCATTCGCTGATCTGGGCATTTCCCGGGAGTTAGACCTAAGCGTACCTCAGAATTGGCAAAAGAGCCCAATTCAGCCAGAAACGTAACGTTTGACCCAGAGCTCACTTTCGAACCACATGCACATGTTACTGTTGTCCCGAGTCGGGGAAGCTAAAAAACCACTCCATTCGCTGATCTGGGCATTTCCCGGGAGTTAGACCTAAGCGTACCTCAGAATTGGCAAAAGAGCCCAATTCAGCCAGAAACGTCACGTTTGACCCAGAGCTCAGTTTTGAACACGAAACACATATTGGTTATGTCCCATGAGAGGAAAGCTAAAAAACCACTCCATTCGCTGATCTGAACTTTCCCTGAGGAGTTAGACTAAATCGTATCTCAGAATTGGCAAAAAACCTGAATTCAGCCAGAAAACCTAACTTTTGACCCAGAGCTCGTTTCGGAACCACATACACATCTTAGTTGGGTCCTGGGGTCGGGGAAGCTAGAAAACCACTCCATTCGCTGACCTGAATTTTCCCTGAGGAGTTAGACTAAATCGTATCCAAGAATTGGTAAAAAACCTGAATTCAGCCAGAAAACGTTACTTTTGTCCCAGAGCTCAGTTTCGAACACGACAGGAAAGTTAAAAAAACCACTCCATTCGCTGATCTGACCAAAGCTCATCTCCCAATTGGCAAAGGAACTCAATAGAGCCAGAAAAAGGAACTTTTGACACAGAGCTCGTTTCAACCACATACACATCTTAGTGGTGTCTTGGGTCGGGGAAGCAAAAAACCACTCCATTTGCTCATCTGAGGTTTCCCTGAGGAGTTAGACCAAAGCTTATCTCCAAAATGGCAAAGGAACTCAATTAAGCCAGAAAACGTAATTTTTGACCCACAGCTCGGTTTCGAACAACATACACATAGTGGTGTCCTAAATCGGGGAAGCTAAAGAACAATTCCATTCGCTCATCTGAGCTTTCCCTGAAGAGTTAGACCCATGGCAGGAAAGCTAAAAAACCACTCCATTCGCTGATCTGACCAAAGGCCACCTCCCAATTGGCACAGGAACTCAATTAAGCCACAAAAGGGAACTTTTGACACAGAGCTCGTTTCAACCACATACACATCTTAGTGGTGTCCTGGGTCGGGGAAGCTAAAAAACCACTCCATTCGCTGATCTGAGCATTTCCCGGGGAGTTAGACCTAAGCGTACCTCAGAATTGGCAAAAGAGCCCAAATCACCCAGAAACTTCACGTTTGACCCAGAGCTCACTTTCGAACCACATGCACATGTTATTGGTGTCCTATGTCGGGAAGCTAATAAACCACTCCATTCGCTGATCTGAGCATTCCCAGGGGAGTTAGACCAAAGCTTACATCAGAATTGGCAAAAGAGCCCAATTCAGCCAGAAACGTAACTTTTGACCCATCACTTTCGAACCACATGGACATGTTACTGGTGTCCTGAGTCGGGGAAGCTAAAAAACCACTCCATTCGCTGATCTGAGCATTTCCCAGGGAGTTAGACCTAAGCGTACCTCAGAATTGGCAAAAGACCCCAGTTCAGCCAGAAACGTAACTTTTGACCTAGAGATCACTTTCTGAGCATTCCCTGGGGAGTTAGACCAAAGCTTACATCAGAATTGGCAGAAGAGCCCATTCAGCTAGAAACGTAACTTTTGACCCAGAGCTCACTTTCGAACCACATGCACATTACTGGTGTACTGAATCGGGGAAGCTAAAAAAACCACTCCATTCGCTGATCTGAGATTTCCCCGAGGAGTTAGACCAAAGCTTACATCAGAATTGGCAAAAGAGCCCAATTCAGCCAGAAACGTAACGTTTGACCCAGAGCTCACTTTCGAACCACATGCAAATGTTACTGTTGTCCTTTGTCGGGAAGCTAAAAAACCACTCCATTCGCTGATCTGAGATTTCCCCGAGGAGTTAGACCAAAGCTTACATCAGAATTGGCAAAAGAGCCCAATTCAGCCAGAAACGTAACGTTTGACCCAGAGCTCACTTTCGCAACAGCACATGTAACAGTATCTGATCTGAGCTAACTGATCTGAGCTATCCCTGAGGAGTTAGACCAAACAGTATCTGATCTGAGCTAACTGATCTGAGCTATCCCTGAGGAGTTAGACCAAAGCTTACATCAGAATTGGCAAAAGAGCCCAATTCAGCCAGAAACGTAACGTTTGACCCAGAGCTCACTTTCGAACCACATGCACATGTTACTGTTGTCCCGAGTCGGGGAAGCTAAAAAACCACTCCATTCGCTGATCTGAGCATTTCCCGGGGAGTTAGACCTAAGCGTACCTCAGAATTGGCAAAAGAGCCCAAATCAGCCAGAAACGTAACGTTTGACCCAGATCTCACTTTCGAACCACATGCACATGTTATTGTTGTCCTTTGTCGGGAAGCTAAACAACCACTCCATTCACTGATCTGAGCTATCCCTGAGGAGTTAGACCAAAGCTTACATCAGAATTGGCAAAAGAGCCCAATTCAGCCAGAAACTTAACATTTTACACCGAGCTCAATTTTGAATGACATGCATATGTTAGTGGTCTCCTGAGTCGGGGAAGCTAAAAAACCACTCCATTCGCTAATCTGAGCATTTCCCGGGGAGTTAGACCTAAGCGTACCTCAGAATTGGCAAAAGAGCCCAAATCAGCCAGAAACCACGTTTGACCCAGAGCTCACTTTCGAACCACATGCACATGTTATTGGTGTCCTATGTCGGGAAGCTAATAAACCACTTCATTCTCTGATCTGAGCATTCCCCGAGGAGTTAGACCAAAGCTTACATCAGAATTGGCAAAAGAGCCCAATTCAGCCAGAAACGTCACGTTTGACCCAGAGCTCAGTTTTGAACACGAAACACATATTGGTTATGTCCCATGAGAGGAAAGCTAAAAAACCACTCCATTCGCTGATCTGAACTTTCCCTGAGGAGTTAGACTAAATCGTATCTCAGAATTGGCAAAAAACCTGAATTCAGCCAGAAAACCTAACTTTTGACCCAGAGCTCGTTTCGGAACCACATACACATCTTAGTTGGGTCCTGGGGTCGGGGAAGCTAGAAAACCACTCCATTCGCTGACCTGAATTTTCCCTGAGGAGTTAGACTAAATCGTATCCAAGAATTGGTAAAAAACCTGAATTCAGCCAGAAAACGTTACTTTTGTCCCAGAGCTCAGTTTCGAACACGACAGGAAAGTTAAAAAAACCACTCCATTCGCTGATCTGACCAAAGCTCATCTCCCAATTGGCAAAGGAACTCAATAGAGCCAGAAAAAGGAACTTTTGACACAGAGCTCGTTTCAACCACATACACATCTTAGTGGTGTCTTGGGTCGGGGAAGCAAAAAACCACTCCATTTGCTCATCTGAGGTTTCCCTGAGGAGTTAGACCAAAGCTTATCTCCAAAATGGCAAAGGAACTCAATTAAGCCAGAAAACGTAATTTTTGACCCACAGCTCGGTTTCGAACAACATACACATAGTGGTGTCCTAAATCGGGGAAGCTAAAGAACAATTCCATTCGCTCATCTGAGCTTTCCCTGAAGAGTTAGACCCATGGCAGGAAAGCTAAAAAACCACTCCATTCGCTGATCTGACCAAAGGCCACCTCCCAATTGGCACAGGAACTCAATTAAGCCACAAAAGGGAACTTTTGACACAGAGCTCGTTTCAACCACATACACATCTTAGTGGTGTCCTGGGTCGGGGAAGCTAAAAAACCACTCCATTCGCTGATCTGAGCATTTCCCGGGGAGTTAGACCTAAGCGTACCTCAGAATTGGCAAAAGAGCCCAAATCACCCAGAAACTTCACGTTTGACCCAGAGCTCACTTTCGAACCACATGCACATGTTATTGGTGTCCTATGTCGGGAAGCTAATAAACCACTCCATTCGCTGATCTGAGCATTCCCAGGGGAGTTAGACCAAAGCTTACATCAGAATTGGCAAAAGAGCCCAATTCAGCCAGAAACGTAACTTTTGACCCATCACTTTCGAACCACATGGACATGTTACTGGTGTCCTGAGTCGGGGAAGCTAAAAAACCACTCCATTCGCTGATCTGAGCATTTCCCAGGGAGTTAGACCTAAGCGTACCTCAGAATTGGCAAAAGACCCCAGTTCAGCCAGAAACGTAACTTTTGACCTAGAGATCACTTTCTGAGCATTCCCTGGGGAGTTAGACCAAAGCTTACATCAGAATTGGCAGAAGAGCCCATTCAGCTAGAAACGTAACTTTTGACCCAGAGCTCACTTTCGAACCACATGCACATTACTGGTGTACTGAATCGGGGAAGCTAAAAAAACCACTCCATTCGCTGATCTGAGATTTCCCCGAGGAGTTAGACCAAAGCTTACATCAGAATTGGCAAAAGAGCCCAATTCAGCCAGAAACGTAACGTTTGACCCAGAGCTCACTTTCGAACCACATGCAAATGTTACTGTTGTCCTTTGTCGGGAAGCTAAAAAACCACTCCATTCGCTGATCTGAGATTTCCCCGAGGAGTTAGACCAAAGCTTACATCAGAATTGGCAAAAGAGCCCAATTCAGCCAGAAACGTAACGTTTGACCCAGAGCTCACTTTCGCAACAGCACATGTAACAGTATCTGATCTGAGCTAACTGATCTGAGCTATCCCTGAGGAGTTAGACCAAACAGTATCTGATCTGAGCTAACTGATCTGAGCTATCCCTGAGGAGTTAGACCAAAGCTTACATCAGAATTGGCAAAAGAGCCCAATTCAGCCAGAAACTTAACATTTTACGCCGAGCTCAATTTTGAATGACATGCATATGTTAGTGGTCTCCTGAGTCGGGGAAGCTAAAAAACCACTCCATTCGCTGATCTGAGCATTTCCCGGGGAGTTAGACCTAAGCGTACCTCAGAATTGGCAAAAGAGCCCAAATCAGCCAGAAACCACGTTTGACCCAGAGCTCACTTTCGAACCACATGCACATGTTATTGGTGTCCTATGTCGGGAAGCTAATAAACCACTTCATTCTCTGATCTGAGCATTCCCCGAGGAGTTAGACCAAAGCTTACATCAGAATTGGCAAAAGAGCCCAATTCAGCCAGAAACGTCACGTTTGACCCAGATCTCAGTTTTGAACACGAAACACATATTGGTTATGTCCCATGAGAGGAAAGCTAAAAAACCACTCCATTCGCTGATCTGAACTTTCCCTGAGGAGTTAGACTAAATCGTATCTCAGAATTGGCAAAAAACCTGAATTCAGCCAGAAAACCTAACTTTTGACCCAGAGCTCGTTTCGGAACCACATACACATCTTAGTTGGGTCCTGGGGTCGGGGAAGCTAGAAAACCACTCCATTCGCTGACCTGAATTTTCCCTGAGGAGTTAGACTAAATCGTATCCAAGAATTGGTAAAAAACCTGAATTCAGCCAGAAAACGTTACTTTTGTCCCAGAGCTCAGTTTCGAACACGACAGGAAAGTTAAAAAAACCACTCCATTCGCTGATCTGACCAAAGCTCATCTCCCAATTGGCAAAGGAACTCAATAGAGCCAGAAAAAGGAACTTTTGACACAGAGCTCGTTTCAACCACATACACATCTTAGTGGTGTCTTGGGTCGGGGAAGCAAAAAACCACTCCATTTGCTCATCTGAGGTTTCCCTGAGGAGTTAGACCAAAGCTTATCTCCAAAATGGCAAAGGAACTCAATTAAGCCAGAAAACGTAATTTTTGACCCACAGCTCGGTTTCGAACAACATACACATAGTGGTGTCCTAAATCGGGGAAGCTAAAGAACAATTCCATTCGCTCATCTGAGCTTTCCCTGAAGAGTTAGACCCATGGCAGGAAAGCTAAAAAACCACTCCATTCGCTGATCTGACCAAAGGCCACCTCCCAATTGGCACAGGAACTCAATTAAGCCACAAAAGGGAACTTTTGACACAGAGCTCGTTTCAACCACATACACATCTTAGTGGTGTCCTGGGTCGGGGAAGCTAAAAAACCACTCCATTCGCTGATCTGAGCATTTCCCGGGGAGTTAGACCTAAGCGTACCTCAGAATTGGCAAAAGAGCCCAAATCACCCAGAAACTTCACGTTTGACCCAGAGCTCACTTTCGAACCACATGCACATGTTATTCGTGTCCTATGTCGGAAAGCTAATAAACCACTCCATTCGCTGATCTGAGCATTCCCATGGGAGTTAGACCAAAGCTTACATCAGAATTGGCAAAAGAGCCCAATTCAGCCAGAAACGTAACTTTTGACCCATCACTTTCGAACCACATGCACATGTTACTGTTGTCCTTTGTCGGGAAGCTAAAAAACCACTCCATTCGCTGATCTGAGATTTCCCCGAGGAGTTAGACCAAAGGTTACATCAGAATTGGCAAAAGAGCCCAATTCAGCCAGAAACGTAACGTTTGACCCAGAGCTCACTTTCGAACCACATGCACATGTTACTGTTGTCCCGAGTCGGGGAAGCTAAAAAACCACTCCATTCGCTGATCTGAGCATTTCCTGGGGAGTTAGACCTAAGCGTACCTCAGAATTGGCAAAAGAGCCCAAATCACCCAGAAACTTCACGTTTGACCCAGAGCTCACTTTCGAACCACATGCACATGTTATTCGTGTCCTATGTCGGAAAGCTAATAAACCACTCCATTCGCTGATCTGAGCATTCCCATGGGAGTTAGACCAAAGCTTACATCAGAATTGGCAAAAGAGCCCAATTCAGCCAGAAACGTAACTTTTGACCCATCACTTTCGAACCACATGGACATGTTACTGGGGTCCTGAGTCGGGGAAGCTAAAAAACCACTCCATTCGCTGATCTGAGCATTTCCCGGGGAGGTAGACCTAAGCGTACCTCAGAATTGGCAAAAGACCCCAGTTCAGCCAGAAACGTAACTTTTGACCTAGAGCTCACTTTCTGAGCATTCCCTGGGGAGTTAGACCAAAGATTACATCAGAATTGGCAAAAGAGCCCAATTCAGCCAGAAACTTAACATTTTACACCGAGCTCAATTTTGAATGACATGCATATGTTAGTGGTCTCCTGAGTCGGGGAAGCTAAAAAACCACTCCATTCGCTGATCTGAGCATTTCCCGGGGAGTTAGACCTAAGCGTACCTCAGAATTGGCAAAAGAGCCCAAATCAGCCAGAAACCACGTTTGACCCAGAGCTCACTTTCGAACCACATGCACATGTTATTGGTGTCCTATGTCGGGAAGCTAATAAACCACTTCATTCTCTGATCTGAGCATTCCCCGAGGAGTTAGACCAAAGCTTACATCAGAATTGGCAAAAGAGCCCAATTCAGCCAGAAACGTAACGTTTGACCCAGAGCTCACTTTCGAACCACATGCACATGTTACTGTTGTCCCGAGTCGGGGAAGCTAAAAAACCACTCCATTCGCTGATCTGGGCATTTCCCAGGAGTTAGACCTAAGCGTACCTCAGAATTGGCAAAAGAGCCCAAATCAGCCAGAAACGTAACGTTTGACCCAGAGCTCACTTTCGAACCACATGCACATGTTATTGTTGTCCTTTGTTGGGAAGCTAAAAAACCACTCCATTCGCTGATCAGACCAAAGGCCACCTCCCAATTGGCACAGGAACTCAATTAAGCCACAAAAGGGAACTTTTGACACAGAGCTCGTTTCAACCACATACACATCTTAGTGGTGTCCTGGGTCGGGGAAGCTAAAAAACCACTCCATTCGGTGATCTGAGCATTTCCCGGGGAGGTAGACCTAAGCGTACCTCAGAATTGGCAAAAGAGCCCAAATCACCCAGAAACTTCACGTTTGACCCAGAGCTCACTTTCGAACCACATGCACATGTTATTGGTGTCCTATGTCGGAAAGCTAATAAACCACTCCATTCGCTGATCTGAGCATTCCCAGGGGAGTTAGACCAAAGCTTACATCAGAATTGGCAAAAGAGCCCAATTCAGCCAGAAACGTAACGTTTGACCCAGAGCTCACTTTCGAACCACATGCACATGTTACTGTTGTCCCGAGTCGGGGAAGCTAAAAAACCACTCCATTCGCTGATCTGAGCATTTCCCGGGAGTTAGCCCTAAGCGTACCTCAGAATTGGCAAAAGAGCCCAAATCAGCCAGAAACGTAACGTTTGACCCAGAGCTCACTTTCGAACCACATGCACATGTTATTGTTGTCCTTTGTTGGGAAGCTAAAAAACCACTCCATTCGCTGATCAGACCAAAGGCCACCTCCCAATTGGCACAGGAACTCAATTAAGCCACAAAAGGGAACTTTTGACACAGAGCTCGTTTCAACCACATACACATCTTAGTGGTGTCCTGGGTCGGGGAAGCTAAAAAACCACTCCATTCGGTGATCTGAGCATTTCCCGGGGAGGTAGACCTAAGCGTACCTCAGAATTGGCAAAAGAGCCCAAATCACCCAGAAACTTCACGTTTGACCCAGAGCTCACTTTCGAACCACATGCACATGTTATTGGTGTCCTATGTCGGAAAGCTAATAAACCACTCCATTCGCTGATCTGAGCATTCCCAGGGGAGTTAGACCAAAGCTTACATCAGAATTGGCAAAAGAGCCCAATTCAGCCAGAAACGTAACGTTTGACCCAGAGCTCAGTTTCGAACCACATGCACATGTTATTGTTGTCCTTTGTCGGGAAGCTAAAAAACCACTCCATTCGCTGATCTGAGATTTCCCCGAGGAGTTAGACCAAAGCTTACATCAGAATTGGCAAAAGAGCCCAATTCAGCCAGAAACGTAACGTTTGACCCAGAGCTCACTTTCGAACCACATGCACATGTTACTGTTGTCCCGAGTCGGGGAAGCTAAAAAACCACTCCATTCGCTGATCTGAGCATTTCCCGGGGAGGTAGACCTAAGCGTACCTCAGAATTGGCAAAAGACCCCAGTTCAGCCAGAAACGTAACTTTTGACCTAGAGCTCACTTTCTGAGCATTCCCTGGGGAGTTAGACCAAAGATTACATCAGAATTGGCAAAAGAGCCCAATTCAGCCAGAAACTTAACATTTTACACCGAGCTCAATTTTGAATGACATGCATATGTTACTGTTGTCCCGAGTCGGGGAAGCTAATAAACCACTCCATTCGCTGATCTGAGCATTCCCATGGGAGTTAGACCAAAGCTTACATCAGAATTGGCAAAAGAGCCCAATTCAGCCAGAAACGTAACTTTTGACCCATCACTTTCGAACCACATGGACATGTTACTGGGGTCCTGAGTCGGGGAAGGTAAAAAACCACTCCATTCGCTGATCTGAGCATTTCCCGGGGAGGTAGACCTAAGCGTACCTCAGAATTGGCAAAAGACCCCAGTTCAGCCAGAAACGTAACTTTTGACCTAGAGCTCACTTTCTGAGCATTCCCTGGGGAGTTAGACCAAAGCTTACATCAGAATTGGCAGAAGAGCCCATTCAGCTAGAAACGTAACTTTTGACCCAGAGCTCACTTTCGAACCACATGCACATTACTGGTGTACTGAATCGGGGAAGCTAAAAAAACCACTCCATTCACTGATCTGAGCTATCCCTGAGGAGTTAGACCAAACAGTATCTGATCTGAGCTAACTGATCTGAGCTATCCCTGAGGAGTTAGACCAAAGCTTACATCAGAATTGGCAAAAGAGCCCAATTCAGCCAGAAACTTAACATTTTACACCGAGCTCAATTTTGAATGACATGCATATGTTAGTGGTCTCCTGAGTCGGGGAAGCTAAAAAACCACTCCATTCGCTGATCTGAGCATTTCCCGGGGAGTTAGACCTAAGCGTACCTCAGAATTGGCAAAAGAGCCCAAATCAGCCAGAAACCACGTTTGACCCAGAGCTCACTTTCGAACCACATGCACATGTTATTGGTGTCCTATGTCGGGAAGCTAATAAACCACTTCATTCTCTGATCTGAGCATTCCCCGAGGAGTTAGACCAAAGCTTACATCAGAATTGGCAAAAGAGCCCAATTCAGCCAGAAACGTAACGTTTGACCCAGAGCTCACTTTCGAACCACATGCACATGTTACTGTTGTCCCGAGTCGGGGAAGCTAAAAAACCACTCCATTCGCTGATCTGGGCATTTCCCGGGAGTTAGACCTAAGCGTACCTCAGAATTGGCAAAAGAGCCCAAATCAGCCAGAAACGTAACGTTTGACCCAGAGCTCACTTTCGAACCACATGCACATGTTATTGTTGTCCTTTGTTGGGAAGCTAAAAAACCACTCCATTCGCTGATCAGACCAAAGGCCACCTCCCAATTGGCACAGGAACTCAATTAAGCCACAAAAGGGAACTTTTGACACAGAGCTCGTTTCAACCACATACACATCTTAGTGGTGTCCTGGGTCGGGGAAGCTAAAAAACCACTCCATTCGGTGATCTGAGCATTTCCCGGGGAGGTAGACCTAAGCGTACCTCAGAATTGGCAAAAGAGCCCAAATCACCCAGAAACTTCACGTTTGACCCAGAGCTCACTTTCGAACCACATGCACATGTTATTGGTGTCCTATGTCGGAAAGCTAATAAACCACTCCATTCGCTGATCTGAGCATTCCCAGGGGAGTTAGACCAAAGCTTACATCAGAATTGGCAAAAGAGCCCAATTCAGCCAGAAACGTAACGTTTGACCCAGAGCTCACTTTCGAACCACATGCACATGTTACTGTTGTCCCGAGTCGGGGAAGCTAAAAAACCACTCCATTCGCTGATCTGAGCATTTCCCGGGAGTTAGCCCTAAGCGTACCTCAGAATTGGCAAAAGAGCCCAAATCAGCCAGAAACGTAACGTTTGACCCAGAGCTCACTTTCGAACCACATGCACATGTTATTGTTGTCCTTTGTTGGGAAGCTAAAAAACCACTCCATTCGCTGATCTGAGCATTCCCATGGGAGTTAGACCAAAGCTTACATCAGAATTGGCAAAAGAGCCCAATTCAGCCAGAAACGTAACTTTTGACCCATCACTTTCGAACCACATGGACATGTTACTGGGGTCCTGAGTCGGGGAAGCTAAAAAACCACTCCATTCGCTGATCTGAGCATTTCCCGGGGAGGTAGACCTAAGCGTACCTCAGAATTGGCAAAAGACCCCAGTTCAGCCAGAAACGTAACTTTTGACCTAGAGCTCACTTTCTGAGTATTCCCTGGGGAGTTAGACCAAAGCTTACATCAGAATTGGCAGAAGAGCCCAATTCAGCCAGAAACGTAACGTTTGACCCAGAGCTCACTTTCGAACCACATGCACATGTTACTGTTGTCCTTTGTCGGGAAGCTAAAAAACCACTCCATTCGCTGATCTGAGATTTCCCCGAGGAGTTAGACCAAAGCTTACATCAGAATTGGCAAAAGAGCCCAATTCAGCCAGAAACGTAACGTTTGACCCAGAGCTCACTTTCGAACCACATGCAAATGTTACTGTTGTCCTTTGTCGGGGAAGCTAAAAAACCACTCCATTCGCTGATCTGAGCATTTCCCGGGGAGTTAGACCTAAGCGTACCTCAGAATTGGCAAAAGAGCCCAAATCAGCCAGAAACGTAACGTTTGACCCAGATCTCACTTTCGAACCACATGAATATGTTATTGTTGTCCTTTGTCGGGAAGCTAAAAAACCACTCCATTCACTGATCTGAGCTATCCCTGAGGAGTTAGACCAAAGCTTACATCAGAATTGGCAAAAGAGCCCAATTCAGCCAGAAACGTCACGTTTGACCCAGAGCTCAGTTTTGAACACGAAACACATATTGGTTATGTCCCATGAGAGGAAAGCTAAAAAACCACTCCATTCGCTGATCTGAACTTTCCCTGAGGAGTTAGACTAAATCGTATCTCAGAATTGGCAAAAAACCTGAATTCAGCCAGAAAACCTAACTTTTGACCCAGAGCTCGTTTCGGAACCACATACACATCTTAGTTGGGTCCTGGGGTCGGGGAAGCTAGAAAACCACTCCATTCGCTGACCTGAATTTTCCCTGAGGAGTTAGACTAAATCGTATCCAAGAATTGGTAAAAAACCTGAATTCAGCCAGAAAACGTTACTTTTGTCCCAGAGCTCAGTTTCGAACACGACAGGAAAGTTAAAAAAACCACTCCATTCGCTGATCTGACCAAAGCTCATCTCCCAATTGGCAAAGGAACTCAATAGAGCCAGAAAAAGGAACTTTTGACACAGAGCTCGTTTCAACCACATACACATCTTAGTGGTGTCTTGGGTCGGGGAAGCAAAAAACCACTCCATTTGCTCATCTGAGGTTTCCCTGAGGAGTTAGACCAAAGCTTATCTCCAAAATGGCAAAGGAACTCAATTAAGCCAGAAAACGTAATTTTTGACCCACAGCTCGGTTTCGAACAACATACACATAGTGGTGTCCTAAATCGGGGAAGCTAAAGAACAATTCCATTCGCTCATCTGAGCTTTCCCTGAAGAGTTAGACCCATGGCAGGAAAGCTAAAAAACCACTCCATTCGCTGATCTGACCAAAGGCCACCTCCCAATTGGCACAGGAACTCAATTAAGCCACAAAAGGGAACTTTTGACACAGAGCTCGTTTCAACCACATACACATCTTAGTGGTGTCCTGGGTCGGGGAAGCTAAAAAACCACTCCATTCGCTGATCTGAGCATTTCCCGGGGAGTTAGACCTAAGCGTACCTCAGAATTGGCAAAAGAGCCCAAATCACCCAGAAACTTCACGTTTGACCCAGAGCTCACTTTCGAACCACATGCACATGTTATTGGTGTCCTATGTCGGGAAGATAATAAACCACTCCATTCGCTGATCTGAGCATTCCCAGGGGAGTTAGACCAAAGCTTACATCAGAATTGGTAAAAGAGCCCAATTCAGCCAGAAACGTAACTTTTGACCCAGAGATCACTTTCGAACCACATGGACATGTTACTGGTGTCCTGAGTCGGGGAAGCTAAAAAACCACTCCATTCGCTGATCTGAGCATTTCCCGGGGAGTTAGACCTAAGCGTACCTCAGAATTGGCAAAAGACCCCAGTTCAGCCAGAAACGTAACTTTTGACCTAGAGCTCACTTTCTGAGCATTCCCTGGGGAGTTAGACCAAAGCTTACATCAGAATTGGCAAAAGAGCCCAATTCAGCCAGAAACGTAACGTTTGACCCAGAGCTCACTTTCGAACCACATGCACATGTTACTGTTGTCCTTTGTCGGGAAGCTAAAAAACCACTCCATTCGCTGATCTGAGATTTCCCCGAGGAGTTAGACCAAAGCTTACATCAGAATTGGCAAAAGAGCCCAATTCAGCCAGAAACGTCACGTTTGACCCAGAGCTCAGTTTTGAACACGAAACACATATTGGTTATGTCCCATGAGAGGAAAGCTAAAAAACCACTCCATTCGCTGATCTGAACTTTCCCTGAGGAGTTAAGACTAAATCGTATCTCAGAATTGGCAAAAAACCTGAATTCAGCCAGAAAACCTAACTTTTGACCCAGAGCTCGTTTCGGAACCACATACACATCTTAGTTGGGTCCTGGGGTCGGGGAAGCTAGAAAACCACTCCATTCGCTGACCTGAATTTTCCCTGAGGAGTTAGACTAAATCGTATCCAAGAATTGGTAAAAAACCTGAATTCAGCCAGAAAACGTTACTTTTGTCCCAGAGCTCAGTTTCGAACACGACAGGAAAGTTAAAAAAACCACTCCATTCGCTGATCTGACCAAAGCTCATCTCCCAATTGGCAAAGGAACTCAATAGAGCCAGAAAAAGGAACTTTTGACACAGAGCTCGTTTCAACCACATACACATCTTAGTGGTGTCTTGGGTCGGGGAAGCAAAAAACCACTCCATTTGCTCATCTGAGGTTTCCCTGAGGAGTTAGACCAAAGCTTATCTCCAAAATGGCAAAGGAACTCAATTAAGCCAGAAAACGTAATTTTTGACCCACAGCTCGGTTTCGAACAACATACACATAGTGGTGTCCTAAATCGGGGAAGCTAAAGAACAATTCCATTCGCTCATCTGAGCTTTCCCTGAAGAGTTAGACCCATGGCAGGAAAGCTAAAAAACCACTCCATTCGCTGATCTGACCAAAGGCCACCTCCCAATTGGCACAGGAACTCAATTAAGCCACAAAAGGGAACTTTTGACACAGAGCTCGTTTCAACCACATACACATCTTAGTGGTGTCCTGGGTCGGGGAAGCTAAAAAACCACTCCATTCGCTGATCTGAGCATTTCCCGGGGAGTTAGACCTAAGCGTACCTCAGAATTGGCAAAAGAGCCCAAATCACCCAGAAACTTCACGTTTGACCCAGAGCTCACTTTCGAACCACATGCACATGTTATTGGTGTCCTATGTCGGAAAGCTAATAAACCACTCCATTCGCTGATCTGAGCATTCCCATGGGAGTTAGACCAAAGCTTACATCAGAATTGGCAAAAGAGCCCAATTCAGCCAGAAACGTAACTTTTGACCCATCACTTTCGAACCACATGGACATGTTACTGGGGTCCTGAGTCGGGGAAGCTAAAAAACCACTCCATTCGCTGATCTGAGCATTTCCCGGGGAGTTAGACCTAAGCGTACCTCAGAATTGGCAAAAGAGCCCAAATCAGCCAGAAACCACGTTTGACCCAGAGCTCACTTTCGAACCACATGCACATGTTATTGGTGTCCTATGTCGGGAAGCTAATAAACCACTTCATTCTCTGATCTGAGCATTCCCCGAGGAGTTAGACCAAAGCTTACATCAGAATTGGCAAAAGAGCCCAATTCAGCCAGAAACGTAACGTTTGACCCAGAGCTCACTTTCGAACCACATGCACATGTTACTGTTGTCCTTTGTCGGGGAAGCTAAAAAACCACTCCATTCGCTGATCTGAGCATTTCCCGGGGAGTTAGACCTAAGCGTACCTCAGAATTGGCAAAAGAGCCCAAATCAGCCAGAAACGTAACGTTTGACCCAGATCTCACTTTCGAACCACATGAATATGTTATTGTTGTCCTTTGTCGGGAAGCTAAAAAACCACTCCATTCACTGATCTGAGCTATCCCTGAGGAGTTAGACCAAAGCTTACATCAGAATTGGCAAAAGAGCCCAATTCAGCCAGAAACGTCACGTTTGACCCAGAGCTCAGTTTTGAACACGAAACACATATTGGTTATGTCCCATGAGAGGAAAGCTAAAAAACCACTCCATTCGCTGATCTGAACTTTCCCTGAGGAGTTAGACTAAATCGTATCTCAGAATTGGCAAAAAACCTGAATTCAGCCAGAAAACCTAACTTTTGACCCAGAGCTCGTTTCGGAACCACATACACATCTTAGTTGGGTCCTGGGGTCGGGGAAGCTAGAAAACCACTCCATTCGCTGACCTGAATTTTCCCTGAGGAGTTAGACTAAATCGTATCCAAGAATTGGTAAAAAACCTGAATTCAGCCAGAAAACGTTACTTTTGTCCCAGAGCTCAGTTTCGAACACGACAGGAAAGTTAAAAAAACCACTCCATTCGCTGATCTGACCAAAGCTCATCTCCCAATTGGCAAAGGAACTCAATAGAGCCAGAAAAAGGAACTTTTGACACAGAGCTCGTTTCAACCACATACACATCTTAGTGGTGTCTTGGGTCGGGGAAGCAAAAAACCACTCCATTTGCTCATCTGAGGTTTCCCTGAGGAGTTAGACCAAAGCTTATCTCCAAAATGGCAAAGGAACTCAATTAAGCCAGAAAACGTAATTTTTGACCCACAGCTCGGTTTCGAACAACATACACATAGTGGTGTCCTAAATCGGGGAAGCTAAAGAACAATTCCATTCGCTCATCTGAGCTTTCCCTGAAGAGTTAGACCCATGGCAGGAAAGCTAAAAAACCACTCCATTCGCTGATCTGACCAAAGGCCACCTCCCAATTGGCACAGGAACTCAATTAAGCCACAAAAGGGAACTTTTGACACAGAGCTCGTTTCAACCACATACACATCTTAGTGGTGTCCTGGGTCGGGGAAGCTAAAAAACCACTCCATTCGCTGATCTGAGCATTTCCCGGGGAGTTAGACCTAAGCGTACCTCAGAATTGGCAAAAGAGCCCAAATCACCCAGAAACTTCACGTTTGACCCAGAGCTCACTTTCGAACCACATGCACATGTTATTGGTGTCCTATGTCGGGAAGATAATAAACCACTCCATTCGCTGATCTGAGCATTCCCAGGGGAGTTAGACCAAAGCTTACATCAGAATTGGTAAAAGAGCCCAATTCAGCCAGAAACGTAACTTTTGACCCAGAGATCACTTTCGAACCACATGGACATGTTACTGGTGTCCTGAGTCGGGGAAGCTAAAAAACCACTCCATTCGCTGATCTGAGCATTTCCCGGGGAGTTAGACCTAAGCGTACCTCAGAATTGGCAAAAGACCCCAGTTCAGCCAGAAACGTAACTTTTGACCTAGAGCTCACTTTCTGAGCATTCCCTGGGGAGTTAGACCAAAGCTTACATCAGAATTGGCAAAAGAGCCCAATTCAGCCAGAAACGTAACGTTTGACCCAGAGCTCACTTTCGAACCACATGCACATGTTACTGTTGTCCTTTGTCGGGAAGCTAAAAAACCACTCCATTCGCTGATCTGAGATTTCCCCGAGGAGTTAGACCAAAGCTTACATCAGAATTGGCAAAAGAGCCCAATTCAGCCAGAAACGTCACGTTTGACCCAGAGCTCAGTTTTGAACACGAAACACATATTGGTTATGTCCCATGAGAGGAAAGCTAAAAAACCACTCCATTCGCTGATCTGAACTTTCCCTGAGGAGTTAAGACTAAATCGTATCTCAGAATTGGCAAAAAACCTGAATTCAGCCAGAAAACCTAACTTTTGACCCAGAGCTCGTTTCGGAACCACATACACATCTTAGTTGGGTCCTGGGGTCGGGGAAGCTAGAAAACCACTCCATTCGCTGACCTGAATTTTCCCTGAGGAGTTAGACTAAATCGTATCCAAGAATTGGTAAAAAACCTGAATTCAGCCAGAAAACGTTACTTTTGTCCCAGAGCTCAGTTTCGAACACGACAGGAAAGTTAAAAAAACCACTCCATTCGCTGATCTGACCAAAGCTCATCTCCCAATTGGCAAAGGAACTCAATAGAGCCAGAAAAAGGAACTTTTGACACAGAGCTCGTTTCAACCACATACACATCTTAGTGGTGTCTTGGGTCGGGGAAGCAAAAAACCACTCCATTTGCTCATCTGAGGTTTCCCTGAGGAGTTAGACCAAAGCTTATCTCCAAAATGGCAAAGGAACTCAATTAAGCCAGAAAACGTAATTTTTGACCCACAGCTCGGTTTCGAACAACATACACATAGTGGTGTCCTAAATCGGGGAAGCTAAAGAACAATTCCATTCGCTCATCTGAGCTTTCCCTGAAGAGTTAGACCCATGGCAGGAAAGCTAAAAAACCACTCCATTCGCTGATCTGACCAAAGGCCACCTCCCAATTGGCACAGGAACTCAATTAAGCCACAAAAGGGAACTTTTGACACAGAGCTCGTTTCAACCACATACACATCTTAGTGGTGTCCTGGGTCGGGGAAGCTAAAAAACCACTCCATTCGCTGATCTGAGCATTTCCCGGGGAGTTAGACCTAAGCGTACCTCAGAATTGGCAAAAGAGCCCAAATCACCCAGAAACTTCACGTTTGACCCAGAGCTCACTTTCGAACCACATGCACATGTTATTGGTGTCCTATGTCGGAAAGCTAATAAACCACTCCATTCGCTGATCTGAGCATTCCCATGGGAGTTAGACCAAAGCTTACATCAGAATTGGCAAAAGAGCCCAATTCAGCCAGAAACGTAACTTTTGACCCATCACTTTCGAACCACATGGACATGTTACTGGGGTCCTGAGTCGGGGAAGCTAAAAAACCACTCCATTCGCTGATCTGAGCATTTCCCGGGGAGTTAGACCTAAGCGTACCTCAGAATTGGCAAAAGAGCCCAAATCAGCCAGAAACCACGTTTGACCCAGAGCTCACTTTCGAACCACATGCACATGTTATTGGTGTCCTATGTCGGGAAGCTAATAAACCACTTCATTCTCTGATCTGAGCATTCCCCGAGGAGTTAGACCAAAGCTTACATCAGAATTGGCAAAAGAGCCCAATTCAGCCAGAAACGTAACGTTTGACCCAGAGCTCACTTTCGAACCACATGCACATGTTACTGTTGTCCCGAGTCGGGGAAGCTAAAAAACCACTCCATTCGCTGATCTGGGCATTTCCCGGGAGTTAGACCTAAGCGTACCTCAGAATTGGCAAAAGAGCCCAAATCAGCCAGAAACGTAACGTTTGACCCAGAGCTCACTTTCGAACCACATGCACATGTTATTGTTGTCCTTTGTTGGGAAGCTAAAAAACCACTCCATTCGCTGATCAGACCAAAGGCCACCTCCCAATTGGCACAGGAACTCAATTAAGCCACAAAAGGGAACTTTTGACACAGAGCTCGTTTCAACCACATACACATCTTAGTGGTGTCCTGGGTCGGGGAAGCTAAAAAACCACTCCATTCGGTGATCTGAGCATTTCCCGGGGAGGTAGACCTAAGCGTACCTCAGAATTGGCAAAAGAGCCCAAATCACCCAGAAACTTCACGTTTGTCCCAGAGCTCACTTTCGAACCACATGCACATGTTATTGGTGTCCTATGTCGGAAAGCTAATAAACCACTCCATTCGCTGATCTGAGCATTCCCAGGGGAGTTAGACCAAAGCTTACATCAGAATTGGCAAAAGAGCCCAATTCAGCCAGAAACGTAACGTTTGACCCAGAGCTCACTTTCGAACCACATGCACATGTTACTGTTGTCCCGAGTCGGGGAAGCTAAAAAACCACTCCATTCGCTGATCTGAGCATTTCCCGGGAGTTAGCCCTAAGCGTACCTCAGAATTGGCAAAAGAGCCCAAATCAGCCAGAAACGTAACGTTTGACCCAGAGCTCACTTTCGAACCACATGCACATGTTATTGTTGTCCTTTGTTGGGAAGCTAAAAAACCACTCCATTCGCTGATCAGACCAAAGGCCACCTCCCAATTGGCACAGGAACTCAATTAAGCCACAAAAGGGAACTTTTGACACAGAGCTCGTTTCAACCACATACACATCTTAGTGGTGTCCTGGGTCGGGGAAGCTAAAAAACCACTCCATTCGGTGATCTGAGCATTTCCCGGGGAGGTAGACCTAAGCGTACCTCAGAATTGGCAAAAGAGCCCAAATCACCCAGAAACTTCACGTTTGACCCAGAGCTCACTTTCGAACCACATGCACATGTTATTGGTGTCCTATGTCGGAAAGCTAATAAACCACTCCATTCGCTGATCTGAGCATTCCCAGGGGAGTTAGACCAAAGCTTACATCAGAATTGGCAAAAGAGCCCAATTCAGCCAGAAACGTAACGTTTGACCCAGAGCTCAGTTTCGAACCACATGCACATGTTATTGTTGTCCTTTGTCGGGAAGCTAAAAAACCACTCCATTCGCTGATCTGAGATTTCCCCGAGGAGTTAGACCAAAGCTTACATCAGAATTGGCAAAAGAGCCCAATTCAGCCAGAAACGTAACGTTTGACCCAGAGCTCACTTTCGAACCACATGCACATGTTACTGTTGTCCCGAGTCGGGGAAGCTAAAAAACCACTCCATTCGCTGATCTGAGCATTTCCCGGGGAGTTAGACCTAAGTGTACCTCAGAATTGGCAAAAGAGCCCAAATCACCCTGAAACTTCACGTTTGACCCAGAGCTCACTTACGAACCACATGCACATGTTATTGGTGTCCTACGTCGGAAAGCTAATAAACCACTCCATTCGCTGATCTGAGCATTCCCATGGGAGTTAGACCAAAGCTTACATCAGAATTGGCAAAAGAGCCCAATTCAGCCAGAAACGTAACTTTTGACCCATCACTTTCGAACCACATGGACATGTTACTGGGGTCCTGAGTCGGGGAAGCTAAAAAACCACTCCATTCGCTGATCTGAGCATTTCCCGGGGAGGTAGACCTAAGCGTACCTCAGAATTGGCAAAAGACCCCAGTTCAGCCAGAAACGTAACTTTTGACCTAGAGCTCACTTTCTGAGCATTCCCTGGGGAGTTAGACCAAAGCTTACATCAGAATTGGCAGAAGAGCCCATTCAGCTAGAAACGTAACTTTTGACCCAGAGCTCACTTTCGAACCACATGCACATTACTGGTGTACTGAATCGGGGAAGCTAAAAAAACCACTCCATTCACTGATCTGAGCTATCCCTGAGGAGTTAGACCAAACAGTATCTGATCTGAGCTAACTGATCTGAGCTATCCCTGAGGAGTTAGACCAAAGCTTACATCAGAATTGGCAAAAGAGCCCAATTCAGCCAGAAACTTAACATTTTACACCGAGCTCAATTTTGAATGACATGCATATGTTAGTGGTCTCCTGAGTCGGGGAAGCTAAAAAACCACTCCATTCGCTGATCTGAGCATTTCCCGGGGAGTTAGACCTAAGCGTACCTCAGAATTGGCAAAAGAGCCCAAATCAGCCAGAAACCACGTTTGACCCAGAGCTCACTTTCGAACCACATGCACATGTTATTGGTGTCCTATGTCGGGAAGCTAATAAACCACTTCATTCTCTGATCTGAGCATTCCCCGAGGAGTTAGACCAAAGCTTACATCAGAATTGGCAAAAGAGCCCAATTCAGCCAGAAACGTAACGTTTGACCCAGAGCTCACTTTCGAACCACATGCACATGTTACTGTTGTCCCGAGTCGGGGAAGCTAAAAAACCACTCCATTCGCTGATCTGGGCATTTCCCGGGAGTTAGACCTAAGCGTACCTCAGAATTGGCAAAAGAGCCCAAATCAGCCAGAAACGTAACGTTTGACCCAGAGCTCACTTTCGAACCACATGCACATGTTATTGTTGTCCTTTGTTGGGAAGCTAAAAAACCACTCCATTCGCTGATCAGACCAAAGGCCACCTCCCAATTGGCACAGGAACTCAATTAAGCCACAAAAGGGAACTTTTGACACAGAGCTCGTTTCAACCACATACACATCTTAGTGGTGTCCTGGGTCGGGGAAGCTAAAAAACCACTCCATTCGGTGATCTGAGCATTTCCCGGGGAGGTAGACCTAAGCGTACCTCAGAATTGGCAAAAGAGCCCAAATCACCCAGAAACTTCACGTTTGACCCAGAGCTCACTTTCGAACCACATGCACATGTTATTGGTGTCCTATGTCGGAAAGCTAATAAACCACTCCATTCGCTGATCTGAGCATTCCCAGGGGAGTTAGACCAAAGCTTACATCAGAATTGGCAAAAGAGCCCAATTCAGCCAGAAACGTAACGTTTGACCCAGAGCTCACTTTCGAACCACATGCACATGTTACTGTTGTCCCGAGTCGGGGAAGCTAAAAAACCACTCCATTCGCTGATCTGAGCATTTCCCGGGAGTTAGCCCTAAGCGTACCTCAGAATTGGCAAAAGAGCCCAAATCAGCCAGAAACGTAACGTTTGACCCAGAGCTCACTTTCGAACCACATGCACATGTTATTGTTGTCCTTTGTTGGGAAGCTAAAAAACCACTCCATTCGCTGATCTGAGCATTCCCATGGGAGTTAGACCAAAGCTTACATCAGAATTGGCAAAAGAGCCCAATTCAGCCAGAAACGTAACTTTTGACCCATCACTTTCGAACCACATGGACATGTTACTGGGGTCCTGAGTCGGGGAAGCTAAAAAACCACTCCATTCGCTGATCTGAGCATTTCCCGGGGAGGTAGACCTAAGCGTACCTCAGAATTGGCAAAAGACCCCAGTTCAGCCAGAAACGTAACTTTTGACCTAGAGCTCACTTTCTGAGTATTCCCTGGGGAGTTAGACCAAAGCTTACATCAGAATTGGCAGAAGAGCCCAATTCAGCCAGAAACGTAACGTTTGACCCAGAGCTCACTTTCGAACCACATGCACATGTTACTGTTGTCCTTTGTCGGGAAGCTAAAAAACCACTCCATTCGCTGATCTGAGATTTCCCCGAGGAGTTAGACCAAAGCTTACATCAGAATTGGCAAAAGAGCCCAATTCAGCCAGAAACGTAACGTTTGACCCAGAGCTCACTTTCGAACCACATGCACATGTTACTGTTGTCCTTTGTCGGGGAAGCTAAAAAACCACTCCATTCGCTGATCTGAGCATTTCCCGGGGAGTTAGACCTAAGCGTACCTCAGAATTGGCAAAAGAGCCCAAATCAGCCAGAAACGTAACGTTTGACCCAGATCTCACTTTCGAACCACATGAATATGTTATTGTTGTCCTTTGTCGGGAAGCTAAAAAACCACTCCATTCACTGATCTGAGCTATCCCTGAGGAGTTAGACCAAAGCTTACATCAGAATTGGCAAAAGAGCCCAATTCAGCCAGAAACGTCACGTTTGACCCAGAGCTCAGTTTTGAACACGAAACACATATTGGTTATGTCCCATGAGAGGAAAGCTAAAAAACCACTCCATTCGCTGATCTGAACTTTCCCTGAGGAGTTAGACTAAATCGTATCTCAGAATTGGCAAAAAACCTGAATTCAGCCAGAAAACCTAACTTTTGACCCAGAGCTCGTTTCGGAACCACATACACATCTTAGTTGGGTCCTGGGGTCGGGGAAGCTAGAAAACCACTCCATTCGCTGACCTGAATTTTCCCTGAGGAGTTAGACTAAATCGTATCCAAGAATTGGTAAAAAACCTGAATTCAGCCAGAAAACGTTACTTTTGTCCCAGAGCTCAGTTTCGAACACGACAGGAAAGTTAAAAAAACCACTCCATTCGCTGATCTGACCAAAGCTCATCTCCCAATTGGCAAAGGAACTCAATAGAGCCAGAAAAAGGAACTTTTGACACAGAGCTCGTTTCAACCACATACACATCTTAGTGGTGTCTTGGGTCGGGGAAGCAAAAAACCACTCCATTTGCTCATCTGAGGTTTCCCTGAGGAGTTAGACCAAAGCTTATCTCCAAAATGGCAAAGGAACTCAATTAAGCCAGAAAACGTAATTTTTGACCCACAGCTCGGTTTCGAACAACATACACATAGTGGTGTCCTAAATCGGGGAAGCTAAAGAACAATTCCATTCGCTCATCTGAGCTTTCCCTGAAGAGTTAGACCCATGGCAGGAAAGCTAAAAAACCACTCCATTCGCTGATCTGACCAAAGGCCACCTCCCAATTGGCACAGGAACTCAATTAAGCCACAAAAGGGAACTTTTGACACAGAGCTCGTTTCAACCACATACACATCTTAGTGGTGTCCTGGGTCGGGGAAGCTAAAAAACCACTCCATTCGCTGATCTGAGCATTTCCCGGGGAGTTAGACCTAAGCGTACCTCAGAATTGGCAAAAGAGCCCAAATCACCCAGAAACTTCACGTTTGACCCAGAGCTCACTTTCGAACCACATGCACATGTTATTGGTGTCCTATGTCGGGAAGATAATAAACCACTCCATTCGCTGATCTGAGCATTCCCAGGGGAGTTAGACCAAAGCTTACATCAGAATTGGTAAAAGAGCCCAATTCAGCCAGAAACGTAACTTTTGACCCAGAGATCACTTTCGAACCACATGGACATGTTACTGGTGTCCTGAGTCGGGGAAGCTAAAAAACCACTCCATTCGCTGATCTGAGCATTTCCCGGGGAGTTAGACCTAAGCGTACCTCAGAATTGGCAAAAGACCCCAGTTCAGCCAGAAACGTAACTTTTGACCTAGAGCTCACTTTCTGAGCATTCCCTGGGGAGTTAGACCAAAGCTTACATCAGAATTGGCAAAAGAGCCCAATTCAGCCAGAAACGTAACGTTTGACCCAGAGCTCACTTTCGAACGACATGCACATGTTACTGTTGTCCTTTGTCGGGAAGCTAAAAAACCACTCCATTCGCTGATCTGAGATTTCCCCGAGGAGTTAGACCAAAGCTTACATCAGAATTGGCAAAAGAGCCCAATTCAGCCAGAAACGTCACGTTTGACCCAGAGCTCAGTTTTGAACACGAAACACATATTGGTTATGTCCCATGAGAGGAAAGCTAAAAAACCACTCCATTCGCTGATCTGAACTTTCCCTGAGGAGTTAGACTAAATCGTATCTCAGAATTGGCAAAAAACCTGAATTCAGCCAGAAAACCTAACTTTTGACCCAGAGCTCGTTTCGGAACCACATACACATCTTAGTTGGGTCCTGGGGTCGGGGAAGCTAGAAAACCACTCCATTCGCTGACCTGAATTTTCCCTGAGGAGTTAGACTAAATCGTATCCAAGAATTGGTAAAAAACCTGAATTCAGCCAGAAAACGTTACTTTTGTCCCAGAGCTCAGTTTCGAACACGACAGGAAAGTTAAAAAAACCACTCCATTCGCTGATCTGACCAAAGCTCATCTCCCAATTGGCAAAGGAACTCAATAGAGCCAGAAAAAGGAACTTTTGACACAGAGCTCGTTTCAACCACATACACATCTTAGTGGTGTCTTGGGTCGGGGAAGCAAAAAACCACTCCATTTGCTCATCTGAGGTTTCCCTGAGGAGTTAGACCAAAGCTTATCTCCAAAATGGCAAAGGAACTCAATTAAGCCAGAAAACGTAATTTTTGACCCACAGCTCGGTTTCGAACAACATACACATAGTGGTGTCCTAAATCGGGGAAGCTAAAGAACAATTCCATTCGCTCATCTGAGCTTTCCCTGAAGAGTTAGACCCATGGCAGGAAAGCTAAAAAACCACTCCATTCGCTGATCTGACCAAAGGCCACCTCCCAATTGGCACAGGAACTCAATTAAGCCACAAAAGGGAACTTTTGACACAGAGCTCGTTTCAACCACATACACATCTTAGTGGTGTCCTGGGTCGGGGAAGCTAAAAAACCACTCCATTCGCTGATCTGAGCATTTCCCGGGGAGTTAGACCTAAGCGTACCTCAGAATTGGCAAAAGAGCCCAAATCACCCAGAAACTTCACGTTTGACCCAGAGCTCACTTTCGAACCACATGCACATGTTATTGGTGTCCTATGTCGGGAAGATAATAAACCACTCCATTCGCTGATCTGAGCATTCCCAGGGGAGTTAGACCAAAGCTTACATCAGAATTGGTAAAAGAGCCCAATTCAGCCAGAAACGTAACTTTTGACCCAGAGATCACTTTCGAACCACATGGACATGTTACTGGTGTCCTGAGTCGGGGAAGCTAAAAAACCACTCCATTCGCTGATCTGAGCATTTCCCGGGGAGTTAGACCTAAGCGTACCTCAGAATTGGCAAAAGACCCCAGTTCAGCCAGAAACGTAACTTTTGACCTAGAGCTCACTTTCTGAGCATTCCCTGGGGAGTTAGACCAAAGCTTACATCAGAATTGGCAAAAGAGCCCAATTCAGCCAGAAACGTAACGTTTGACCCAGAGCTCACTTTCGAACGACATGCACATGTTACTGTTGTCCTTTGTCGGGAAGCTAAAAAACCACTCCATTCGCTGATCTGAGATTTCCCCGAGGAGTTAGACCAAAGCTTACATCAGAATTGGCAAAAGAGCCCAATTCAGCCAGAAACGTCACGTTTGACCCAGAGCTCAGTTTTGAACACGAAACACATATTGGTTATGTCCCATGAGAGGAAAGCTAAAAAACCACTCCATTCGCTGATCTGAACTTTCCCTGAGGAGTTAGACTAAATCGTATCTCAGAATTGGCAAAAAACCTGAATTCAGCCAGAAAACCTAACTTTTGACCCAGAGCTCGTTTCGGAACCACATACACATCTTAGTTGGGTCCTGGGGTCGGGGAAGCTAGAAAACCACTCCATTCGCTGACCTGAATTTTCCCTGAGGAGTTAGACTAAATCGTATCCAAGAATTGGTAAAAAACCTGAATTCAGCCAGAAAACGTTACTTTTGTCCCAGAGCTCAGTTTCGAACACGACAGGAAAGTTAAAAAAACCACTCCATTCGCTGATCTGACCAAAGCTCATCTCCCAATTGGCAAAGGAACTCAATAGAGCCAGAAAAAGGAACTTTTGACACAGAGCTCGTTTCAACCACATACACATCTTAGTGGTGTCTTGGGTCGGGGAAGCAAAAAACCACTCCATTTGCTCATCTGAGGTTTCCCTGAGGAGTTAGACCAAAGCTTATCTCCAAAATGGCAAAGGAACTCAATTAAGCCAGAAAACGTAATTTTTGACCCACAGCTCGGTTTCGAACAACATACACATAGTGGTGTCCTAAATCGGGGAAGCTAAAGAACAATTCCATTCGCTCATCTGAGCTTTCCCTGAAGAGTTAGACCCATGGCAGGAAAGCTAAAAAACCACTCCATTCGCTGATCTGACCAAAGGCCACCTCCCAATTGGCACAGGAACTCAATTAAGCCACAAAAGGGAACTTTTGACACAGAGCTCGTTTCAACCACATACACATCTTAGTGGTGTCCTGGGTCGGGGAAGCTAAAAAACCACTCCATTCGCTGATCTGAGCATTTCCCGGGGAGTTAGACCTAAGCGTACCTCAGAATTGGCAAAAGAGCCCAAATCACCCAGAAACTTCACGTTTGACCCAGAGCTCACTTTCGAACCACATGCACATGTTATTGGTGTCCTATGTCGGAAAGCTAATAAACCACTCCATTCGCTGATCTGAGCATTCCCATGGGAGTTAGACCAAAGCTTACATCAGAATTGGCAAAAGAGCCCAATTCAGCCAGAAACGTAACTTTTGACCCATCACTTTCGAACCACATGGACATGTTACTGGGGTCCTGAGTCGGGGAAGCTAAAAAACCACTCCATTCGCTGATCTGAGCATTTCCCGGGGAGGTAGACCTAAGCGTACCTCAGAATTGGCAAAAGACCCCAGTTCAGCCAGAAACGTAACGTTTGACCCAGAGCTCACTTTCGAACCACATGCACATGTTACTGTTGTCCTTTGTCGGGAAGCTAAAAAACCACTCCATTCGCTGATCTGAGATTTCCCCGAGGAGTTAGACCAAAGCTTACATCAGAATTGGCAAAAGAGCCCAATTCAGCCAGAAACGTAACGTTTGACCCAGAGCTCACTTTCGAACCACATGCACATGTTACTGTTGTCCTTTGTCGGGAAGCTAAAAAACCACTCCATTCGCTGATCTGAGATTTCCCCGAGGAGTTAGACCAAAGGTTACATCAGAATTGGCAAAAGAGCCCAATTCAGCCAGAAACGTAACGTTTGACCCAGAGCTCACTTTCGAACCACATGCACATGTTACTGTTGTCCCGAGTCGGGGAAGCTAAAAAACCACTCCATTCGCTGATCTGAGCATTTCCTGGGGAGTTAGACCTAAGCGTACCTCAGAATTGGCAAAAGAGCCCAAATCACCCAGAAACTTCACGTTTGACCCAGAGCTCACTTTCGAACCACATGCACATGTTACTGTTGTCCTTTGTCGGGGAAGCTAAAAAACCACTCCATTCGCTGATCTGAGCATTTCCCGGGGAGTTAGACCTAAGCGTACCTCAGAATTGGCAAAAGAGACCAAATCAGCCAGAAACTTCACGTTTGACCCAGAGCTCACTTTCGAACCACATGCACATGTTACTGTTGTCCTTTGTCGGGGAAGCTAAAAAACCACTCCATTCGCTGATCTGAGCATTTCCCGGGGAGTTAGACCTAAGCGTACCTCAGAATTGGCAAAAGAGACCAAATCAGCCAGAAACGTAACGTTTGACCCAGAGCTCACTTTCGAACCACATGCACATGTTATTGTTGTCCTTTGTTGGGAAGCTAAAAAACCACTCCATTCGCTGATCAGACCAAAGGCCACCTCCCAATTGGCACAGGAACTCAATTAAGCCACAAAAGGGAACTTTTGACAAAGAGCTCGTTTCAACCACATACACATCTTAGTGGTGTCCTGGGTCGGGGAAGCTAAAAAACCACTCCATTCGCTGATCTGAGCATTTCCCGGGGAGTTAGACCTAAGCGTACCTCAGAATTGGCAAAAGAGCCCAAATCAGCCAGAAACGTAACGTTTGACCCAGATCTCACTTTCGAACCACATGAATATGTTATTGTTGTCCTTTGTCGGGAAGCTAAAAAACCACTCCATTCACTGATCTGAGCTATCCCTGAGGAGTTAGACCAAAGCTTACATCAGAATTGGCAAAAGAGCCCAATTCAGCCAGAAACGTCACGTTTGACCCAGAGCTCAGTTTTGAACACGAAACACATATTGGTTATGTCCCATGAGAGGAAAGCTAAAAAACCACTCCATTCGCTGATCTGAACTTTCCCTGAGGAGTTAGACTAAATCGTATCTCAGAATTGGCAAAAAACCTGAATTCAGCCAGAAAACCTAACTTTTGACCCAGAGCTCGTTTCGGAACCACATACACATCTTAGTTGGGTCCTGGGGTCGGGGAAGCTAGAAAACCACTCCATTCGCTGACCTGAATTTTCCCTGAGGAGTTAGACTAAATCGTATCCAAGAATTGGTAAAAAACCTGAATTCAGCCAGAAAACGTTACTTTTGTCCCAGAGCTCAGTTTCGAACACGACAGGAAAGTTAAAAAAACCACTCCATTCGCTGATCTGACCAAAGCTCATCTCCCAATTGGCAAAGGAACTCAATAGAGCCAGAAAAAGGAACTTTTGACACAGAGCTCGTTTCAACCACATACACATCTTAGTGGTGTCTTGGGTCGGGGAAGCAAAAAACCACTCCATTTGCTCATCTGAGGTTTCCCTGAGGAGTTAGACCAAAGCTTATCTCCAAAATGGCAAAGGAACTCAATTAAGCCAGAAAACGTAATTTTTGACCCACAGCTCGGTTTCGAACAACATACACATAGTGGTGTCCTAAATCGGGGAAGCTAAAGAACAATTCCATTCGCTCATCTGAGCTTTCCCTGAAGAGTTAGACCCATGGCAGGAAAGCTAAAAAACCACTCCATTCGCTGATCTGACCAAAGGCCACCTCCCAATTGGCACAGGAACTCAATTAAGCCACAAAAGGGAACTTTTGACACAGAGCTCGTTTCAACCACATACACATCTTAGTGGTGTCCTGGGTCGGGGAAGCTAAAAAACCACTCCATTCGCTGATCTGAGCATTTCCCGGGGAGTTAGACCTAAGCGTACCTCAGAATTGGCAAAAGAGCCCAAATCACCCAGAAACTTCACGTTTGACCCAGAGCTCACTTTCGAACCACATGCACATGTTATTGGTGTCCAATGTCGGGAAGATAATAAACCACTCCATTCGCTGATCTGAGCATTCCCAGGGGAGTTAGACCAAAGCTTACATCAGAATTGGTAAAAGAGCCCAATTCAGCCAGAAACGTAACTTTTGACCCAGAGATCACTTTCGAACCACATGGACATGTTACTGGTGTCCTGAGTCGGGGAAGCTAAAAAACCACTCCATTCGCTGATCTGAGCATTTCCCGGGGAGTTAGACCTAAGCGTACCTCAGAATTGGCAAAAGACCCCAGTTCAGCCAGAAACGTAACTTTTGACCTAGAGCTCACTTTCTGAGCATTCCCTGGGGAGTTAGACCAAAGCTTACATCAGAATTGGCAAAAGAGCCCAATTCAGCCAGAAACGTAACGTTTGACCCAGAGCTCACTTTCGAACCACATGCACATGTTACTGTTGTCCTTTGTCGGGAAGCTAAAAAACCACTCCATTCGCTGATCTGAGATTTCCCCGAGTAGTTAGACCAAAGCTTACATCAGAATTGGCAAAAGAGCCCAATTCAGCCAGAAACGTCACGTTTGACCCAGAGCTCAGTTTTGAACACGAAACACATATTGGTTATGTCCCATGAGAGGAAAGCTAAAAAACCACTCCATTCGCTGATCTGAACTTTCCCTGAGGAGTTAGACTAAATCGTATCTCAGAATTGGCAAAAAACCTGAATTCAGCCAGAAAACCTAACTTTTGACCCAGAGCTCGTTTCGGAACCACATACACATCTTAGTTGGGTCCTGGGGTCGGGGAAGCTAGAAAACCACTCCATTCGCTGACCTGAATTTTCCCTGAGGAGTTAGACTAAATCGTATCCAAGAATTGGTAAAAAACCTGAATTCAGCCAGAAAACGTTACTTTTGTCCCAGAGCTCAGTTTCGAACACGACAGGAAAGTTAAAAAAACCACTCCATTCGCTGATCTGACCAAAGCTCATCTCCCAATTGGCAAAGGAACTCAATAGAGCCAGAAAAAGGAACTTTTGACACAGAGCTCGTTTCAACCACATACACATCTTAGTGGTGTCTTGGGTCGGGGAAGCAAAAAACCACTCCATTTGCTCATCTGAGGTTTCCCTGAGGAGTTAGACCAAAGCTTATCTCCAAAATGGCAAAGGAACTCAATTAAGCCAGAAAACGTAATTTTTGACCCACAGCTCGGTTTCGAACAACATACACATAGTGGTGTCCTAAATCGGGGAAGCTAAAGAACAATTCCATTCGCTCATCTGAGCTTTCCCTGAAGAGTTAGACCCATGGCAGGAAAGCTAAAAAACCACTCCATTCGCTGATCTGACCAAAGGCCACCTCCCAATTGGCACAGGAACTCAATTAAGCCACAAAAGGGAACTTTTGACACAGAGCTCGTTTCAACCACATACACATCTTAGTGGTGTCCTGGGTCGGGGAAGCTAAAAAACCACTCCATTCGCTGATCTGAGCATTTCCCGGGGAGTTAGACCTAAGCGTACCTCAGAATTGGCAAAAGAGCCCAAATCACCCAGAAACTTCACGTTTGACCCAGAGCTCACTTTCGAACCACATGCACATGTTATTGGTGTCCAATGTCGGGAAGATAATAAACCACTCCATTCGCTGATCTGAGCATTCCCAGGGGAGTTAGACCAAAGCTTACATCAGAATTGGTAAAAGAGCCCAATTCAGCCAGAAACGTAACTTTTGACCCAGAGATCACTTTCGAACCACATGGACATGTTACTGGTGTCCTGAGTCGGGGAAGCTAAAAAACCACTCCATTCGCTGATCTGAGCATTTCCCGGGGAGTTAGACCTAAGCGTACCTCAGAATTGGCAAAAGACCCCAGTTCAGCCAGAAACGTAACTTTTGACCTAGAGCTCACTTTCTGAGCATTCCCTGGGGAGTTAGACCAAAGCTTACATCAGAATTGGCAAAAGAGCCCAATTCAGCCAGAAACGTAACGTTTGACCCAGAGCTCACTTTCGAACCACATGCACATGTTACTGTTGTCCTTTGTCGGGAAGCTAAAAAACCACTCCATTCGCTGATCTGAGATTTCCCCGAGTAGTTAGACCAAAGCTTACATCAGAATTGGCAAAAGAGCCCAATTCAGCCAGAAACGTCACGTTTGACCCAGAGCTCAGTTTTGAACACGAAACACATATTGGTTATGTCCCATGAGAGGAAAGCTAAAAAACCACTCCATTCGCTGATCTGAACTTTCCCTGAGGAGTTAGACTAAATCGTATCTCAGAATTGGCAAAAAACCTGAATTCAGCCAGAAAACCTAACTTTTGACCCAGAGCTCGTTTCGGAACCACATACACATCTTAGTTGGGTCCTGGGGTCGGGGAAGCTAGAAAACCACTCCATTCGCTGACCTGAATTTTCCCTGAGGAGTTAGACTAAATCGTATCCAAGAATTGGTAAAAAACCTGAATTCAGCCAGAAAACGTTACTTTTGTCCCAGAGCTCAGTTTCGAACACGACAGGAAAGTTAAAAAAACCACTCCATTCGCTGATCTGACCAAAGCTCATCTCCCAATTGGCAAAGGAACTCAATAGAGCCAGAAAAAGGAACTTTTGACACAGAGCTCGTTTCAACCACATACACATCTTAGTGGTGTCTTGGGTCGGGGAAGCAAAAAACCACTCCATTTGCTCATCTGAGGTTTCCCTGAGGAGTTAGACCAAAGCTTATCTCCAAAATGGCAAAGGAACTCAATTAAGCCAGAAAACGTAATTTTTGACCCACAGCTCGGTTTCGAACAACATACACATAGTGGTGTCCTAAATCGGGGAAGCTAAAGAACAATTCCATTCGCTCATCTGAGCTTTCCCTGAAGAGTTAGACCCATGGCAGGAAAGCTAAAAAACCACTCCATTCGCTGATCTGACCAAAGGCCACCTCCCAATTGGCACAGGAACTCAATTAAGCCACAAAAGGGAACTTTTGACACAGAGCTCGTTTCAACCACATACACATCTTAGTGGTGTCCTGGGTCGGGGAAGCTAAAAAACCACTCCATTCGCTGATCTGAGCATTTCCCGGGGAGTTAGACCTAAGCGTACCTCAGAATTGGCAAAAGAGCCCAAATCACCCAGAAACTTCACGTTTGACCCAGAGCTCACTTTCGAACCACATGCACATGTTATTGGTGTCCTATGTCGGGAAGATAATAAACCACTCCATTCGCTGATCTGAGCATTCCCAGGGGAGTTAGACCAAAGCTTACATCAGAATTGGTAAAAGAGCCCAATTCAGCCAGAAACGTAACTTTTGACCCAGAGATCACTTTCGAACCACATGGACATGTTACTGGTGTCCTGAGTCGGGGAAGCTAAAAAACCACTCCATTCGCTGATCTGAGCATTTCCCGGGGAGTTAGACCTAAGCGTACCTCAGAATTGGCAAAAGACCCCAGTTCAGCCAGAAACGTAACTTTTGACCTAGAGCTCACTTTCTGAGCATTCCCTGGGGAGTTAGACCAAAGCTTACATCAGAATTGGCAAAAGAGCCCAATTCAGCCAGAAACGTAACGTTTGACCCAGAGCTCACTTTCGAACGACATGCACATGTTACTGTTGTCCTTTGTCGGGAAGCTAAAAAACCACTCCATTCGCTGATCTGAGATTTCCCCGAGGAGTTAGACCAAAGCTTACATCAGAATTGGCAAAAGAGCCCAATTCAGCCAGAAACGTCACGTTTGACCCAGAGCTCAGTTTTGAACACGAAACACATATTGGTTATGTCCCATGAGAGGAAAGCTAAAAAACCACTCCATTCGCTGATCTGAACTTTCCCTGAGGAGTTAGACTAAATCGTATCTCAGAATTGGCAAAAAACCTGAATTCAGCCAGAAAACCTAACTTTTGACCCAGAGCTCGTTTCGGAACCACATACACATCTTAGTTGGGTCCTGGGGTCGGGGAAGCTAGAAAACCACTCCATTCGCTGACCTGAATTTTCCCTGAGGAGTTAGACTAAATCGTATCCAAGAATTGGTAAAAAACCTGAATTCAGCCAGAAAACGTTACTTTTGTCCCAGAGCTCAGTTTCGAACACGACAGGAAAGTTAAAAAAACCACTCCATTCGCTGATCTGACCAAAGCTCATCTCCCAATTGGCAAAGGAACTCAATAGAGCCAGAAAAAGGAACTTTTGACACAGAGCTCGTTTCAACCACATACACATCTTAGTGGTGTCTTGGGTCGGGGAAGCAAAAAACCACTCCATTTGCTCATCTGAGGTTTCCCTGAGGAGTTAGACCAAAGCTTATCTCCAAAATGGCAAAGGAACTCAATTAAGCCAGAAAACGTAATTTTTGACCCACAGCTCGGTTTCGAACAACATACACATAGTGGTGTCCTAAATCGGGGAAGCTAAAGAACAATTCCATTCGCTCATCTGAGCTTTCCCTGAAGAGTTAGACCCATGGCAGGAAAGCTAAAAAACCACTCCATTCGCTGATCTGACCAAAGGCCACCTCCCAATTGGCACAGGAACTCAATTAAGCCACAAAAGGGAACTTTTGACACAGAGCTCGTTTCAACCACATACACATCTTAGTGGTGTCCTGGGTCGGGGAAGCTAAAAAACCACTCCATTCGCTGATCTGAGCATTTCCCGGGGAGTTAGACCTAAGCGTACCTCAGAATTGGCAAAAGAGCCCAAATCACCCAGAAACTTCACGTTTGACCCAGAGCTCACTTTCGAACCACATGCACATGTTATTGGTGTCCTATGTCGGAAAGCTAATAAACCACTCCATTCGCTGATCTGAGCATTCCCATGGGAGTTAGACCAAAGCTTACATCAGAATTGGCAAAAGAGCCCAATTCAGCCAGAAACGTAACTTTTGACCCATCACTTTCGAACCACATGGACATGTTACTGGGGTCCTGAGTCGGGGAAGCTAAAAAACCACTCCATTCGCTGATCTGAGCATTTCCCGGGGAGGTAGACCTAAGCGTACCTCAGAATTGGCAAAAGACCCCAGTTCAGCCAGAAACGTAACGTTTGACCCAGAGCTCACTTTCGAACCACATGCACATGTTACTGTTGTCCTTTGTCGGGAAGCTAAAAAACCACTCCATTCGCTGATCTGAGATTTCCCCGAGGAGTTAGACCAAAGCTTACATCAGAATTGGCAAAAGAGCCCAATTCAGCCAGAAACGTAACGTTTGACCCAGAGCTCACTTTCGAACCACATGCACATGTTACTGTTGTCCTTTGTCGGGAAGCTAAAAAACCACTCCATTCGCTGATCTGAGATTTCCCCGAGGAGTTAGACCAAAGGTTACATCAGAATTGGCAAAAGAGCCCAATTCAGCCAGAAACGTAACGTTTGACCCAGAGCTCACTTTCGAACCACATGCACATGTTACTGTTGTCCCGAGTCGGGGAAGCTAAAAAACCACTCCATTCGCTGATCTGAGCATTTCCTGGGGAGTTAGACCTAAGCGTACCTCAGAATTGGCAAAAGAGCCCAAATCACCCAGAAACTTCACGTTTGACCCAGAGCTCACTTTCGAACCACATGCACATGTTACTGTTGTCCTTTGTCGGGGAAGCTAAAAAACCACTCCATTCGCTGATCTGAGCATTTCCCGGGGAGTTAGACCTAAGCGTACCTCAGAATTGGCAAAAGAGACCAAATCAGCCAGAAACTTCACGTTTGACCCAGAGCTCACTTTCGAACCACATGCACATGTTACTGTTGTCCTTTGTCGGGGAAGCTAAAAAACCACTCCATTCGCTGATCTGAGCATTTCCCGGGGAGTTAGACCTAAGCGTACCTCAGAATTGGCAAAAGAGACCAAATCAGCCAGAAACGTAACGTTTGACCCAGAGCTCACTTTCGAACCACATGCACATGTTATTGTTGTCCTTTGTTGGGAAGCTAAAAAACCACTCCATTCGCTGATCAGACCAAAGGCCACCTCCCAATTGGCACAGGAACTCAATTAAGCCACAAAAGGGAACTTTTGACAAAGAGCTCGTTTCAACCACATACACATCTTAGTGGTGTCCTGGGTCGGGGAAGCTAAAAAACCACTCCATTCGCTGATCTGAGCATTTCCCGGGGAGTTAGACCTAAGCGTACCTCAGAATTGGCAAAAGAGCCCAAATCAGCCAGAAACGTAACGTTTGACCCAGATCTCACTTTCGAACCACATGAATATGTTATTGTTGTCCTTTGTCGGGAAGCTAAAAAACCACTCCATTCACTGATCTGAGCTATCCCTGAGGAGTTAGACCAAAGCTTACATCAGAATTGGCAAAAGAGCCCAATTCAGCCAGAAACGTCACGTTTGACCCAGAGCTCAGTTTTGAACACGAAACACATATTGGTTATGTCCCATGAGAGGAAAGCTAAAAAACCACTCCATTCGCTGATCTGAACTTTCCCTGAGGAGTTAGACTAAATCGTATCTCAGAATTGGCAAAAAACCTGAATTCAGCCAGAAAACCTAACTTTTGACCCAGAGCTCGTTTCGGAACCACATACACATCTTAGTTGGGTCCTGGGGTCGGGGAAGCTAGAAAACCACTCCATTCGCTGACCTGAATTTTCCCTGAGGAGTTAGACTAAATCGTATCCAAGAATTGGTAAAAAACCTGAATTCAGCCAGAAAACGTTACTTTTGTCCCAGAGCTCAGTTTCGAACACGACAGGAAAGTTAAAAAAACCACTCCATTCGCTGATCTGACCAAAGCTCATCTCCCAATTGGCAAAGGAACTCAATAGAGCCAGAAAAAGGAACTTTTGACACAGAGCTCGTTTCAACCACATACACATCTTAGTGGTGTCTTGGGTCGGGGAAGCAAAAAACCACTCCATTTGCTCATCTGAGGTTTCCCTGAGGAGTTAGACCAAAGCTTATCTCCAAAATGGCAAAGGAACTCAATTAAGCCAGAAAACGTAATTTTTGACCCACAGCTCGGTTTCGAACAACATACACATAGTGGTGTCCTAAATCGGGGAAGCTAAAGAACAATTCCATTCGCTCATCTGAGCTTTCCCTGAAGAGTTAGACCCATGGCAGGAAAGCTAAAAAACCACTCCATTCGCTGATCTGACCAAAGGCCACCTCCCAATTGGCACAGGAACTCAATTAAGCCACAAAAGGGAACTTTTGACACAGAGCTCGTTTCAACCACATACACATCTTAGTGGTGTCCTGGGTCGGGGAAGCTAAAAAACCACTCCATTCGCTGATCTGAGCATTTCCCGGGGAGTTAGACCTAAGCGTACCTCAGAATTGGCAAAAGAGCCCAAATCACCCAGAAACTTCACGTTTGACCCAGAGCTCACTTTCGAACCACATGCACATGTTATTGGTGTCCAATGTCGGGAAGATAATAAACCACTCCATTCGCTGATCTGAGCATTCCCAGGGGAGTTAGACCAAAGCTTACATCAGAATTGGTAAAAGAGCCCAATTCAGCCAGAAACGTAACTTTTGACCCAGAGATCACTTTCGAACCACATGGACATGTTACTGGTGTCCTGAGTCGGGGAAGCTAAAAAACCACTCCATTCGCTGATCTGAGCATTTCCCGGGGAGTTAGACCTAAGCGTACCTCAGAATTGGCAAAAGACCCCAGTTCAGCCAGAAACGTAACTTTTGACCTAGAGCTCACTTTCTGAGCATTCCCTGGGGAGTTAGACCAAAGCTTACATCAGAATTGGCAAAAGAGCCCAATTCAGCCAGAAACGTAACGTTTGACCCAGAGCTCACTTTCGAACCACATGCACATGTTACTGTTGTCCTTTGTCGGGAAGCTAAAAAACCACTCCATTCGCTGATCTGAGATTTCCCCGAGTAGTTAGACCAAAGCTTACATCAGAATTGGCAAAAGAGCCCAATTCAGCCAGAAACGTCACGTTTGACCCAGAGCTCAGTTTTGAACACGAAACACATATTGGTTATGTCCCATGAGAGGAAAGCTAAAAAACCACTCCATTCGCTGATCTGAACTTTCCCTGAGGAGTTAGACTAAATCGTATCTCAGAATTGGCAAAAAACCTGAATTCAGCCAGAAAACCTAACTTTTGACCCAGAGCTCGTTTCGGAACCACATACACATCTTAGTTGGGTCCTGGGGTCGGGGAAGCTAGAAAACCACTCCATTCGCTGACCTGAATTTTCCCTGAGGAGTTAGACTAAATCGTATCCAAGAATTGGTAAAAAACCTGAATTCAGCCAGAAAACGTTACTTTTGTCCCAGACCTCAGTTTCGAACACGACAGGAAAGTTAAAAAAACCACTCCATTCGCTGATCTGACCAAAGCTCATCTCCCAATTGGCAAAGGAACTCAATAGAGCCAGAAAAAGGAACTTTTGACACAGAGCTCGTTTCAACCACATACACATCTTAGTGGTGTCTTGGGTCGGGGAAGCAAAAAACCACTCCATTTGCTCATCTGAGGTTTCCCTGAGGAGTTAGACCAAAGCTTATCTCCAAAATGGCAAAGGAACTCAATTAAGCCAGAAAACGTAATTTTTGACCCACAGCTCGGTTTCGAACAACATACACATAGTGGTGTCCTAAATCGGGGAAGCTAAAGAACAATTCCATTCGCTCATCTGAGCTTTCCCTGAAGAGTTAGACCCATGGCAGGAAAGCTAAAAAACCACTCCATTCGCTGATCTGACCAAAGGCCACCTCCCAATTGGCACAGGAACTCAATTAAGCCACAAAAGGGAACTTTTGACACAGAGCTCGTTTCAACCACATACACATCTTAGTGGTGTCCTGGGTCGGGGAAGCTAAAAAACCACTCCATTCGCTGATCTGAGCATTTCCCGGGGAGTTAGACCTAAGCGTACCTCAGAATTGGCAAAAGAGCCCAAATCACCCAGAAACTTCACGTTTGACCCAGAGCTCACTTTCGAACCACATGCACATGTTATTGGTGTCCAATGTCGGGAAGATAATAAACCACTCCATTCGCTGATCTGAGCATTCCCAGGGGAGTTAGACCAAAGCTTACATCAGAATTGGTAAAAGAGCCCAATTCAGCCAGAAACGTAACTTTTGACCCAGAGATCACTTTCGAACCACATGGACATGTTACTGGTGTCCTGAGTCGGGGAAGCTAAAAAACCACTCCATTCGCTGATCTGAGCATTTCCCGGGGAGTTAGACCTAAGCGTACCTCAGAATTGGCAAAAGACCCCAGTTCAGCCAGAAACGTAACTTTTGACCTAGAGCTCACTTTCTGAGCATTCCCTGGGGAGTTAGACCAAAGCTTACATCAGAATTGGCAAAAGAGCCCAATTCAGCCAGAAACGTAACGTTTGACCCAGAGCTCACTTTCGAACCACATGCACATGTTACTGTTGTCCTTTGTCGGGAAGCTAAAAAACCACTCCATTCGCTGATCTGAGATTTCCCCGAGTAGTTAGACCAAAGCTTACATCAGAATTGGCAAAAGAGCCCAATTCAGCCAGAAACGTCACGTTTGACCCAGAGCTCAGTTTTGAACACGAAACACATATTGGTTATGTCCCATGAGAGGAAAGCTAAAAAACCACTCCATTCGCTGATCTGAACTTTCCCTGAGGAGTTAGACTAAATCGTATCTCAGAATTGGCAAAAAACCTGAATTCAGCCAGAAAACCTAACTTTTGACCCAGAGCTCGTTTCGGAACCACATACACATCTTAGTTGGGTCCTGGGGTCGGGGAAGCTAGAAAACCACTCCATTCGCTGACCTGAATTTTCCCTGAGGAGTTAGACTAAATCGTATCCAAGAATTGGTAAAAAACCTGAATTCAGCCAGAAAACGTTACTTTTGTCCCAGAGCTCAGTTTCGAACACGACAGGAAAGTTAAAAAAACCACTCCATTCGCTGATCTGACCAAAGCTCATCTCCCAATTGGCAAAGGAACTCAATAGAGCCAGAAAAAGGAACTTTTGACACAGAGCTCGTTTCAACCACATACACATCTTAGTGGTGTCTTGGGTCGGGGAAGCAAAAAACCACTCCATTTGCTCATCTGAGGTTTCCCTGAGGAGTTAGACCAAAGCTTATCTCCAAAATGGCAAAGGAACTCAATTAAGCCAGAAAACGTAATTTTTGACCCACAGCTCGGTTTCGAACAACATACACATAGTGGTGTCCTAAATCGGGGAAGCTAAAGAACAATTCCATTCGCTCATCTGAGCTTTCCCTGAAGAGTTAGACCCATGGCAGGAAAGCTAAAAAACCACTCCATTCGCTGATCTGACCAAAGGCCACCTCCCAATTGGCACAGGAACTCAATTAAGCCACAAAAGGGAACTTTTGACACAGAGCTCGTTTCAACCACATACACATCTTAGTGGTGTCCTGGGTCGGGGAAGCTAAAAAACCACTCCATTCGCTGATCTGAGCATTTCCCGGGGAGTTAGACCTAAGCGTACCTCAGAATTGGCAAAAGAGCCCAAATCACCCAGAAACTTCACGTTTGACCCAGAGCTCACTTTCGAACCACATGCACATGTTATTGGTGTCCTATGTCGGAAAGCTAATAAACCACTCCATTCGCTGATCTGAGCATTCCCATGGGAGTTAGACCAAAGCTTACATCAGAATTGGCAAAAGAGCCCAATTCAGCCAGAAACGTAACTTTTGACCCATCACTTTCGAACCACATGGACATGTTACTGGGGTCCTGAGTCGGGGAAGCTAAAAAACCACTCCATTCGCTGATCTGAGCATTTCCCGGGGAGGTAGACCTAAGCCTACCTCAGAATTGGCAAAAGACCCCAGTTCAGCCAGAAACGTAACGTTTGACCCAGAGCTCACTTTCGAACCACATGCACATGTTACTGTTGTCCTTTGTCGGGAAGCTAAAAAACCACTCCATTCGCTGATCTGAGATTTCCCCGAGGAGTTAGACCAAAGCTTACATCAGAATTGGCAAAAGAGCCCAATTCAGCCAGAAACGTAACGTTTGACCCAGAGCTCACTTTCGAACCACATGCACATGTTACTGTTGTCCTTTGTCGGGAAGCTAAAAAACCACTCCATTCGCTGATCTGAGATTTCCCCGAGGAGTTAGACCAAAGGTTACATCAGAATTGGCAAAAGAGCCCAATTCAGCCAGAAACGTAACGTTTGACCCAGAGCTCACTTTCGAACCACATGCACATGTTACTGTTGTCCCGAGTCGGGGAAGCTAAAAAACCACTCCATTCGCTGATCTGAGCATTTCCTGGGGAGTTAGACCTAAGCGTACCTCAGAATTGGCAAAAGAGCCCAAATCACCCAGAAACTTCACGTTTGACCCAGAGCTCACTTTCGAACCACATGCACATGTTATTGGTGTCCTATGTCGGAAAGCTAATAAACCACTCCATTCGCTGATCTGAGCATTCCCATGGGAGTTAGACCAAAGCTTACATCAGAATTGGCAAAAGAGCCCAATTCAGCCAGAAACGTAACTTTTGACCCATCACTTTCGAACCACATGGACATGTTACTGGGGTCCTGAGTCGGGGAAGCTAAAAAACCACTCCATTCGCTGATCTGAGCATTTCCCGGGGAGGTAGACCTAAGCGTACCTCAGAATTGGCAAAAGACCCCAGTTCAGCCAGAAACGTAACTTTTGACCTAGAGCTCACTTTCTGAGCATTCCCTGGGGAGTTAGACCAAAGCTTACATCAGAATTGGCAAAAGAGCCCAATTCAGCCAGAAACGTAACTTTTGACCCAGAGCTCACTTTCGAACCACATGCACATGTTACTGCTGTCCTTTGTCGGCAAGCTAAAAAACCACTCCATTCGCTGATCTGAGCATTCCCCGAGGAGTTAGACCAAAGCGTACCTCAGAATTGGCAAAAGAGCCCAATTCAGCCAGAAACGTAACTTTTGACCCAGAGCTCACTTTCGAACCACATGCACATGTTACTGGTGTCCTGAGTGGGGGAAGCTAAAAAACCACTCCATTCGCTGATCTGAACTTTCCCCGAGGAGTTAGATCAAAGTATATATCAGAATTGGCAAAAGAGCCCAATTCAGCCAGAAACGTAACTTTTGACCCAGAGCTCACTTTCTGAGCATTCCCCGGGGAGTTAGACCAAAGCTTACATCAGAATTGGCAAAAGAGCGCAATTCAGCCAGAAACGTAACTTTTGACCCAGAGGTCGGTTCCGAGCCACATACACATCTTAGTGGTTTCTTGGGTCGGGGAAGTGAAAAACCACACCATTCGCTGATCTGAGCTTTCCCTGAAGAGTTAGCCTAAAGCTTATCTCCCAAATGGCAAAGGAACTCTATTCAGCCAGAAAGCGTTACTTTTGTCCCAGAGCTCAGTTTAGAACATGACAGGAAAGCTAAAAAACCACTCCATTCGCTGATCTGACCAAAGCTCATCTCCCAAACGCAAAGGAACTCAATACAGCCAGAAAAAGGAACTTTTGACCCAGAGCTCGTTTCAACCACATACACATCTGTTCTGACCCCCCTTCCTCCGTTGCCCACACAGCACACACACTCCGGAACAGTACAAGGGAACAAGGTTTATTACACCAACAGACAAGAGGTTTTGTGGCAGCAAGCCACCAAGACAGAACTCACAAAGACAGAACACACAAAAGCAGCAATCCAGCTTGCCAGGATCCCAGACTAGAGTTGCTCTCCAAAGTCCTTTGTTGATTGCTACGCAGAGCCTGTCCAGAGTCAACCCTTTTATAACCTAAAAAGGGCGTCTCCCAACAGCACCTGAGAGCTCTTTACTGCCTATAATTACGCCCACGCTCCTTGCGTTTGTGGGCGCGCCGGAAACGGGCATCTCGAAACGCCCTACTAAGTCCTGAGTCACTATCCTCTCCGCTGCTCCAAGGCAGGGCATCGGGAGTCCTCCTCCTCTCGGTCTCACCGCTGCTCCATGCCTCTGGCGCCACCTGGTGGCCGACCAGACTCTCGGATTCCTGCTCAGCCTCCGAATCCTGTCCAGGATCGCACATCTCTGGAGCTGACTCGTATGGAGTATCACTCTCGGAGTCTGGTGACAGCGGCACCGGCTGGGCCACAACACTATCCCTCACCGCAGGGCCCTTCCCCCGGGCCTGACGCTCGGGATGCGGTCGAGAGGGAAATTGTCCATGATAGGCCCGCACCAAAGCTGGAGCATGCACAGCCGTCGCATCGGTCCAGGACCCCCCGTCCGAGTCCTCATCCGCCCAGTCGACCAAATACTGGAACCGACCCTTGAGCCATCTCGAGTCACGGATCCGGATCACTCTGTGCGATGGCCGTGCGTGCACCTCAGGCGACGACGGCAGGGGTGAAGAGGGACGTCGGAGAGGACAATCCGACCGCTCAGGGATCAGGAGCGAGCGATGGAACACCGGGTGTACTCGCATCGAGCGCGGGAGGGTCAGGCGATAGGCCACCGGATTGATAACGGCCTCCACAGGGAACGGCCCCAGATACCGGTGGTCCAACTTCCTCGTAGGCCGGTGGGACGGAAGATGCCGCGTGGACAACCACACGCGATCACCCTCGGCCAATTCCGGCACCGCACGGCGAGACCTGTCCGCCACCCGCTTGTAATCCTCCTTCGCCTGATTCAAGTAGCGGCACACCATCTGGTGAACTGCCTGAAGCTCAGAGAGGAAATCCTGTGCTGCGGGGACCGGAGAGTCCACGGGGGTGAGAGGGAAAAAACGAGGGTGGTACCCGACATTCGCCATGAAAGGCGTCGTCCGTATGGAGGAGTGCTGCGAGTTGTTGAACGCAAACTCCGCCACAGCGAGGTACTCTGCCCAATTGTTCTGCTGCTGGTTCACGAAGCAGCGCAGATATTGTTCCAGAATCCCAATCACCTTCTTCGTCCCTCCATCGGTTTCGGGATGGTGCGCCGAGGACAGACAAACTTGAACGTCAAGAGCGGCCATCAGCCCTTTCCAGAACTGGGCCGTGAATTGTGTACCACGATCGGAGACGACCCGGTCAGGTAGGCCGTGCAGCCGGAACACGTGCTGGATGAACATGCGGGCGGTGGCGCGGGCTGTCGGCAATCTCCGGCAGGGGATGAAATGCGCCATCTTGGTGAGCATGTCCACCACCACTAGGACCGTAGTGAAACCGGACGACGGAGGCAGTTCTGTCAAGAAGTCCATGGACACGGCTCCCCAGGGTCTGTCCGGGGTCGGCAATGGCTGTAGCAAGCCTGGAGGAGCTCCCGTCGCTGATTTGGCCTGTCGACACTGCACACATGACGTGACGTACGTCTGCACGTCGTGTCGCAGGCGAGGCCACCAAAACGTACGGGAAACCAGGTGCAAAGTTTTGAATAGGCCAAAGTGTCCCGCTGCCGGAGTGTCATGACATTGGGAGAGAACCAATCCACGGAGCGGTCCTGCAGGCACGTAGAGCCGATCCTGATACCTCAAAAGGTCCTTGTCAAAGGTCCACGGGGATGTCGGCCCTACCTCTGCCCGTCGTTGTTCCACCCACTCGTCGTTTCGCTGCGCATTCCATATCAAAGACCGTAAATCCACGGGTTCCTGGATTGCAGCGAAGGACTCGACGGGTAGGACCGTCCGGGGGGGCAGTGAGTCAGCAGGGTCTGAGTACTCCGGCTTTCTAGACAGGGCATCCGCCCTCTGGTTCAAGGCACTGGGGATATACGTGACCTTGAAGTGGAACTGGGCAAAAAACAGAGACCACCGGATCTGGCGCTGATTGAGCTTCCGCGCTGTTGTCAAAAACTCCAGATTCCGATGGTCTGTCCAGACTTCGACCTGATGCCTGGCCCCCTCCAGGTGATGTCGCCAGGCTTCGAACGCCGCCTTGATAGCCAGCAACTCCTTCTCCCAGATGGTATAATTGCGCTCGGAAGGATTGAGTTTCCGAGAGTAATAGGCAGAAGGGAAAAGGGTGCCATCAGGGGCGTGAGCCTGCAATAACACCGCCCCCACCGCGATGTCGGATGCATCCGCCTCGACTACAAAGGGGCGATGGGGATCAGGGTGTTTCAAGATTGGCTCCTTTGTAAAAGCGTGCTTCAAGGCCACGAACGCTTGTTGTTCCGTGGACCCCCAGTGAAACGGCACTTTCTTTTGCAGGAGCCGAGTGAGGGGCGCGGTCAAGAAAGCAAAGCCGGGGATGAAGGACCGGTAGTAGTTGGCAAACCCGAGGAGTCTCTGAACGTCTTTCATCCGTCGAGGAGATTGCCAACTTCGTAATGCCTCCACTTTGCCTGGCTCCATCGCAATTCCTTCAGGGGATATACGGTGCCCCAGGAACTCGATGGTGGTCTGCCAGAACTGACACTTCTCCAGCTTGGCAAACAAGCGATGCTTTCGAAGGCGCTGCAAGACCTGACGCAAATGCTGTTGATGATCCTTCCGAGACGTAGAGTAGATCAAGATGTCGTCCAGGTAGATGACGACAAACTGATCCAAAAGGTCCCGAAAGATATCGTTCATAAAATGTTGGAAGACAGCTGGGGCATTGGTCAACCCGAACGGCATGACTGTATACTCCCCCTCATCCACGATCTAATTTTGGAGGGTTATTCCTCGCAGGAATAACCGAGACCTGGTTGGGCCACGAGGGTGGTTTACCCCTCGTGGAAATGTGCCCGCCAGGTTATCGAGCATTCCACCAGCCTCGGGCCCAGGGAAGGGGCGGTGGGGTAGCAGTGATTATCCGGGAAGACTTAGAGCCGAGAGAGTTCACTGTGCCACAGACATCCGGGTGTGAGTCCCTTGTCATGAGATGGGGCCCAGGGAGGCAGTTGGGCCTGCTGATAGTATACCTGGCTCCTCGCTATACGTCAGCGGCCCTGCCTGAACTCCTCGAGCTGATCTCATCGGTGGCGGTTGAGACCCCCAAACTGTTAGTGATGGGGGATTTTAATCTGCCGTCGATGGGAGAAGCGTCTGAGGGGGTTCGGGAGTTCATGGCTTCCATGACAGCCATGGACCTGACCCAGTTAATTCAGGGCCCTACTCACGAGGGAGGCCACACGCTGGACCTTGTCTTTGTCTCTGGCCAGTGGACGAGTGATCTGGGAATAGGGGATCTAGCCATTTCTCCCCTGTCATGGTCGGATCACTCACTTCTCCGGCTGGACTTCCCTGGAGCTACCCCCCACCGCGAGGAGGCGGAACCGGAAGGTATTAGATGGTTCCGCCCCAAGCGCCTGATGGAACCAGATAGGTTCCAGACGGAGCTTGGGCCACCTCCTGTGGATCTGACCTGCCCCCGAGTTGAGGACCTGGTGGACGCATGGAATAGTGCGACTACCGGGGCCCTAGACCGGGTGGCGCCTTTGCGGCCTCTCCTGTGGCGACGAACCACCCTGGCCCCTTGGTTTACTGAGGAGCTAAGGGTGATGAAACGCCACAAGAGACGCCTAGAGAGTCGTTGGAGATCCTCCCGTTCCGAATCTGACCGAGCACAGGCACGAGCCTATTTGAGGACGTACCTTGTGGCATTAAGAGCGGCCAAACGTCAACATTGTGCCGCTCTTATTGCGTCCGCAGATAACCGCCCTGCCGCCCTGTTTCGGGTGACTCGCTCCCTCTTGTTTGAGAGACCGCGGGAAGCCCCTTTACAGGGCAGAGCAGAGGAGTTTGGGAAATATCTACAGGACAAAGTCGCTCAAATCCGGATGGGATGGGCCCCTTTCAGTGGTCCAGTAGAGACGCCCGTGGCGAGTCTTGAGGGACCGCTTTGGGAGGAGTTTGACTCGGTTGCCATCGAGGATTTGGACAGGTTGCGTGGACGTCTGCGACCCACCACATGTTTATTGGACCCGTGTCCCTCCTGGCTTGTACTGGCATCCTGGGAGGTTACGCGCGACTGGCTCCTGGGCCTAGTGAACGCCTCGTTGGGTGAGGGGTCTCTACCGGCCGCCTTGAAAGAGGCGGTGGTGAGGCCCCTGCTCAAGAAGCCTTCCCTGGACCCAACGGACCTAGTCAATTATCGTCCTGTCTCCAACCTTCCTTTTTTAGCGAAGGTTGTAGAGAGTGTGGTGGCACAGCAGTTCCCACGTCACCTGGAGGAAAATGATTATCTAGACCCGCGCCAGTCCGGCTTCCGACCCGGGCACAGCACGGAGACGGCCTTGGTCGCATTGGTCGATGATCTCTGGAGGGCCAGAGATAGGGGTTGTTCCTCTATCCTGGTCCTATTAGACCTCTCGGCGGCGTTCGATACCATCGACCATGGTATCCTGTTGCACCGGCTAGAGGGGCTGGGAGTCAGGGGCACCATTTTACGGTGGTTTGGCTCCTACCTCTCTGACCGGACGCAACGTGTGTTGGCAGAGGAGCAGAGTTCGACCCGGAGGTCACTCACATGTGGAGTGCCACAGGGATCGGTGCTCTCGCCTCTCCTGTTCAACACATACATGAAACCGCTGGGCGAGATCATCCGTGGTTTTCGGGTGGGATATCATCTGTTTGCTGATGATACTCAGCTATACATTTCCACCCCGAACCACCCCAATGAGGCCGCCGAAATGATGTCCCGGTGTTTGGAGGCCGTACGGGTCTGGATGGATGGCAACCGACTAAAACTCAACCCTTCCAAGACGGAGTGGCTGTGGCTTCCAGCCCCCCGGTTCAACCAGGTGCTTCCATCTCTGGCCATTGGGGGCGTGCAACTAGCCCCCATGGAACAGGTGCGCAATTTGGGCGTCCTCCTAGATGCCCGGCTGTCCATGGATGACCATGTAACAGCCGTGGCGAGGGGGGCGTTCCATCAGGTCCGCCTGATGCGCCAATTGCGCCCCTTATTGGACCGGGATGCCCTACGCACAGTCACCCATGCGCTAGTGACGTCTCGCCTGGACTACTGCAATGGTCTCTACATGGGGCTTCCCTTGAGATGCACTCGGAGACTACAGTTGGTCCAGAACGCGGCCGCGCGGGTGATTATGGGGAGGACTAGATACTCCCCTATAACACCTCTCCTGCGCGAGCTGCACTGGCTTCCTGTGGTCTACCGAGTGCGTTTCAAGGTTTTGATTATGATCTTTAAAGCGCTTCATGGCACAGGACCTAGTTACATGCAGGATCGCATCCTGCCCCACACATCCCTACGACCAATTCGCTCACACAGAGAGGGACTTCTCCGGGTGCCGTCCGCCAAACAGTGTCGGGGGGCGACACCCAGGAGCAGAGCCTTCTCTGTGATGGGCCCAGCCCTGTGGAATGACCTCCCCCGTGACATCAGGATTATTTCCGATCTCCGCTCCTTCCGTGTTCAGCTGAAGACCCACCTCTTTCAATTATCTGGCCTGGCTCAACCGTAATTTTTCATATTCCTCCTGACTGTCTTTTTAAATTTTAAATTTATATTGTATATTGGGTTTTTATTATTGGGGTATGTTACTGGTTTTAATTGTCTAAATGTTGTAATCTATTACCTCCTCCATGCATGTATGCATGTATGTCTTTGTATATATGTATGTTTATATATGTCCTGGTGTACGCCGCCCCGAGTCCTGCCTGGAAAGGGAGCGGCTAATAAATCCAAATTTATTATTATTATTATTATTATTACTCAAAATGTCCGTATCGGGTGCCAAAAGCTGTCTTCCATTCGTCCCCCGCCCTGACTCGAACCAGATTGTAAGCTCCACGTAAGTCCAGTTTTGTAAACACCACACCTCCCGGAGCCGCTCCAACAACTCGGGAATCAGAGGCAACGGGTAGCGATTACGGATCGTGATGGCGTTCAAGCGCCGGTAATCGCAACAAAGTCTTAGATCCCCGGTCTTCTTTTTGACGAACAAAACCGGGGCAGACAAGGGTGAAGACGAAGGCCGGATAAAACCCCGGGCCAGGTTCTTGTCCAGGAAGTCCCGCAATGCGGCCAACTCCGGTTCAGACATGGAGTATAGGCGGTCCGTCGGGAGTTTCGCATCAGGTACCAGGTCAATGGGATAGTCGTAAGGCCGGTGCGGTGGCAGTTGATCCGCCTCCTGCTCGCAAAACACGTCCGCGAACTCCGCTAAATCCGGCGGCACTGTCACCTCGGCCGAACTGGGCACCTGAGCCGCGCAAACATGACGGGTATGGTCCACGCATTGCAAGGACGGGAACGAGATGCGGTTCTGCGACCAGTGGATCTGGGGATCGTGCGCCCGCAGCCAAGCCAAGCCCAACACCACGGGGAAATGCAGACCCGAAGCCACGTAAAATTGAATGGCCTCCTCATGCTCCCCGAGGATCAGGCACAAAGGCTGCGTGGCGTTCTTGATGGGCCCAGACAGAAGCACCCGGCCGTCAATGGTCTCCACTCGCATCGGAGGGTCTACCAGGCACAGAGGGACGTGATATTTCGTGACAAATGCTGCATCCATAAAATTCGTGGTAGCCCCGGAATCGACCAAGGCATGGGCTGGAATTCCCTGCGGACTACCCGACAAGAGAATGTGCGCTGCAAGAATCAGATGTCGTGGAGGCCCCTCCGCCTCTGTTCCGGCCTGTGCCTGACCCGAAGTCTCCCTCAGATCAGGCTTTCCCCGTTTCCCGAGACGGAGGTCCGTCGTTGAGGGGGGGCCGTCGACCATGCAGCCCCTCTACCTCCCTTCTTGGGGCAACCCGTAGCCAGATGTCCCGGATCCCCACAGTAAAAACACAACCCCCATGCACGCCGTCTCTCCATCTCCGTGCGTGACAAGCGGGGTCTGGCTGCACCCAACTCCATGGGCTCCTCTCGTGGGACAGGAGTCTCTCGTGGAACTGGCACTCTCAGCACCTCCCGGGACGCTCGGCGAGGCCTCCGCCTCTGCAGCCGGCCGTCAATCCGGAGGCATAGATGAACCAACGCGTCAAACGTTGGAGGCCTGTCCACTCTCACCAGCTCATCCTGCAGGTCCTCTGACAGGCCATCCTGAAAAGCATCCATAAGGGCTGGCTCATTCCACTCAGAGTCCTGACTGAGCAGCCGGAACTCGGTAACGTAGTCCAGTAAAGAACCACGCCCTTGGTGCAACTCTTTCAGGAGTCTGGTGGCTGTTTCTCCTTTGATGGGGTCCTCGAACATCAGCCGAAGATGAGTGCAAAAACCCTGGAAGTCATCCAGCAGGGGGCTCGGCTGAGTCAGCAAAAGGCGTAGCCCACCGTGCTGCTGTGCCTGAGAGCAAGCTTATCACAAAGCCCACCTTCGTCTGGTCGGGAAAGTCCTCCGCTCTCAAGGCAATGAACAACCAGCATTGGCCCAGGAACGCCGGGAAAAGTTTCGGACTGCCATCAAACTTATCCGGCATGGCCACTGGGCATTTCCTTCGTTGCTGCTGGGGGGGTGGGGGGTTGGCAGGAGCAGACAGCTGTGCAACTTGCGCTGTTAGCAAGGCAAGTTGCTGTGCGAAGAGAGCATTCTCCGCCTGAAGTTGCTCCATCATAGCTGAATGGAGATACGTTTGGGGTAGCAATCAATCTGTTCTGACCCCCCCTTCCTCCGTTGCCCACACAGCACACACACTCTGGAACAGTACAAGGGAATAAGGTTTATTACACCAACAGACAAGAGGTTTTGTGGCAGCAAGCCACCAAGACAGAACTCACAAAGACAGAACACACAAAAGCAGCAATCCAGCTTGCCAGGATCCCAGACTAGAGTTGCTGTCCAAAGTCCTTTGTTGATTGCTACGCAGAGCCTGTCCAGAGTCAACCCTTTTATAACCTAAAAAGGGCGTCTCCCAACAGCACCTGAGAGCTCTTTACTGCCTATAATTACGCCCACGCTCCATGCGTTTGTGGGCGCGCCGGAAACGGGCATCTCGAAACGCCCTACTAAGTCCTGAGTCACTATCCTCTCCGCTGCTCCAAGGCAGGGCATCGGGAGTCCTCCTCCTCTCGGTCTCACCGCTGCTCCATGCCTCTGGCGCCACGTGGTGGCCGACCAGACTCTCGGATTCCTGCTCAGCCTCCGAATCCTGTCCAGGATCGCACATCTCTGGAGCTGACTCGTATGGAGTATCACTCTCGGAGTCTGGTGACAGCGGCACCGGCTGGGCCACAACACACATCTTAGTGGTGTCCTGGGTCGGGGAAGCTAAAAAACCACTCCATTCGCTGATCTGAGCATTCCCAGGGGAGTTAGACCAAAGCTTACATCAGAATTGGCAAAAGAGCCCAATTCAGCCAGAAACGTAACTTTTGACCCATCACTTTCGAACCACATGGACATGTTACTGGTGTCCTGAGTCGGGGAAGCTAAAAAACCACTCCATTCGCTGATCTGAGCATTTCCCGGGGAGTTAGACCTAAGCGTACCTCAGAATTGGCAAAAGACCCCAGTTCAGCCAGAAACGTTACTTTTGACCTAGAGATCACTTTCTGAGCATTCCCTGGGGAGTTAGACCAAAGCTTACATCAGAATTGGCAGAAGAGCCCATTCAGCTAGAAATGTAACTTTTGACCCAGAGCTCACTTTCGAACCACATGCACATTACTGGTGTACTGAATCGGGGAAGCTAAAAAAACCACTCCATTCGCTGATCTGAGATTTCCCCGAGGAGTTAGACCAAAGCTTACCTCAGAATTGGCAAAAGAGCCCAATTCAGCCAGAAACGTAACGTTTGACCCAGAGCTCACTTTCGAACCACATGCACATGTTACTGTTGTCCTTTGTCGGGAAGCTAAAAAACCACTCCATTCGCTGATCTGAGATTTCCCCGAGGAGTTAGACCAAAGCTTACATCAGAATTGGCAAAAGAGCCCAATTCAGCCAGAAACGTAACGTTTGACCCAGAGCTCACTTTCGAACCACATGCACATGTTACTGTTGTCCCGAGTCGGGGAAGCTAAAAAACCACTCCATTCGCTGATCTGAGCATTTCCCGGGGAGTTAGACCTAAGCGTACCTCAGAATTGGCAAAAGAGCCCAAATCAGCCAGAAACGTAACGTTTGACCCAGATCTCACTTTCGAACCACATGCACATGTTATTGTTGTCCTTTGTCGGGAAGCTAAAAAACCGCTCCATTCACTGATCTGAGCTATCCCTGAGGAGTTAGACCAAAGCTTACATCAGAATTGGCAAAAGAGCCCAATTCAGCCAGAAACTTAACATTTTACACCGAGCTCAATTTTGAATGACATGCATATGTTAGTGGTCTCCTGAGTCGGGGAAGCTAAAAAACCACTCCATTCGCTAATCTGAGCATTTCCCGGGGAGTTAGACCTAAGCGTACCTCAGAATTGGCAAAAGAGCCCAAATCAGCCAGAAACCACGTTTGACCCAGAGCTCACTTTCGAACCACATGCACATGTTATTGGTGTCCTATGTCGGGAAGCTAATAAACCACTTCATTCTCTGATCTGAGCATTCCCCGAGGAGTTAGACCAAAGCTTACATCAGAATTGGCAAAAGAGCCCAATTCAGCCAGAAACGTCACGTTTGACCCAGAGCTCAGTTTTGAACACGAAACACATATTGGTTATGTCCCATGAGAGGAAAGCTAAAAAACCACTCCATTCGCTGATCTGAACTTTCCCTGAGGAGTTAGACTAAATCGTATCTCAGAATTGGCAAAAAACCTGAATTCAGCCAGAAAACCTAACTTTTGACCCAGAGCTCGTTTCGGAACCACATACACATCTTAGTTGGGTCCTGGGGTCGGGGAAGCTAGAAAACCACTCCATTCGCTGACCTGAATTTTCCCTGAGGAGTTAGACTAAATCGTATCCAAGAATTGGTAAAAAACCTGAATTCAGCCAGAAAACGTTACTTTTGTCCCAGAGCTCAGTTTCGAACACGACAGGAAAGTTAAAAAAACCACTCCATTCGCTGATCTGACCAAAGCTCATCTCCCAATTGGCAAAGGAACTCAATAGAGCCAGAAAAAGGAACTTTTGACACAGAGCTCGTTTCAACCACATACACATCTTAGTGGTGTCTTGGGTTGGGGAAGCAAAAAACCACTCCATTTGCTCATCTGAGGTTTCCCTGAGGAGTTAGACCAAAGCTTATCTCCAAAATGGCAAAGGAACTCAATTAAGCCAGAAAACGTAATTTTTGACCCACAGCTCGGTTTCGAACAACATACACATAGTGGTGTCCTAAATCGGGGAAGCTAAAGAACAATTCCATTCGCTCATCTGAGCTTTCCCTGAAGAGTTAGACCCATGGCAGGAAAGCTAAAAAACCACTCCATTCGCTGATCTGACCAAAGGCCACCTCCCAATTGGCACAGGAACTCAATTAAGCCACAAAAGGGAACTTTTGACACAGAGCTCGTTTCAACCACATACACATCTTAGTGGTGTCCTGGGTCGGGGAAGCTAAAAAACCACTCCATTCGCTGATCTGAGCATTTCCCGGGGAGTTAGACCTAAGCGTACCTCAGAATTGGCAAAAGAGCCCAAATCACCCAGAAACTTCACGTTTGACCCAGAGCTCACTTTCGAACCACATGCACATGTTATTGGTGTCCTATGTCGGGAAGCTAATAAACCACTCCATTCGCTGATCTGAGCATTCCCAGGGGAGTTAGACCAAAGCTTACATCAGAATTGGCAAAAGAGCCCAATTCAGCCAGAAACGTAACTTTTGACCCATCACTTTCGAACCACATGGACATGTTACTGGTGTCCTGAGTCGGGGAAGCTAAAAAACCACTCCATTCGCTGATCTGAGCATTTCCCAGGGAGTTAGACCTAAGCGTACCTCAGAATTGGCAAAAGACCCCAGTTCAGCCAGAAACGTAACTTTTGACCTAGAGATCACTTTCTGAGCATTCCCTGGGGAGTTAGACCAAAGCTTACATCAGAATTGGCAGAAGAGCCCATTCAGCTAGAAACGTAACTTTTGACCCAGAGCTCACTTTCGAACCACATGCACATTACTGGTGTACTGAATCGGGGAAGCTAAAAAAACCACTCCATTCGCTGATCTGAGATTTCCCCGAGGAGTTAGACCAAAGCTTACATCAGAATTGGCAAAAGAGCCCAATTCAGCCAGAAACGTAACGTTTGACCCAGAGCTCACTTTCGAACCACATGCAAATGTTACTGTTGTCCTTTGTCGGGAAGCTAAAAAACCACTCCATTCGCTGATCTGAGATTTCCCCGAGGAGTTAGACCAAAGCTTACATCAGAATTGGCAAAAGAGCCCAATTCAGCCAGAAACGTAACGTTTGACCCAGAGCTCACTTTCGCAACAGCACATGTAACAGTATCTGATCTGAGCTAACTGATCTGAGCTATCCCTGAGGAGTTAGACCAAACAGTATCTGATCTGAGCTAACTGATCTGAGCTATCCCTGAGGAGTTAGACCAAAGCTTACATCAGAATTGGCAAAAGAGCCCAATTCAGCCAGAAACTTAACATTTTACACCGAGCTCAATTTTGAATGACATGCATATGTTAGTGGTCTCCTGAGTCGGGGAAGCTAAAAAACCACTCCATTCGCTGATCTGAGCATTTCCCGGGGAGTTAGACCTAAGCGTACCTCAGAATTGGCAAAAGAGCCCAAATCAGCCAGAAACCACGTTTGACCCAGAGCTCACTTTCGAACCACATGCACATGTTATTGGTGTCCTATGTCGGGAAGCTAATAAACCACTTCATTCTCTGATCTGAGCATTCCCCGAGGAGTTAGACCAAAGCTTACATCAGAATTGGCAAAAGAGCCCAATTCAGCCAGAAACGTCACGTTTGACCCAGATCTCAGTTTTGAACACGAAACACATATTGGTTATGTCCCATGAGAGGAAAGCTAAAAAACCACTCCATTCGCTGATCTGAACTTTCCCTGAGGAGTTAGACTAAATCGTATCTCAGAATTGGCAAAAAACCTGAATTCAGCCAGAAAACCTAACTTTTGACCCAGAGCTCGTTTCGGAACCACATACACATCTTAGTTGGGTCCTGGGGTCGGGGAAGCTAGAAAACCACTCCATTCGCTGACCTGAATTTTCCCTGAGGAGTTAGACTAAATCGTATCCAAGAATTGGTAAAAAACCTGAATTCAGCCAGAAAACGTTACTTTTGTCCCAGAGCTCAGTTTCGAACACGACAGGAAAGTTAAAAAAACCACTCCATTCGCTGATCTGACCAAAGCTCATCTCCCAATTGGCAAAGGAACTCAATAGAGCCAGAAAAAGGAACTTTTGACACAGAGCTCGTTTCAACCACATACACATCTTAGTGGTGTCTTGGGTCGGGGAAGCAAAAAACCACTCCATTTGCTCATCTGAGGTTTCCCTGAGGAGTTAGACCAAAGCTTATCTCCAAAATGGCAAAGGAACTCAATTAAGCCAGAAAACGTAATTTTTGACCCACAGCTCGGTTTCGAACAACATACACATAGTGGTGTCCTAAATCGGGGAAGCTAAAGAACAATTCCATTCGCTCATCTGAGCTTTCCCTGAAGAGTTAGACCCATGGCAGGAAAGCTAAAAAACCACTCCATTCGCTGATCTGACCAAAGGCCACCTCCCAATTGGCACAGGAACTCAATTAAGCCACAAAAGGGAACTTTTGACACAGAGCTCGTTTCAACCACATACACATCTTAGTGGTGTCCTGGGTCGGGGAAGCTAAAAAACCACTCCATTCGCTGATCTGAGCATTTCCCGGGGAGTTAGACCTAAGCGTACCTCAGAATTGGCAAAAGAGCCCAAATCACCCAGAAACTTCACGTTTGACCCAGAGCTCACTTTCGAACCACATGCACATGTTATTGGTGTCCTATGTCGGGAAGCTAATAAACCACTCCATTCGCTGATCTGAGCATTCCCAGGGGAGTTAGACCAAAGCTTACATCAGAATTGGCAAAAGAGCCCAATTCAGCCAGAAACGTAACTTTTGACCCATCACTTTCGAACCACATGGACATGTTACTGGTGTCCTGAGTCGGGGAAGCTAAAAAACCACTCCATTCGCTGATCTGAGCATTTCCCAGGGAGTTAGACCTAAGCGTACCTCAGAATTGGCAAAAGACCCCAGTTCAGCCAGAAACGTAACTTTTGACCTAGAGATCACTTTCTGAGCATTCCCTGGGGAGTTAGACCAAAGCTTACATCAGAATTGGCAGAAGAGCCCATTCAGCTAGAAACGTAACTTTTGACCCAGAGCTCACTTTCGAACCACATGCACATTACTGGTGTACTGAATCGGGGAAGCTAAAAAAACCACTCCATTCGCTGATCTGAGATTTCCCCGAGGAGTTAGACCAAAGCTTACATCAGAATTGGCAAAAGAGCCCAATTCAGCCAGAAACGTAACGTTTGACCCAGAGCTCACTTTCGAACCACATGCAAATGTTACTGTTGTCCTTTGTCGGGAAGCTAAAAAACCACTCCATTCGCTGATCTGAGATTTCCCCGAGGAGTTAGACCAAAGCTTACATCAGAATTGGCAAAAGAGCCCAATTCAGCCAGAAACGTAACGTTTGACCCAGAGCTCACTTTCGCAACAGCACATGTAACAGTATCTGATCTGAGCTAACTGATCTGAGCTATCCCTGAGGAGTTAGACCAAACAGTATCTGATCTGAGCTAACTGATCTGAGCTATCCCTGAGGAGTTAGACCAAAGCTTACATCAGAATTGGCAAAAGAGCCCAATTCAGCCAGAAACTTAACATTTTACACCGAGCTCAATTTTGAATGACATGCATATGTTAGTGGTCTCCTGAGTCGGGGAAGCTAAAAAACCACTCCATTCGCTGATCTGAGCATTTCCCGGGGAGTTAGACCTAAGCGTACCTCAGAATTGGCAAAAGAGCCCAAATCAGCCAGAAACCACGTTTGACCCAGAGCTCACTTTCGAACCACATGCACATGTTATTGGTGTCCTATGTCGGGAAGCTAATAAACCACTTCATTCTCTGATCTGAGCATTCCCCGAGGAGTTAGACCAAAGCTTACATCAGAATTGGCAAAAGAGCCCAATTCAGCCAGAAACGTCACGTTTGACCCAGATCTCAGTTTTGAACACGAAACACATATTGGTTATGTCCCATGAGAGGAAAGCTAAAAAACCACTCCATTCGCTGATCTGAACTTTCCCTGAGGAGTTAGACTAAATCGTATCTCAGAATTGGCAAAAAACCTGAATTCAGCCAGAAAACCTAACTTTTGACCCAGAGCTCGTTTCGGAACCACATACACATCTTAGTTGGGTCCTGGGGTCGGGGAAGCTAGAAAACCACTCCATTCGCTGACCTGAATTTTCCCTGAGGAGTTAGACTAAATCGTATCCAAGAATTGGTAAAAAACCTGAATTCAGCCAGAAAACGTTACTTTTGTCCCAGAGCTCAGTTTCGAACACGACAGGAAAGTTAAAAAAACCACTCCATTCGCTGATCTGACCAAAGCTCATCTCCCAATTGGCAAAGGAACTCAATAGAGCCAGAAAAAGGAACTTTTGACACAGAGCTCGTTTCAACCACATACACATCTTAGTGGTGTCTTGGGTCGGGGAAGCAAAAAACCACTCCATTTGCTCATCTGAGGTTTCCCTGAGGAGTTAGACCAAAGCTTATCTCCAAAATGGCAAAGGAACTCAATTAAGCCAGAAAACGTAATTTTTGACCCACAGCTCGGTTTCGAACAACATACACATAGTGGTGTCCTAAATCGGGGAAGCTAAAGAACAATTCCATTCGCTCATCTGAGCTTTCCCTGAAGAGTTAGACCCATGGCAGGAAAGCTAAAAAACCACTCCATTCGCTGATCTGACCAAAGGCCACCTCCCAATTGGCACAGGAACTCAATTAAGCCACAAAAGGGAACTTTTGACACAGAGCTCGTTTCAACCACATACACATCTTAGTGGTGTCCTGGGTCGGGGAAGCTAAAAAACCACTCCATTCGCTGATCTGAGCATTTCCCGGGGAGTTAGACCTAAGCGTACCTCAGAATTGGCAAAAGAGCCCAAATCACCCAGAAACTTCACGTTTGACCCAGAGCTCACTTTCGAACCACATGCACATGTTATTGGTGTCCTATGTCGGGAAGCTAATAAACCACTCCATTCGCTGATCTGAGCATTCCCAGGGGAGTTAGACCAAAGCTTACATCAGAATTGGCAAAAGAGCCCAATTCAGCCAGAAACGTAACTTTTGACCCATCACTTTCGAACCACATGGACATGTTACTGGTGTCCTGAGTCGGGGAAGCTAAAAAACCACTCCATTCGCTGATCTGAGCATTTCCCAGGGAGTTAGACCTAAGCGTACCTCAGAATTGGCAAAAGACCCCAGTTCAGCCAGAAACGTAACTTTTGACCTAGAGATCACTTTCTGAGCATTCCCTGGGGAGTTAGACCAAAGCTTACATCAGAATTGGCAGAAGAGCCCATTCAGCTAGAAACGTAACTTTTGACCCAGAGCTCACTTTCGAACCACATGCACATTACTGGTGTACTGAATCGGGGAAGCTAAAAAAACCACTCCATTCGCTGATCTGAGATTTCCCCGAGGAGTTAGACCAAAGCTTACATCAGAATTGGCAAAAGAGCCCAATTCAGCCAGAAACGTAACGTTTGACCCAGAGCTCACTTTCGAACCACATGCAAATGTTACTGTTGTCCTTTGTCGGGAAGCTAAAAAACCACTCCATTCGCTGATCTGAGATTTCCCCGAGGAGTTAGACCAAAGCTTACATCAGAATTGGCAAAAGAGCCCAATTCAGCCAGAAACGTAACGTTTGACCCAGAGCTCACTTTCGCAACAGCACATGTAACAGTATCTGATCTGAGCTAACTGATCTGAGCTATCCCTGAGGAGTTAGACCAAACAGTATCTGATCTGAGCTAACTGATCTGAGCTATCCCTGAGGAGTTAGACCAAAGCTTACATCAGAATTGGCAAAAGAGCCCAATTCAGCCAGAAACTTAACATTTTACACCGAGCTCAATTTTGAATGACATGCATATGTTAGTGGTCTCCTGAGTCGGGGAAGCTAAAAAACCACTCCATTCGCTGATCTGAGCATTTCCCGGGGAGTTAGACCTAAGCGTACCTCAGAATTGGCAAAAGAGCCCAAATCAGCCAGAAACCACGTTTGACCCAGAGCTCACTTTCGAACCACATGCACATGTTATTGGTGTCCTATGTCGGGAAGCTAATAAACCACTTCATTCTCTGATCTGAGCATTCCCCGAGGAGTTAGACCAAAGCTTACATCAGAATTGGCAAAAGAGCCCAATTCAGCCAGAAACGTCACGTTTGACCCAGATCTCAGTTTTGAACACGAAACACATATTGGTTATGTCCCATGAGAGGAAAGCTAAAAAACCACTCCATTCGCTGATCTGAACTTTCCCTGAGGAGTTAGACTAAATCGTATCTCAGAATTGGCAAAAAACCTGAATTCAGCCAGAAAACCTAACTTTTGACCCAGAGCTCGTTTCGGAACCACATACACATCTTAGTTGGGTCCTGGGGTCGGGGAAGCTAGAAAACCACTCCATTCGCTGACCTGAATTTTCCCTGAGGAGTTAGACTAAATCGTATCCAAGAATTGGTAAAAAACCTGAATTCAGCCAGAAAACGTTACTTTTGTCCCAGAGCTCAGTTTCGAACACGACAGGAAAGTTAAAAAAACCACTCCATTCGCTGATCTGACCAAAGCTCATCTCCCAATTGGCAAAGGAACTCAATAGAGCCAGAAAAAGGAACTTTTGACACAGAGCTCGTTTCAACCACATACACATCTTAGTGGTGTCTTGGGTCGGGGAAGCAAAAAACCACTCCATTTGCTCATCTGAGGTTTCCCTGAGGAGTTAGACCAAAGCTTATCTCCAAAATGGCAAAGGAACTCAATTAAGCCAGAAAACGTAATTTTTGACCCACAGCTCGGTTTCGAACAACATACACATAGTGGTGTCCTAAATCGGGGAAGCTAAAGAACAATTCCATTCGCTCATCTGAGCTTTCCCTGAAGAGTTAGACCCATGGCAGGAAAGCTAAAAAACCACTCCATTCGCTGATCTGACCAAAGGCCACCTCCCAATTGGCACAGGAACTCAATTAAGCCACAAAAGGGAACTTTTGACACAGAGCTCGTTTCAACCACATACACATCTTAGTGGTGTCCTGGGTCGGGGAAGCTAAAAAACCACTCCATTCGCTGATCTGAGCATTTCCCGGGGAGTTAGACCTAAGCGTACCTCAGAATTGGCAAAAGAGCCCAAATCACCCAGAAACTTCACGTTTGACCCAGAGCTCACTTTCGAACCACATGCACATGTTATTGGTGTCCTATGTCGGGAAGATAATAAACCACTCCATTCGCTGATCTGAGCATTCCCAGGGGAGTTAGACCAAAGCTTACATCAGAATTGGTAAAAGAGCCCAATTCAGCCAGAAACGTAACTTTTGACCCAGAGATCACTTTCGAACCACATGGACATGTTACTGGTGTCCTGAGTCGTGGAAGCTAAAAAACCACTCCATTCGCTGATCTGAGCATTTCCCGGGGAGTTAGACCTAAGCGTACCTCAGAATTGGCAAAAGAGCCCAAATCACCCAGAAACTTCACGTTTGACCCAGAGCTCACTTTCGAACCACATGCACATGTTATTGGTGTCCTATGTCGGGAAGATAATAAACCACTCCATTCGCTGATCTGAGCATTCCCAGGGGAGTTAGACCAAAGCTTACATCAGAATTGGTAAAAGAGCCCAATTCAGCCAGAAACGTAACTTTTGACCCAGAGATCACTTTCGAACCACATGGACATGTTACTGGTGTCCTGAGTCGGGGAAGCTAAAAAACCACTCCATTCGCTGATCTGAGCATTTCCCGGGGAGTTAGACCTAAGCGTACCTCAGAATTGGCAAAAGACCCCAGTTCAGCCAGAAACGTAACTTTTGACCTAGAGCTCACTTTCTGAGCATTCCCTGGGGAGTTAGACCAAAGCTTACATCAGAATTGGCAAAAGAGCCCAATTCAGCCAGAAACGTAACGTTTGACCCAGAGCTCACTTTCGAACCACATGCACATGTTACTGTTGTCCTTTGTCGGGAAGCTAAAAAACCACTCCATTCGCTGATCTGAGATTTCCCCGAGGAGTTAGACCAAAGGTTACATCAGAATTGGCAAAAGAGCCCAATTCAGCCAGAAACGTAACGTTTGACCCAGAGCTCACTTTCGAACCACATGCACATGTTACTGTTGTCCCGAGTCGGGGAAGCTAAAAAACCACTCCATTCGCTGATCTGAGCATTTCCTGGGGAGTTAGACCTAAGCGTACCTCAGAATTGGCAAAAGAGCCCAAATCACCCAGAAACTTCACGTTTGACCCAGAGCTCACTTTCGAACCACATGCACATGTTATTGGTGTCCTATGTCGGAAAGCTAATAAACCACTCCATTCGCTGATCTGAGCATTCCCATGGGAGTTAGACCAAAGCTTACATCAGAATTGGCAAAAGAGCCCAATTCAGCCAGAAACGTAACTTTTGACCCATCACTTTCGAACCACATGGACATGTTACTGGGGTCCTGAGTCGGGGAAGCTAAAAAACCACTCCATTCGCTGATCTGAGCATTTCCCGGGGAGGTAGACCTAAGCGTACCTCAGAATTGGCAAAAGACCCCAGTTCAGCCAGAAACGTAACTTTTGACCTAGAGCTCACTTTCTGAGCATTCCCTGGGGAGTTAGACCAAAGATTACATCAGAATTGGCAAAAGAGCCCAATTCAGCCAGAAACTTAACATTTTACACCGAGCTCAATTTTGAATGACATGCATATGTTAGTGGTCTCCTGAGTCGGGGAAGCTAAAAAACCACTCCATTCGCTGATCTGAGCATTTCCCGGGGAGTTAGACCTAAGCGTACCTCAGAATTGGCAAAAGAGCCCAAATCAGCCAGAAACCACGTTTGACCCAGAGCTCACTTTCGAACCACATGCACATGTTATTGGTGTCCTATGTCGGGAAGCTAATAAACCACTTCATTCTCTGATCTGAGCATTCCCCGAGGAGTTAGACCAAAGCTTACATCAGAATTGGCAAAAGAGCCCAATTCAGCCAGAAACGTAACGTTTGACCCAGAGCTCACTTTCGAACCACATGCACATGTTACTGTTGTCCCGAGTCGGGGAAGCTAAAAAACCACTCCATTCGCTGATCTGGGCATTTCCCGGGAGTTAGACCTAAGCGTACCTCAGAATTGGCAAAAGAGCCCAAATCAGCCAGAAACGTAACGTTTGACCCAGAGCTCACTTTCGAACCACATGCACATGTTATTGTTGTCCTTTGTTGGGAAGCTAAAAAACCACTCCATTCGCTGATCAGACCAAAGGCCACCTCCCAATTGGCACAGGAACTCAATTAAGCCACAAAAGGGAACTTTTGACACAGAGCTCGTTTCAACCACATACACATCTTAGTGGTGTCCTGGGTCGGGGAAGCTAAAAAACCACTCCATTCGGTGATCTGAGCATTTCCCGGGGAGGTAGACCTAAGCGTACCTCAGAATTGGCAAAAGAGCCCAAATCACCCAGAAACTTCACGTTTGACCCAGAGCTCACTTTCGAACCACATGCACATGTTATTGGTGTCCTATGTCGGAAAGCTAATAAACCACTCCATTCGCTGATCTGAGCATTCCCAGGGGAGTTAGACCAAAGCTTACATCAGAATTGGCAAAAGAGCCCAATTCAGCCAGAAACGTAACGTTTGACCCAGAGCTCACTTTCGAACCACATGCACATGTTACTGTTGTCCCGAGTCGGGGAAGCTAGAAAACCACTCCATTCGCTGATCTGAGCATTTCCCGGGAGTTAGACCTAAGCGTACCTCAGAATTGGCAAAAGAGCCCAAATCAGCCAGAAACGTAACGTTTGACCCAGAGCTCACTTTCGAACCACATGCACATGTTATTGTTGTCCTTTGTTGGGAAGCTAAAAAACCACTCCATTCGCTGATCAGACCAAAGGCCACCTCCCAATTGGCACAGGAACTCAATTAAGCCACAAAAGGGAACTTTTGACACAGAGCTCGTTTCAACCACATACACATCTTAGTGGTGTCCTGGGTCGGGGAAGCTAAAAAACCACTCCATTCGGTGATCTGAGCATTTCCCGGGGAGGTAGACCTAAGCGTACCTCAGAATTGGCAAAAGAGCCCAAATCACCCAGAAACTTCACGTTTGACCCAGAGCTCACTTTCGAACCACATGCACATGTTATTGGTGTCCTATGTCGGAAAGCTAATAAACCACTCCATTCGCTGATCTGAGCATTCCCAGGGGAGTTAGACCAAAGCTTACATCAGAATTGGCAAAAGAGCCCAATTCAGCCAGAAACGTAACGTTTGACCCAGAGCTCAGTTTCGAACCACATGCACATGTTATTGTTGTCCTTTGTCGGGAAGCTAAAAAACCACTCCATTCGCTGATCTGAGATTTCCCCGAGGAGTTAGACCAAAGCTTACATCAGAATTGGCAAAAGAGCCCAATTCAGCCAGAAACGTAACGTTTGACCCAGAGCTCACTTTCGAACCACATGCACATGTTACTGTTGTCCCGAGTCGGGGAAGCTAAAAAACCACTCCATTCGCTGATCTGAGCATTTCCCGGGGAGTTAGACCTAAGCGTACCTCAGAATTGGCAAAAGAGCCCAAATCACCCTGAAACTTCACGTTTGACCCAGAGCTCACTTTCGAACCACATGCACATGTTATTGGTGTCCTATGTCGGAAAGCTAATAAACCACTCCATTCGCTGATCTGAGCATTCCCATGGGAGTTAGACCAAAGCTTACATCAGAATTGGCAAAAGAGCCCAATTCAGCCAGAAACGTAACTTTTGACCCATCACTTTCGAACCACATGGACATGTTACTGGGGTCCTGAGTCGGGGAAGCTAAAAAACCACTCCATTCGCTGATCTGAGCATTTCCCGGGGAGGTAGACCTAAGCGTACCTCAGAATTGGCAAAAGACCCCAGTTCAGCCAGAAACGTAACTTTTGACCTAGAGCTCACTTTCTGAGCATTCCCTGGGGAGTTAGACCAAAGCTTACATCAGAATTGGCAGAAGAGCCCATTCAGCTAGAAACGTAACTTTTGACCCAGAGCTCACTTTCGAACCACATGCACATTACTGGTGTACTGAATCGGGGAAGCTAAAAAAACCACTCCATTCACTGATCTGAGCTATCCCTGAGGAGTTAGACCAAACAGTATCTGATCTGAGCTAACTGATCTGAGCTATCCCTGAGGAGTTAGACCAAAGCTTACATCAGAATTGGCAAAAGAGCCCAATTCAGCCAGAAACTTAACATTTTACACCGAGCTCAATTTTGAATGACATGCATATGTTAGTGGTCTCCTGAGTCGGGGAAGCTAAAAAACCACTCCATTCGCTGATCTGAGCATTTCCCGGGGAGTTAGACCTAAGCGTACCTCAGAATTGGCAAAAGAGCCCAAATCAGCCAGAAACCACGTTTGACCCAGAGCTCACTTTCGAACCACATGCACATGTTATTGGTGTCCTATGTCGGGAAGCTAATAAACCACTTCATTCTCTGATCTGAGCATTCCCCGAGGAGTTAGACCAAAGCTTACATCAGAATTGGCAAAAGAGCCCAATTCAGCCAGAAACGTAACGTTTGACCCAGAGCTCACTTTCGAACCACATGCACATGTTATTGGTGTCCTATGTCGGAAAGCTAATAAACCACTCCATTCGCTGATCTGAGCATTCCCATGGGAGTTAGACCAAAGCTTACATCAGAATTGGCAAAAGAGCCCAATTCAGCCAGAAACGTAACTTTTGACCCATCACTTTCGAACCACATGGACATGTTACTGGGGTCCTGAGTCGGGGAAGCTAAAAAACCACTCCATTCGCTGATCTGAGCATTTCCCGGGGAGGTAGACCTAAGCGTACCTCAGAATTGGCAAAAGACCCCAGTTCAGCCAGAAACGTAACTTTTGACCTAGAGCTCACTTTCTGAGCATTCCCTGGGGAGTTAGACCAAAGATTACATCAGAATTGGCAAAAGAGCCCAATTCAGCCAGAAACTTAACATTTTACACCGAGCTCAATTTTGAATGACATGCATATGTTAGTGGTCTCCTGAGTCGGGGAAGCTAAAAAACCACTCCATTGCTGATCTGAGCATTTCCCGGGGAGTTAGACCTAAGCGTACCTCAGAATTGGCAAAAGAGCCCAAATCAGCCAGAAACCACGTTTGACCCAGAGCTCACTTTCGAACCACATGCACATGTTATTGGTGTCCTATGTCGGGAAGCTAATAAACCACTTCATTCTCTGATCTGAGCATTCCCCGAGGAGTTAGACCAAAGCTTACATCAGAATTGGCAAAAGAGCCCAATTCAGCCAGAAACGTAACGTTTGACCCAGAGCTCACTTTCGAACCACATGCACATGTTACTGTTGTCCCGAGTCGGGGAAGCTAAAAAACCACTCCATTCGCTGATCTGGGCATTTCCCGGGAGTTAGACCTAAGCGTACCTCAGAATTGGCAAAAGAGCCCAAATCAGCCAGAAACGTAACGTTTGACCCAGAGCTCACTTTCGAACCACATGCACATGTTATTGTTGTCCTTTGTTGGGAAGCTAAAAAACCACTCCATTCGCTGATCAGACCAAAGGCCACCTCCCAATTGGCACAGGAACTCAATTAAGCCACAAAAGGGAACTTTTGACACAGAGCTCGTTTCAACCACATACACATCTTAGTGGTGTCCTGGGTCGGGGAAGCTAAAAAACCACTCCATTCGGTGATCTGAGCATTTCCCGGGGAGGTAGACCTAAGCGTACCTCAGAATTGGCAAAAGAGCCCAAATCACCCAGAAACTTCACGTTTGACCCAGAGCTCACTTTCGAACCACATGCACATGTTATTGGTGTCCTATGTCGGAAAGCTAATAAACCACTCCATTCGCTGATCTGAGCATTCCCAGGGGAGTTAGACCAAAGCTTACATCAGAATTGGCAAAAGAGCCCAATTCAGCCAGAAACGTAACGTTTGACCCAGAGCTCACTTTCGAACCACATGCACATGTTACTGTTGTCCCGAGTCGGGGAAGCTAGAAAACCACTCCATTCGCTGATCTGAGCATTTCCCGGGAGTTAGACCTAAGCGTACCTCAGAATTGGCAAAAGAGCCCAAATCAGCCAGAAACGTAACGTTTGACCCAGAGCTCACTTTCGAACCACATGCACATGTTATTGTTGTCCTTTGTTGGGAAGCTAAAAAACCACTCCATTCGCTGATCAGACCAAAGGCCACCTCCCAATTGGCACAGGAACTCAATTAAGCCACAAAAGGGAACTTTTGACACAGAGCTCGTTTCAACCACATACACATCTTAGTGGTGTCCTGGGTCGGGGAAGCTAAAAAACCACTCCATTCGGTGATCTGAGCATTTCCCGGGGAGGTAGACCTAAGCGTACCTCAGAATTGGCAAAAGAGCCCAAATCACCCAGAAACTTCACGTTTGACCCAGAGCTCACTTTCGAACCACATGCACATGTTATTGGTGTCCTATGTCGGAAAGCTAATAAACCACTCCATTCGCTGATCTGAGCATTCCCAGGGGAGTTAGACCAAAGCTTACATCAGAATTGGCAAAAGAGCCCAATTCAGCCAGAAACGTAACGTTTGACCCAGAGCTCAGTTTCGAACCACATGCACATGTTATTGTTGTCCTTTGTCGGGAAGCTAAAAAACCACTCCATTCGCTGATCTGAGATTTCCCCGAGGAGTTAGACCAAAGCTTACATCAGAATTGGCAAAAGAGCCCAATTCAGCCAGAAACGTAACGTTTGACCCAGAGCTCACTTTCGAACCACATGCACATGTTACTGTTGTCCCGAGTCGGGGAAGCTAAAAAACCACTCCATTCGCTGATCTGAGCATTTCCCGGGGAGTTAGACCTAAGCGTACCTCAGAATTGGCAAAAGAGCCCAAATCACCCTGAAACTTCACGTTTGACCCAGAGCTCACTTTCGAACCACATGCACATGTTATTGGTGTCCTATGTCGGAAAGCTAATAAACCACTCCATTCGCTGATCTGAGCATTCCCATGGGAGTTAGACCAAAGCTTACATCAGAATTGGCAAAAGAGCCCAATTCAGCCAGAAACGTAACTTTTGACCCATCACTTTCGAACCACATGGACATGTTACTGGGGTCCTGAGTCGGGGAAGCTAAAAAACCACTCCATTCGCTGATCTGAGCATTTCCCGGGGAGGTAGACCTAAGCGTACCTCAGAATTGGCAAAAGACCCCAGTTCAGCCAGAAACGTAACTTTTGACCTAGAGCTCACTTTCTGAGCATTCCCTGGGGAGTTAGACCAAAGCTTACATCAGAATTGGCAGAAGAGCCCATTCAGCTAGAAACGTAACTTTTGACCCAGAGCTCACTTTCGAACCACATGCACATTACTGGTGTACTGAATCGGGGAAGCTAAAAAAACCACTCCATTCACTGATCTGAGCTATCCCTGAGGAGTTAGACCAAACAGTATCTGATCTGAGCTAACTGATCTGAGCTATCCCTGAGGAGTTAGACCAAAGCTTACATCAGAATTGGCAAAAGAGCCCAATTCAGCCAGAAACTTAACATTTTACACCGAGCTCAATTTTGAATGACATGCATATGTTAGTGGTCTCCTGAGTCGGGGAAGCTAAAAAACCACTCCATTCGCTGATCTGAGCATTTCCCGGGGAGTTAGACCTAAGCGTACCTCAGAATTGGCAAAAGAGCCCAAATCAGCCAGAAACCACGTTTGACCCAGAGCTCACTTTCGAACCACATGCACATGTTATTGGTGTCCTATGTCGGGAAGCTAATAAACCACTTCATTCTCTGATCTGAGCATTCCCCGAGGAGTTAGACCAAAGCTTACATCAGAATTGGCAAAAGAGTCCAATTCAGCCAGAAACGTAACGTTTGACCCAGAGCTCACTTTCGAACCACATGCACATGTTACTGTTGTCCCGAGTCGGGGAAGCTAAAAAACCATTCCATTCGCTGATCTGAACATTTCCCGGGAGTTAGACCTAAGCGTACCTCAGAATTGGCAAAAGAGCCCAAATCAGCCAGAAACGTAACGTTTGACCCAGAGCTCACTTTCGAACCACATGCACATGTTATTGTTGTCCTTTGTTGGGAAGCTAAAAAACCACTCCATTCGCTGATCAGACCAAAGGCCACCTCCCAATTGGCACAGGAACTCAATTAAGCCACAAAAGGGAACTTTTGACACAGAGCTCGTTTCAACCACATACACATCTTAGTGGTGTCCTGGGTCGGGGAAGCTAAAAAACCACTCCATTCGGTGATCTGAGCATTTCCCGGGGAGGTAGACCTAAGCGTACCTCAGAATTGGCAAAAGAGCCCAAATCACCCAGAAACTTCACGTTTGACCCAGAGCTCACTTTCAAACCACATGCACATGTTATTGGTGTCCTATGTCGGAAAGCTAATAAACCACTCCATTCGCTGATCTGAGCATTCCCAGGGGAGTTAGACCAAAGCTTACATCAGAATTGGCAAAAGAGCCCAATTCAGCCAGAAACGTAACTTTTGACCCATCACTTTCGAACCACATGGACATGTTACTGGGGTCCTGAGTCGGGGAAGCTAAAAAACCACTCCATTCGGTGATCTGAGCATTTCCCGGGGAGTTAGACCTAAGCGTACCTCAGAATTGGCAAAAGACCCCAGTTCAGCCAGAAACGTAACTTTTGACCTAGAGCTCACTTTCTGAGTATTCCCTGGGGAGTTAGACTAAAGCTTACATCAGAATTGGCAGAAGAGCCCAATTCAGCCAGAAACGTAACGTTTGACCCAGAGCTCACTTTCGAACCACATGCACATGTTACTGTTGTCCTTTGTCGGGAAGCTAAAAAACCACTCCATTCGCTGATCTGAGATTTCCCCGAGGAGTTAGACCAAAGCTTACATCAGAATTGGCAAAAGAGCCCAATTCAGCCAGAAACGTAACGTTTGACCCAGAGCTCACTTTCGAACCACATGCACATGTTATTGTTGTCCTTTGTTGGGAAGCTAAAAAACCACTCCATTCGCTGATCAGACCAAAGGCCACCTCCCAATTGGCACAGGAACTCAATTAAGCCACAAAAGGGAACTTTTGACAAAGAGCTCGTTTCAACCACATACACATCTTAGTGGTGTCCTGGGTCGGGGAAGCTAAAAAACCACTCCATTCGCTGATCTGAGCATTTCCCGGGGAGTTAGACCTAAGCGTACCTCAGAATTGGCAAAAGAGCCCAAATCAGCCAGAAACGTAACGTTTGACCCAGATCTCACTTTCGAACCACATGAATATGTTATTGTTGTCCTTTGTCGGGAAGCTAAAAAACCACTCCATTCACTGATCTGAGCTATCCCTGAGGAGTTAGACCAAAGCTTACATCAGAATTGGCAAAAGAGCCCAATTCAGCCAGAAACGTCACGTTTGACCCAGAGCTCAGTTTTGAACACGAAACACATATTGGTTATGTCCCATGAGAGGAAAGCTAAAAAACCACTCCATTCGCTGATCTGAACTTTCCCTGAGGAGTTAGACTAAATCGTATCTCAGAATTGGCAAAAAACCTGAATTCAGCCAGAAAACCTAACTTTTGACCCAGAGCTCGTTTCGGAACCACATACACATCTTAGTTGGGTCCTGGGGTCGGGGAAGCTAGAAAACCACTCCATTCGCTGACCTGAATTTTCCCTGAGGAGTTAGACTAAATCGTATCCAAGAATTGGTAAAAAACCTGAATTCAGCCAGAAAACGTTACTTTTGTCCCAGAGCTCAGTTTCGAACACGACAGGAAAGTTAAAAAAACCACTCCATTCGCTGATCTGACCAAAGCTCATCTCCCAATTGGCAAAGGAACTCAATAGAGCCAGAAAAAGGAACTTTTGACACAGAGCTCGTTTCAACCACATACACATCTTAGTGGTGTCTTGGGTCGGGGAAGCAAAAAACCACTCCATTTGCTCATCTGAGGTTTCCCTGAGGAGTTAGACCAAAGCTTATCTCCAAAATGGCAAAGGAACTCAATTAAGCCAGAAAACGTAATTTTTGACCCACAGCTCGGTTTCGAACAACATACACATAGTGGTGTCCTAAATCGGGGAAGCTAAAGAACAATTCCATTCGCTCATCTGAGCTTTCCCTGAAGAGTTAGACCCATGGCAGGAAAGCTAAAAAACCACTCCATTCGCTGATCTGACCAAAGGCCACCTCCCAATTGGCACAGGAACTCAATTAAGCCACAAAAGGGAACTTTTGACACAGAGCTCGTTTCAACCACATACACATCTTAGTGGTGTCCTGGGTCGGGGAAGCTAAAAAACCACTCCATTCGCTGATCTGAGCATTTCCCGGGGAGTTAGACCTAAGCGTACCTCAGAATTGGCAAAAGAGCCCAAATCACCCAGAAACTTCACGTTTGACCCAGAGCTCACTTTCGAACCACATGCACATGTTATTGGTGTCCTATGTCGGGAAGATAATAAACCACTCCATTCGCTGATCTGAGCATTCCCAGGGGAGTTAGACCAAAGCTTACATCAGAATTGGTAAAAGAGCCCAATTCAGCCAGAAACGTAACTTTTGACCCAGAGATCACTTTCGAACCACATGGACATGTTACTGGTGTCCTGAGTCGGGGAAGCTAAAAAACCACTCCATTCGCTGATCTGAGCATTTCCCGGGGAGTTAGACCTAAGCGTACCTCAGAATTGGCAAAAGACCCCAGTTCAGCCAGAAACGTAACTTTTGACCTAGAGCTCACTTTCTGAGCATTCCCTGGGGAGTTAGACCAAAGCTTACATCAGAATTGGCAAAAGAGCCCAATTCAGCCAGAAACGTAACGTTTGACCCAGAGCTCACTTTCGAACCACATGCACATGTTACTGTTGTCCTTTGTCGGGAAGCTAAAAAACCACTCCATTCGCTGATCTGAGATTTCCCCGAGGAGTTAGACCAAAGCTTACATCAGAATTGGCAAAAGAGCCCAATTCAGCCAGAAACGTCACGTTTGACCCAGAGCTCAGTTTTGAACACGAAACACATATTGGTTATGTCCCATGAGAGGAAAGCTAAAAAACCACTCCATTCGCTGATCTGAACTTTCCCTGAGGAGTTAGACTAAATCGTATCTCAGAATTGGCAAAAAACCTGAATTCAGCCAGAAAACCTAACTTTTGACCCAGAGCTCGTTTCGGAACCACATACACATCTTAGTTGGGTCCTGGGGTCGGGGAAGCTAGAAAACCACTCCATTCGCTGACCTGAATTTTCCCTGAGGAGTTAGACTAAATCGTATCCAAGAATTGGTAAAAAACCTGAATTCAGCCAGAAAACGTTACTTTTGTCCCAGAGCTCAGTTTCGAACACGACAGGAAAGTTAAAAAAACCACTCCATTCGCTGATCTGACCAAAGCTCATCTCCCAATTGGCAAAGGAACTCAATAGAGCCAGAAAAAGGAACTTTTGACACAGAGCTCGTTTCAACCACATACACATCTTAGTGGTGTCTTGGGTCGGGGAAGCAAAAAACCACTCCATTTGCTCATCTGAGGTTTCCCTGAGGAGTTAGACCAAAGCTTATCTCCAAAATGGCAAAGGAACTCAATTAAGCCAGAAAACGTAATTTTTGACCCACAGCTCGGTTTCGAACAACATACACATAGTGGTGTCCTAAATCGGGGAAGCTAAAGAACAATTCCATTCGCTCATCTGAGCTTTCCCTGAAGAGTTAGACCCATGGCAGGAAAGCTAAAAAACCACTCCATTCGCTGATCTGACCAAAGGCCACCTCCCAATTGGCACAGGAACTCAATTAAGCCACAAAAGGGAACTTTTGACACAGAGCTCGTTTCAACCACATACACATCTTAGTGGTGTCCTGGGTCGGGGAAGCTAAAAAACCACTCCATTCGCTGATCTGAGCATTTCCCGGGGAGTTAGACCTAAGCGTACCTCAGAATTGGCAAAAGAGCCCAAATCACCCAGAAACTTCACGTTTGACCCAGAGCTCACTTTCGAACCACATGCACATGTTATTGGTGTCCTATGTCGGGAAGCTAATAAACCACTCCATTCGCTGATCTGAGCATTCCCAGGGGAGTTAGACCAAAGCTTACATCAGAATTGGCAAAAGAGCCCAATTCAGCCAGAAACGTAACTTTTGACCCATCACTTTCGAACCACATGGACATGTTACTGGTGTCCTGAGTCGGGGAAGCTAAAAAACCACTCCATTCGCTGATCTGAGCATTTCCCAGGGAGTTAGACCTAAGCGTACCTCAGAATTGGCAAAAGACCCCAGTTCAGCCAGAAACGTAACTTTTGACCTAGAGATCACTTTCTGAGCATTCCCTGGGGAGTTAGACCAAAGCTTACATCAGAATTGGCAGAAGAGCCCATTCAGCTAGAAACGTAACTTTTGACCCAGAGCTCACTTTCGAACCACATGCACATTACTGGTGTACTGAATCGGGGAAGCTAAAAAAACCACTCCATTCGCTGATCTGAGATTTCCCCGAGGAGTTAGACCAAAGCTTACATCAGAATTGGCAAAAGAGCCCAATTCAGCCAGAAACGTAACGTTTGACCCAGAGCTCACTTTCGAACCACATGCAAATGTTACTGTTGTCCTTTGTCGGGAAGCTAAAAAACCACTCCATTCGCTGATCTGAGATTTCCCCGAGGAGTTAGACCAAAGCTTACATCAGAATTGGCAAAAGAGCCCAATTCAGCCAGAAACGTAACGTTTGACCCAGAGCTCACTTTCGCAACAGCACATGTAACAGTATCTGATCTGAGCTAACTGATCTGAGCTATCCCTGAGGAGTTAGACCAAACAGTATCTGATCTGAGCTAACTGATCTGAGCTATCCCTGAGGAGTTAGACCAAAGCTTACATCAGAATTGGCAAAAGAGCCCAATTCAGCCAGAAACGTAACTTTTGACCCATCACTTTCGAACCACATGGACATGTTACTGGGGTCCTGAGTCGGGGAAGCTAAAAAACCACTCCATTCGCTGATCTGAGCATTTCCCGGGGAGGTAGACCTAAGCGTACCTCAGAATTGGCAAAAGACCCCAGTTCAGCCAGAAACGTAACGTTTGACCCAGAGCTCACTTTCGAACCACATGCACATGTTACTGTTGTCCTTTGTCGGGAAGCTAAAAAACCACTCCATTCGCTGATCTGAGATTTCCCCGAGGAGTTAGACCAAAGCTTACATCAGAATTGGCAAAAGAGCCCAATTCAGCCAGAAACGTAACGTTTGACCCAGAGCTCACTTTCGAACCACATGCACATGTTACTGTTGTCCTTTGTCGGGAAGCTAAAAAACCACTCCATTCGCTGATCTGAGATTTCCCCGAGGAGTTAGACCAAAGGTTACATCAGAATTGGCAAAAGAGCCCAATTCAGCCAGAAACGTAACGTTTGACCCAGAGCTCACTTTCGAACCACATGCACATGTTACTGTTGTCCCGAGTCGGGGAAGCTAAAAAACCACTCCATTCGCTGATCTGAGCATTTCCTGGGGAGTTAGACCTAAGCGTACCTCAGAATTGGCAAAAGAGCCCAAATCACCCAGAAACTTCACGTTTGACCCAGAGCTCACTTTCGAACCACATGCACATGTTATTGGTGTCCTATGTCGGAAAGCTAATAAACCACTCCATTCGCTGATCTGAGCATTCCCATGGGAGTTAGACCAAAGCTTACATCAGAATTGGCAAAAGAGCCCAATTCAGCCAGAAACGTAACTTTTGACCCATCACTTTCGAACCACATGGACATGTTACTGGGGTCCTGAGTCGGGGAAGCTAAAAAACCACTCCATTCGCTGATCTGAGCATTTCCCGGGGAGGTAGACCTAAGCGTACCTCAGAATTGGCAAAAGACCCCAGTTCAGCCAGAAACGTAACGTTTGACCCAGAGCTCACTTTCGAACCACATGCACATGTTATTGTTGTCCTTTGTTGGGAAGCTAAAAAACCACTCCATTCGCTGATCAGACCAAAGGCCACCTCCCAATTGGCACAGGAACTCAATTAAGCCACAAAAGGGAACTTTTGACAAAGAGCTCGTTTCAACCACATACACATCTTAGTGGTGTCCTGGGTCGGGGAAGCTAAAAAACCACTCCATTCGCTGATCTGAGCATTTCCCGGGGAGTTAGACCTAAGCGTACCTCAGAATTGGCAAAAGAGCCCAAATCAGCCAGAAACGTAACGTTTGACCCAGATCTCACTTTCGAACCACATGAATATGTTATTGTTGTCCTTTGTCGGGAAGCTAAAAAACCACTCCATTCACTGATCTGAGCTATCCCTGAGGAGTTAGACCAAAGCTTACATCAGAATTGGAAAAAGAGCCCAATTCAGCCAGAAACGTCACGTTTGACCCAGAGCTCAGTTTTGAACACGAAACACATATTGGTTATGTCCCATGAGAGGAAAGCTAAAAAACCACTCCATTCGCTGATCTGAACTTTCCCTGAGGAGTTAGACTAAATCGTATCTCAGAATTGGCAAAAAACCTGAATTCAGCCAGAAAACCTAACTTTTGACCCAGAGCTCGTTTCGGAACCACATACACATCTTAGTTGGGTCCTGGGGTCGGGGAAGCTAGAAAACCACTCCATTCGCTGACCTGAATTTTCCCTGAGGAGTTAGACTAAATCGTATCCAAGAATTGGTAAAAAACCTGAATTCAGCCAGAAAACCTAACTTTTGACCCAGAGCTCGTTTCGGAACCACATACACATCTTAGTTGGGTCCTGGGGTCGGGGAAGCTAGAAAACCACTCCATTCGCTGACCTGAATTTTCCCTGAGGAGTTAGACTAAATCGTATCCAAGAATTGGTAAAAAACCTGAATTCAGCCAGAAAACGTTACTTTTGTCCCAGAGCTCAGTTTCGAACACGACAGGAAAGTTAAAAAAACCACTCCATTCGCTGATCTGACCAAAGCTCATCTCCCAATTGGCAAAGGAACTCAATAGAGCCAGAAAAAGGAACTTTTGACACAGAGCTCGTTTCAACCACATACACATCTTAGTGGTGTCTTGGGTCGGGGAAGCAAAAAACCACTCCATTTGCTCATCTGAGGTTTCCCTGAGGAGTTAGACCAAAGCTTATCTCCAAAATGGCAAAGGAACTCAATTAAGCCAGAAAACGTAATTTTTGACCCACAGCTCGGTTTCGAACAACATACACATAGTGGTGTCCTAAATCGGGGAAGCTAAAGAACAATTCCATTCGCTCATCTGAGCTTTCCCTGAAGAGTTAGACCCATGGCAGGAAAGCTAAAAAACCACTCCATTCGCTGATCTGACCAAAGGCCACCTCCCAATTGGCACAGGAACTCAATTAAGCCACAAAAGGGAACTTTTGACACAGAGCTCGTTTCAACCACATACACATCTTAGTGGTGTCCTGGGTCGGGGAAGCTAAAAAACCACTCCATTCGCTGATCTGAGCATTTCCCGGGGAGTTAGACCTAAGCGTACCTCAGAATTGGCAAAAGAGCCCAAATCACCCAGAAACGTAACGTTTGACCCAGAGCTCACTTTCGAACCACATGCACATGTTATTGGTGTCCTATGTCGGGAAGATAATAAACCACTCCATTCGCTGATCTGAGCATTCCCAGGGGAGTTAGACCAAAGCTTACATCAGAATTGGTAAAAGAGCCCAATTCAGCCAGAAACGTAACTTTTGACCCAGAGATCACTTTCGAACCACATGGACATGTTACTGGTGTCCTGAGTCGGGGAAGCTAAAAAACCACTCCATTCGCTGATCTGAGCATTTCCCGGGGAGTTAGACCTAAGCGTACCTCAGAATTGGCAAAAGACCCCAGTTCAGCCAGAAACGTAACTTTTGACCTAGAGCTCACTTTCTGAGCATTCCCTGGGGAGTTAGACCAAAGCTTACATCAGAATTGGCAAAAGAGCCCAATTCAGCCAGAAACGTAACGTTTGACCCAGAGCTCACTTTCGAACCACATGCACATGTTACTGTTGTCCTTTGTCGGGAAGCTAAAAAACCACTCCATTCGCTGATCTGAGATTTCCCCGAGGAGTTAGACCAAAGCTTACATCAGAATTGGCAAAAGAGCCCAATTCAGCCAGAAACGTAACGTTTGACCCAGAGCTCACTTTCGAACCACATGCACATGTTACTGTTGTCCCGAGTCGGGGAAGCTAAAAAACCACTCCATTCGCTGATCTGAGCATTTCCCGGGAGTTAGACCTAAGCGTACCTCAGAATTGGCAAAAGAGCCCAAATCAGCCAGAAACGTCACGTTTGACCCAGAGCTCACCTTCGAACCACATGCAAATGTTATTGTTGTCCTTTGTTGGGAAGCTAAAAAACCACTCCATTCGCTGATCAGACCAAAGGCCACCTCCCAATTGGCACAGGAACTCAATTAAGCCACAAAAGGGAACTTTTGACAAAGAGCTCGTTTCAACCACATACACATCTTAGTGGTGTCCTGGGTCGGGGAAGCAAAAAACCACTCCATTCGCTGATCTGAGCATTTCCCGGGGAGGTAGACCTAAGCGTACCTCAGAATTGGCGAAAGAGCCCAAATCACCCAGAAACTTCACGTTTGACCCAGAGCTCACTTTCGAACCACATGCACATGTTATTGGTGTCCTATGTCGGAAAGCTAATAAACCACTCCATTCGCTGATCTGAGCATTCCCAGGGGAGTTAGACCAAAGCTTACATCAGAATTGGCAAAAGAGCCCAATTCAGCCAGAAACGTAACTTTTGACCCATCACTTTCGAACCACATGGACATGTTACTGGGGTCCTGAGTCGGGGAAGCAAAAAAACCACTCCATTCGCTGATCTGAGCATTTCCCGGGGAGGTAGACCTAAGCGTACCTCAGAATTGGCAAAAGACCCCAGTTCAGCCAGAAACGTAACTTTTGACCTAGAGCTCACTTTCTGAGCATTCCCTGGGGAGTTAGACCAAAGCTTACATCAGAATTGGCAGAAGAGCCCATTCAGCTAGAAACGTAACTTTTGACCCAGAGCTCACTTTCGAACCACATGCACATTACTGGTGTACTGAATCGGGGAAGCTAAAAAAACCACTCCATTCGCTGATCTGAGATTTCCCCAAGGAGTTAGACCAAATCTTACATCAGAATTGGCAAAAGAGCCCAATTCAGCCAGAAACGTAACGTTTGACCCAGAGCTCACTTTCGAACCACATGCACATGTTACTGTTGTCCTTTGTCGGGAAGCTAAAAAACCACTCCATTCGCTGATCTGAGATTTCCCCGAGGAGTTAGACCAAAGCTTACATCAGAATTGGCAAAAGAGCCCAATTCAGCCAGAAACGTAACGTTTGACCCAGAGCTCACTTTCGAACCACATGCACATGTTACTGTTGTCCCGAGTCGGGGAAGCTAAAAAACCACTCCATTCGCTGATCTGAGCATTTCCCGGGAGTTAGACCTAAGCGTACCTCAGAATTGGCAAAAGAGCCCAAATCAGCCAGAAACGTCACGTTTGACCCAGAGCTCACTTTCGAACCACATGCACATGTTATTGTTGTCCTTTGTTGGGAAGCTAAAAAACCACTCCATTCGCTGATCAGACCAAAGGCCACCTCCCAATTGGCACAGGAACTCAATTAAGCCACAAAAGGGAACTTTTGACAAAGAGCTCGTTTCAACCACATACACATCTTAGTGGTGTCCTGGGTCGGGGAAGCTAAAAAACCACTCCATTCGGTGATCTGAGCATTTCCCGGGGAGGTAGACCTAAGCGTACCTCAGAATTGGCAAAAGAGCCCAAATCACCCAGAAACTTCACGTTTGACCCAGAGCTCACTTTCGAACCACATGCACATGTTATTGGTGTCCTATGTCGGAAAGCTAATAAACCACTCCATTCGCTGATCTGAGCATTCCCAGGGGAGTTAGACCAAAGCTTACATCAGAATTGGCAAAAGAGCCCAATTCAGCCAGAAACGTAACTTTTGACCCATCACTTTCGAACCACATGGACATGTTACTGGGGTCCTGAGTCGGGGAAGCAAAAAAACCACTCCATTCGCTGATCTGAGCATTTCCCGGGGAGGTAGACCTAAGCGTACCTCAGAATTGGCAAAAGACCCCAGTTCAGCCAGAAACGTAACTTTTGACCTAGAGCTCACTTTCTGAGCATTCCCTGGGGAGTTAGACCAAAGCTTACATCAGAATTGGCAGAAGAGCCCATTCAGTTAGAAACGTAACTTTTGACCCAGAGCTCACTTTCGAACCACATGCACATTACTGGTGTACTGAATCGGGGAAGCTAAAAAAACCACTCCATTCGCTGATCTGAGATTTCCCCTAGGAGTTAGACCAAAGCTTACATCAGAATTGGCAAAAGAGCCCAATTCAGCCAGAAACGTAACGTTTGACCCAGAGCTCACTTTCGAACCACATGCACATGTTACTGTTGTCCTTTGTCGGGAAGCTAAAAAACCACTCCATTCGCTGATCTGAGATTTCCCCGAGGAGTTAGACCAAAGCTTACATCAGAATTGGCAAAAGAGCCCAATTCAGCCAGAAACGTAACGTTTGACCCAGAGCTCACTTTCGAACCACATGCACATGTTACTGTTGTCCCGAGTCGGGGAAGCTAAAAAACCACTCCATTCGCTGATCTGAGCATTTCCCGGGAGTTAGACCTAAGCGTACCTCAGAATTGGCAAAAGAGCCCAAATCAGCCAGAAACGTCACGTTTGACCCAGAGCTCACCTTCGAACCACATGCAAATGTTATTGTTGTCCTTTGTTGGGAAGCTAAAAAACCACTCCATTCGCTGATCAGACCAAAGGCCACCTCCCAATTGGCACAGGAACTCAATTAAGCCACAAAAGGGAACTTTTGACAAAGAGCTCGTTTCAACCACATACACATCTTAGTGGTGTCCTGGGTCGGGGAAGCAAAAAACCACTCCATTCGCTGATCTGAGCATTTCCCGGGGAGGTAGACCTAAGCGTACCTCAGAATTGGCGAAAGAGCCCAAATCACCCAGAAACTTCACGTTTGACCCAGAGCTCACTTTCGAACCACATGCACATGTTATTGGTGTCCTATGTCGGAAAGCTAATAAACCACTCCATTCGCTGATCTGAGCATTCCCAGGGGAGTTAGACCAAAGCTTACATCAGAATTGGCAAAAGAGCCCAATTCAGCCAGAAACGTAACTTTTGACCCATCACTTTCGAACCACATGGACATGTTACTGGGGTCCTGAGTCGGGGAAGCAAAAAAACCACTCCATTCGCTGATCTGAGCATTTCCCGGGGAGGTAGACCTAAGCGTACCTCAGAATTGGCAAAAGACCCCAGTTCAGCCAGAAACGTAACTTTTGACCTAGAGCTCACTTTCTGAGCATTCCCTGGGGAGTTAGACCAAAGCTTACATCAGAATTGGCAGAAGAGCCCATTCAGCTAGAAACGTAACTTTTGACCCAGAGCTCACTTTCGAACCACATGCACATTACTGGTGTACTGAATCGGGGAAGCTAAAAAAACCACTCCATTCGCTGATCTGAGATTTCCCCAAGGAGTTAGACCAAATCTTACATCAGAATTGGCAAAAGAGCCCAATTCAGCCAGAAACGTAACGTTTGACCCAGAGCTCACTTTCGAACCACATGCACATGTTACTGTTGTCCTTTGTCGGGAAGCTAAAAAACCACTCCATTCGCTGATCTGAGATTTCCCCGAGGAGTTAGACCAAAGCTTACATCAGAATTGGCAAAAGAGCCCAATTCAGCCAGAAACGTAACGTTTGACCCAGAGCTCACTTTCGAACCACATGCACATGTTACTGTTGTCCCGAGTCGGGGAAGCTAAAAAACCACTCCATTCGCTGATCTGAGCATTTCCCGGGAGTTAGACCTAAGCGTACCTCAGAATTGGCAAAAGAGCCCAAATCAGCCAGAAACGTCACGTTTGACCCAGAGCTCACTTTCGAACCACATGCACATGTTATTGTTGTCCTTTGTTGGGAAGCTAAAAAACCACTCCATTCGCTGATCAGACCAAAGGCCACCTCCCAATTGGCACAGGAACTCAATTAAGCCACAAAAGGGAACTTTTGACAAAGAGCTCGTTTCAACCACATACACATCTTAGTGGTGTCCTGGGTCGGGGAAGCTAAAAAACCACTCCATTCGGTGATCTGAGCATTTCCCGGGGAGGTAGACCTAAGCGTACCTCAGAATTGGCAAAAGAGCCCAAATCACCCAGAAACTTCACGTTTGACCCAGAGCTCACTTTCGAACCACATGCACATGTTATTGGTGTCCTATGTCGGAAAGCTAATAAACCACTCCATTCGCTGATCTGAGCATTCCCAGGGGAGTTAGACCAAAGCTTACATCAGAATTGGCAAAAGAGCCCAATTCAGCCAGAAACGTAACTTTTGACCCATCACTTTCGAACCACATGGACATGTTACTGGGGTCCTGAGTCGGGGAAGCAAAAAAACCACTCCATTCGCTGATCTGAGCATTTCCCGGGGAGGTAGACCTAAGCGTACCTCAGAATTGGCAAAAGACCCCAGTTCAGCCAGAAACGTAACTTTTGACCTAGAGCTCACTTTCTGAGCATTCCCTGGGGAGTTAGACCAAAGCTTACATCAGAATTGGCAGAAGAGCCCATTCAGCTAGAAACGTAACTTTTGACCCAGAGCTCACTTTCGAACCACATGCACATTACTGGTGTACTGAATCGGGGAAGCTAAAAAAACCACTCCATTCGCTGATCTGAGATTTCCCCTAGGAGTTAGACCAAAGCTTACATCAGAATTGGCAAAAGAGCCCAATTCAGCCAGAAACGTAACGTTTGACCCAGAGCTCACTTTCGAACCACATGCACATGTTACTGTTGTCCTTTGTCGGGAAGCTAAAAAACCACTCCATTCGCTGATCTGAGATTTCCCCGAGGAGTTAGACCAAAGCTTACATCAGAATTGGCAAAAGAGCCCAATTCAGCCAGAAACGTAACGTTTGACCCAGAGCTCACTTTCGAACCACATGCACATGTTACTGTTGTCCCGAGTCGGGGAAGCTAAAAAACCACTCCATTCGCTGATCTGAGCATTTCCCGGGAGTTAGACCTAAGCGTACCTCAGAATTGGCAAAAGAGCCCAAATCAGCCAGAAACGTCACGTTTGACCCAGAGCTCACTTTCGAACCACATGCACATGTTATTGTTGTCCTTTGTTGGGAAGCTAAAAAACCACTCCATTCGCTGATCAGATCAAAGGCCACCTCCCAATTGGCACAGGAACTCAATTAAGCCACAAAAGGGAACTTTTGACAAAGAGCTCGTTTCAACCACATACACATCTTAGTGGTGTCCTGGGTCGGGGAAGCTAAAAAACCACTCCATTCGGTGATCTGAGCATTTCCCGGGGAGGTAGACCTAAGCGTACCTCAGAATTGGCAAAAGAGCCCAAATCACCCAGAAACTTCACGTTTGACCCAGAGCTCACTTTCGAACCACATGCACATGTTATTGGTGTCCTATGTCGGAAAGCTAATAAACCACTCCATTCGCTGATCTGAGCATTCCCAGGGGAGTTAGACCAAAGCTTACATCAGAATTGGCAAAAGAGCCCAATTCAGCCAGAAACGTAACTTTTGACCCATCACTTTCGAACCACATGGACATGTTACTGGGGTCCTGAGTCGGGGAAGCAAAAAAACCACTCCATTCGCTGATCTGAGCATTTCCCGGGGAGGTAGACCTAAGCGTACCTCAGAATTGGCAAAAGACCCCAGTTCAGCCAGAAACGTAACTTTTGACCTAGAGCTCACTTTCTGAGCATTCCCTGGGGAGTTAGACCAAAGCTTACATCAGAATTGGCAGAAGAGCCCATTCAGGTAGAAACGTAACTTTTGACCCAGAGCTCACTTTCGAACCACATGCACATTACTGGTGTACTGAATCGGGGAAGCTAAAAAAACCACTCCATTCGCTGATCTGAGATTTCCCCTAGGAGTTAGACCAAAGCTTACATCAGAATTGGCAAAAGAGCCCAATTCAGCCAGAAACGTAACGTTTGACCCAGAGCTCACTTTCGAACCACATGCACATGTTACTGTTGTCCTTTGTCGGGAAGCTAAAAAACCACTCCATTCGCTGATCTGAGATTTCCCCGAGGAGTTAGACCAAAGCTTACATCAGAATTGGCAAAAGAGCCCAATTCAGCCAGAAACGTAACTTTTGACCCATCACTTTCGAACCACATGGACATGTTACTGGGGTCCTGAGTCGGGGAAGCAAAAAAACCACTCCATTCGCTGATCTGAGCATTTCCCGGGGAGGTAGACCTAAGCGTACCTCAGAATTGGCAAAAGACCCCAGTTCAGCCAGAAACGTAACTTTTGACCTAGAGCTCACTTTCTGAGCATTCCCTGGGGAGTTAGACCAAAGCTTACATCAGAATTGGCAGAAGAGCCCATTCAGGTAGAAACGTAACTTTTGACCCAGAGCTCACTTTCGAACCACATGCACATTACTGGTGTACTGAATCGGGGAAGCTAAAAAAACCACTCCATTCGCTGATCTGAGATTTCCCCTAGGAGTTAGACCAAAGCTTACATCAGAATTGGCAAAAGAGCCCAATTCAGCCAGAAACGTAACGTTTGACCCAGAGCTCACTTTCGAACCACATGCACATGTTACTGTTGTCCTTTGTCGGGAAGCTAAAAAACCACTCCATTCGCTGATCTGAGATTTCCCCGAGGAGTTAGACCAAAGCTTACATCAGAATTGGCAAAAGAGCCCAATTCAGCCAGAAACGTAACGTTTGACCCAGAGCTCACTTTCGAACCACATGCACATGTTACTGTTGTCCCGAGTCGGGGAAGCTAAAAAACCACTCCATTCGCTGATCTGAGCATTTCCCGGGAGTTAGACCTAAGCGTACCTCAGAATTGGCAAAAGAGCCCAAATCAGCCAGAAACGTCACGTTTGACCCAGAGCTCACTTTCGAACCACATGCACATGTTATTGTTGTCCTTTGTTGGGAAGCTAAAAAACCACTCCATTCGCTGATCAGACCAAAGGCCACCTCCCAATTGGCACAGGAACTCAATTAAGCCACAAAAGGGAACTTTTGACAAAGAGCTCGTTTCAACCACATACACATCTTAGTGGTGTCCTGGGTCGGGGAAGCTAAAAAACCACTCCATTCGGTGATCTGAGCATTTCCCGGGGAGGTAGACCTAAGCGTACCTCAGAATTGGCAAAAGAGCCCAAATCACCCAGAAACTTCACGTTTGACCCAGAGCTCACTTTCGAACCACATGCACATGTTATTGGTGTCCTATGTCGGAAAGCTAATAAACCACTCCATTCGCTGATCTGAGCATTCCCAGGGGAGTTAGACCAAAGCTTACATCAGAATTGGCAAAAGAGCCCAATTCAGCCAGAAACGTAACTTTTGACCCATCACTTTCGAACCACATGGACATGTTACTGGGGTCCTGAGTCGGGGAAGCAAAAAAACCACTCCATTCGCTGATCTGAGCATTTCCCGGGGAGGTAGACCTAAGCGTACCTCAGAATTGGCAAAAGGCCCCAGTTCAGCCAGAAACGTAACTTTTGACCTAGAGCTCACTTTCTGAGCATTCCCTGGGGAGTTAGACCAAAGCTTACATCAGAATTGGCAGAAGAGCCCATTCAGCTAGAAACGTAACTTTTGACCCAGAGCTCACTTTCGAACCACATGCACATTACTGGTGTACTGAATCGGGGAAGCTAAAAAAACCACTCCATTCGCTGATCTGAGATTTCCCCTAGGAGTTAGACCAAAGCTTACATCAGAATTGGCAAAAGAGCCCAATTCAGCCAGAAACGTAACGTTTGACCCAGAGCTCACTTTCGAACCACATGCACATGTTACTGTTGTCCTTTGTCGGGAAGCTAAAAAACCACTCCATTCGCTGATCTGAGATTTCCCCGAGGAGTTAGACCAAAGCTTACATCAGAATTGGCAAAAGAGCCCAATTCAGCCAGAAACGTAACGTTTGACCCAGAGCTCACTTTCGAACCACATGCACATGTTACTGTTGTCCCGAGTCGGGGAAGCTAAAAAACCACTCCATTCGCTGATCTGAGCATTTCCCGGGAGTTAGACCTAAGCGTACCTCAGAATTGGCAAAAGAGCCCAAATCAGCCAGAAACGTCACGTTTGACCCAGAGCTCACTTTCGAACCACATGCACATGTTATTGTTGTCCTTTGTTGGGAAGCTAAAAAACCACTCCATTCGCTGATCAGACCAAAGGCCACCTCCCAATTGGCACAGGAACTCAATTAAGCCACAAAAGGGAACTTTTGACAAAGAGCTCGTTTCAACCACATACACATCTTAGTGGTGTCCTGGGTCGGGGAAGCTAAAAAACCACTCCATTCGCTGATCTGAGCATTTCCCGGGGAGTTAGACCTAAGCGTACCTCAGAATTGGCAAAAGAGCCCAAATCAGCCAGAAACGTAACGTTTGACCCAGATCTCACTTTCGAACCACATGAATATGTTATTGTTGTCCTTTGTCGGGAAGCTAAAAAACCACTCCATTCACTGATCTGAGCTATCCCTGAGGAGTTAGACCAAAGCTTACATCAGAATTGGAAAAAGAGCCCAATTCAGCCAGAAACGTCACGTTTGACCCAGAGCTCAGTTTTGAACACGAAACACATATTGGTTATGTCCCATGAGAGGAAAGCTAAAAAACCACTCCATTCGCTGATCTGAACTTTCCCTGAGGAGTTAGACTAAATCGTATCTCAGAATTGGCAAAAAACCTGAATTCAGCCAGAAAACCTAACTTTTGACCCAGAGCTCGTTTCGGAACCACATACACATCTTAGTTGGGTCCTGGGGTCGGGGAAGCTAGAAAACCACTCCATTCGCTGACCTGAATTTTCCCTGAGGAGTTAGACTAAATCGTATCCAAGAATTGGTAAAAAACCTGAATTCAGCCAGAAAACCTAACTTTTGACCCAGAGCTCGTTTCGGAACCACATACACATCTTAGTTGGGTCCTGGGGTCGGGGAAGCTAGAAAACCACTCCATTCGCTGACCTGAATTTTCCCTGAGGAGTTAGACTAAATCGTATCCAAGAATTGGTAAAAAACCTGAATTCAGCCAGAAAACGTTACTTTTGTCCCAGAGCTCAGTTTCGAACACGACAGGAAAGTTAAAAAAACCACTCCATTCGCTGATCTGACCAAAGCTCATCTCCCAATTGGCAAAGGAACTCAATAGAGCCAGAAAAAGGAACTTTTGACACAGAGCTCGTTTCAACCACATACACATCTTAGTGGTGTCCTGGGTCGGGGAAGCTAAAAAACAACTCCATTCGCTGATCTGAGCATTTCCCGGGGAGTTAGACCTAAGCGTACCTCAGAATTGGCAAAAGAGCCCAAATCACCCAGAAACGTAACGTTTGACCCAGAGCTCACTTTCGAACCACATGCACATGTTATTGGTGTCCTATGTCGGGAAGATAATAAACCACTCCATTCGCTGATCTGAGCATTCCCAGGGGAGTTAGACCAAAGCTTACATCAGAATTGGTAAAAGAGCCCAATTCAGCCAGAAACGTAACTTTTGACCCAGAGATCACTTTCGAACCACATGGACATGTTACTGGTGTCCTGAGTCGGGGAAGCTAAAAAACCACTCCATTCGCTGATCTGAGCATTTCCCGGGGAGTTAGACCTAAGCGTACCTCAGAATTGGCAAAAGACCCCAGTTCAGCCAGAAACGTAACTTTTGACCTAGAGCTCACTTTCTGAGCATTCCCTGGGGAGTTAGACCAAAGCTTACATCAGAATTGGCAAAAGAGCCCAATTCAGCCAGAAACGTAACGTTTGACCCAGAGCTCACTTTCGAACCACATGCACATGTTACTGTTGTCCTTTGTCGGGAAGCTAAAAAACCACTCCATTCGCTGATCTGAGATTTCCCCGAGGAGTTAGACCTAAGCGTACCTCAGAATTGGCAAAAGAGCCCAAATCAGCCAGAAACGTCACGTTTGACCCAGAGCTCACCTTCGAACCACATGCAAATGTTATTGTTGTCCTTTGTTGGGAAGCTAAAAAACCACTCCGTTCGCTGATCAGACCAAAGGCCACCTCCCAATTGGCACAGGAACTCAATTAAGCCACAAAAGGGAACTTTTGACAAAGAGCTCGTTTCAACCACATACACATCTTAGTGGTGTCCTGGGTCGGGGAAGCAAAAAACCACTCCATTCGCTGATCTGAGCATTTCCCGGGGAGGTAGACCTAAGCGTACCTCAGAATTGGCAAAAGAGCCCAAATCACCCAGAAACTTCACGTTTGACCCAGAGCTCACTTTCGAACCACATGCACATGTTATTGGTGTCCTATGTCGGAAAGCTAATAAACCACTCCATTCGCTGATCTGAGCATTCCCAGGGGAGTTAGACCAAAGCTTACATCAGAATTGGCAAAAGAGCCCAATTCAGCCAGAAACGTAACTTTTGACCCATCACTTTCGAACCACATGGACATGTTACTGGGGTCCTGAGTCGGGGAAGCTAAAAAACCACTCCATTCGCTGATCTGAGCATTTCCCGGGGAGTTAGACCTAAGCGTACCTCAGAATTGGCAAAAGACCCCAGTTCAGCCAGAAACGTAACTTTTGACCTAGAGCTCACTTTCTGAGCATTCCCTGGGGAGTTAGACCAAAGCTTACATAAGAATTGGCAAAAGAGCCCAATTCTGCCAGAAACGTAACGTTTGACCCAGAGCTCACTTTCGAACCACATGCACATGTTACTGTTGTCCTTTGTCGGGAAGCTAAAAAACCACTCCATTCGCTGATCTGAGATTTCCCCGAGGAGTTAGACCAAAGCTTACATCAGAATTGGCAAAAGAGCCCAATTCAGCCAGAAACGTAACGTTTGACCCAGAGCTCACTTTCGAACCACATGCACATGTTATTGTTGTCCTTTGTCGGGAAGCTAAAGAACCACTCCATTCACTGATCTGAGCTATCCCTGAGGAGTTAGACCAAAGCTTACATCAGAATTGGCAAAAGAGCCCAATTCAGCCAGAAACGTAACATTTTACACCGAGCTCAATTTCGAATGACATGCATATGTTAGTGGTCTCCTGAGTCGGGGAAGCTAAAAAACCACTCCATTCGCTGATCTGAGCATTTCCCGGGGAGTTAGACCTAAGCGTACCTCAGAATTGGCAAAAGAGCCCAAATCAGCCAGAAACTTCACGTTTGACCCAGAGCTCACTTTCGAACCACATGCACATGTTATTGGTGTCCTATGTCGCGAAGCTAATAAACCACTTCATTCTCTGATCTGAGCATTCCCCGAGGAGTTAGACCAAAGCTTACATCAGAATTGGCAAAAGAGCCCAATTCAGCCAGAAACGTCACGTTTGACCCAGAGCTCAGTTTCGAACAGGAAACACATATTGGTTATGTCCCATGAGAGGAAAGCTAAAAAACCACTCCATTCGCTGATCTGAACTTTCCCTGAGGAGTTAGACTAAATCGTATCTCAGAATTGGCAAAAAACCTGAATTCAGCCAGAAAACCTAACTTTTGACCCAGAGCTCGTTTCGGAACCACATACACATCTTAGTTGGGTCCTGGGGTCGGGGAAGCTAGAAAACCACTCCATTCGCTGACCTGAATTTTCCCTGAGGAGTTAGACTAAATCGTATCCAAGAATTGTTAAAAAACCTGAATTCAGCCAGAAAACCTAACTTTTGACACAGAGCTCAGTTTCGAACACGACAGGAAAGTTAAAAAAACCACTCCATTCGCTGATCTGACCAAAGCTCATCTCCTAATTGGCAAAGGAACTCAATACAGCCAGAAAAAGGAACTTTTGACACAGAGCTCGTTTCAACCACATACACATCTTAGTGGTGTCCTTTGTCGGGAAGCTAAAAAACCACTCCATTCGCTAATCTGAGCATTTCCCGGGGAGTTAGACCTAAGCGTACCTCAGAATTGGCAAAAGAGCCCAAATCAGCCAGAAACGTAACATTTTACACCGAGCTCAATTTCGAATGACATGCATATGTTAGTGGTCTCCTGAGTCGGGGAAGCAAAAAACCACTCCATTCGCTCATCTGAGGTTTCCCTGAGGAGTTAGACCAAAGCTTATCTGCAAAATGGCAAAGGAACTCAATTAAGCCAGAAAACGTAATTTTTGACCCAGAGCTCGGTTTCGAACAACATACACATAGTGGTGTCCTAAATCGGGGAAGCTAAAGAACAATTCCATTCGCTCATCTGAGCTTTCCCTGAAGAGTTAGACCCATGACAGGAAAGCTAAAAAACCACTCCATTCGCTGATCTGACCAAAGGACACCTCCCAATTGGCACAGGAACTCAATTAAGCCACAAAAGGGAACTTTTGACACAGCTCGTTTCAACCACATACACATCTTAGTGGTGTCCTGGGTCGGGGAAGCTAAAAAACCACTCCATTCGCTGATCTGAGCATTTCCCGGGGAGTTAGACCTAAGCTTATCTCCAAAATGGCAAAGGAACTCAATTAAGCCAGAAAACGTAATTTTTGACCCAGAGCTCGGTTTCGAACAACATACACATAGTGGTGTCCTAAATCGGGGAAGCTAAAGAACAATTCCATTCGCTCATCTGAGCTTTCCCTGAAGAGTTAGACCCATGACAGGAAAGCTAAAAAACCACTCCATTCGCTGATCTGACCAAAGGACACCTCCCAATTGGCACAGGAACTCAATTAAGCCACAAAAGGGAACTTTTGACACAGAGCTCGTTTCAACCACATACACATCTTAGTGGTGTCCTTTGTCGGGAAGCTAAAAAACAACTCCATTCGCTGATCTGAGCATTTCCCGGGGAGTTAGACCTAAGCGTACCTCAGAATTGGCAAAAGAGCCCAAATCACCCAGAAACGTAACGTTTGACCCAGAGCTCACTTTCGAACCACATGCACATGTTATTGGTGTCCTATGTCGGGAAGATAATAAACCACTCCATTCGCTGATCTGAGCATTCCCAGGGGAGTTAGACCAAAGCTTACATCAGAATTGGTAAAAGAGCCCAATTCAGCCAGAAACGTAACTTTTGACCCAGAGATCACTTTCGAACCACATGGACATGTTACTGGTGTCCTAAGTCGGGGAAGCTAAAAAACCACTCCATTCGCTGATCTGAGCATTTCCCGGGGAGTTAGACCTAAGCGTACCTCAGAATTGGCAAAAGACCCCAGTTCAGCCAGAAACGTAACTTTTGACCTAGAGCTCACTTTCTGAGCATTCCCTGGGGAGTTAGACCAAAGCTTACATCAGAATTGGCAAAAGAGCCCAATTCAGCCAGAAACGTAACGTTTGACCCAGAGCTCACTTTCGAACCACATGCACATGTTACTGTTGTCCTTTGTCGGGAAGCTAAAAAACCACTCCATTCGCTGATCTGAGATTTCCCCGAGGAGTTAGACCAAAGCTTACATCAGAATTGGCAAAAGAGCCCAATTCAGCCAGAAACGTAACGTTTGACCCAGAGCTCACTTTCGAACCACATGCACATGTTACTGTTGTCCCGAGTCGGGGAAGCTAAAAAACCACTCCATTCGCTGATCTGAGCATTTCCCGGGAGTTAGACCTAAGCGTACCTCAGAATTGGCAAAAGAGCCCAAATCAGCCAGAAACGTCACGTTTGACCCAGAGCTCACCTTCGAACCACATGCAAATGTTATTGTTGTCCTTTGTTGGGAAGCTAAAAAACCACTCCATTCGCTGATCAGACCAAAGGCCACCTCCCAATTGGCACAGGAACTCAATTAAGCCACAAAAGGGAACTTTTGACAAAGAGCTCGTTTCAACCACATACACATCTTAGTGGTGTCCTGGGTCGGGGAAGCAAAAAACCACTCCATTCGCTGATCTGAGCATTTCCCGGGGAGGTAGACCTAAGCGTACCTCAGAATTGGCAAAAGAGCCCAAATCACCCAGAAACTTCACGTTTGACCCAGAGCTCACTTTCGAACCACATGCACATGTTATTGGTGTCCTATGTCGGAAAGCTAATAAACCACTCCATTCGCTGATCTGAGCATTCCCAGGGGAGTTAGACCAAAGCTTACATCAGAATTGGCAAAAGAGCCCAATTCAGCCAGAAACGTAACTTTTGACCCATCACTTTCGAACCACATGGACATGTTACTGGGGTCCTGAGTCGGGGAAGCTAAAAAACCACTCCATTCGCTGATCTGAGCATTTCCCGGGGAGTTAGACCTAAGCGTACCTCAGAATTGGCAAAAGACCCCAGTTCAGCCAGAAACGTAACTTTTGACCTAGAGCTCACTTTCTGAGCATTCCCTGGGGAGTTAGACCAAAGCTTACATAAGAATTGGCAAAAGAGCCCAATTCAGCCAGAAACGTAACGTTTGACCCAGAGCTCACTTTCGAACCACATGCACATGTTACTGTTGTCCTTTGTCGGGAAGCTAAAAAACCACTCCATTCGCTGATCTGAGATTTCCCCGAGGAGTTAGACCAAAGCTTACATCAGAATTGGCAAAAGAGCCCAATTCAGCCAGAAACGTAACGTTTGACCCAGAGCTCACTTTCGAACCACATGCACATGTTATTGTTGTCCTTTGTCGGGAAGCTAAAGAACCACTCCATTCACTGATCTGAGCTATCCCTGAGGAGTTAGACCAAAGCTTACATCAGAATTGGCAAAAGAGCCCAATTCAGCCAGAAACGTAACATTTTACACCGAGCTCAATTTCGAATGACATGCATATGTTAGTGGTCTCCTGAGTCGGGGAAGCTAAAAAACCACTCCATTCGCTGATCTGAGCATTTCCCGGGGAGTTAGACCTAAGCGTACCTCAGAATTGGCAAAAGAGCCCAAATCAGCCAGAAACTTCACGTTTGACCCAGAGCTCACTTTCGAACCACATGCACATGTTATTGGTGTCCTATGTCGCGAAGCTAATAAACCACTTCATTCTCTGATCTGAGCATTCCCCGAGGAGTTAGACCAAAGCTTACATCAGAATTGGCAAAAGAGCCCAATTCAGCCAGAAACGTCACGTTTGACCCAGAGCTCAGTTTCGAACAGGAAACACATATTGGTTATGTCCCATGAGAGGAAAGCTAAAAAACCACTCCATTCGCTGATCTGAACTTTCCCTGAGGAGTTAGACTAAATCGTATCTCAGAATTGGCAAAAAACCTGAATTCAGCCAGAAAACCTAACTTTTGACCCAGAGCTCGTTTCGGAACCACATACACATCTTAGTTGGGTCCTGGGGTCGGGGAAGCTAGAAAACCACTCCATTCGCTGACCTGAATTTTCCCTGAGGAGTTAGACTAAATCGTATCCAAGAATTGTTAAAAAACCTGAATTCAGCCAGAAAACCTAACTTTTGACACAGAGCTCAGTTTCGAACACGACAGGAAAGTTAAAAAAACCACTCCATTCGCTGATCTGAACAAAGCTCATCTCCTAATTGGCAAAGGAACTCAATACAGCCAGAAAAAGGAACTTTTGACACAGAGCTCGTTTCAACCACATACACATCTTAGTGGTGTCCTTTGTCGGGAAGCTAAAAAACCACTCCATTCGCTAATCTGAGCATTTCCCGGGGAGTTAGACCTAAGCGTACCTCAGAATTGGCAAAAGAGCCCAAATCAGCCAGAAACGTAACATTTTACACCGAGCTCAATTTCGAATGACATGCATATGTTAGTGGTCTCCTGAGTCGGGGAAGCAAAAAACCACTCCATTCGCTCATCTGAGGTTTCCCTGAGGAGTTAGACCAAAGCTTATCTGCAAAATGGCAAAGGAACTCAATTAAGCCAGAAAACGTAATTTTTGACCCAGAGCTCGGTTTCGAACAACATACACATAGTGGTGTCCTAAATCGGGGAAGCTAAAGAACAATTCCATTCGCTCATCTGAGCTTTCCCTGAAGAGTTAGACCCATGACAGGAAAGCTAAAAAACCACTCCATTCGCTGATCTGACCAAAGGACACCTCCCAATTGGCACAGGAACTCAATTAAGCCACAAAAGGGAACTTTTGACACAGCTCGTTTCAACCACATACACATCTTAGTGGTGTCCTGGGTCGGGGAAGCTAAAAAACCACTCCATTCGCTGATCTGAGCATTTCCCGGGGAGTTAGACCTAAGCTTATCTCCAAAATGGCAAAGGAACTCAATTAAGCCAGAAAACGTAATTTTTGACCCAGAGCTCGGTTTCGAACAACATACACATAGTGGTGTCCTAAATCGGGGAAGCTAAAGAACAATTCCATTCGCTCATCTGAGCTTTCCCTGAAGAGTTAGACCCATGACAGGAAAGCTAAAAAACCACTCCATTCGCTGATCTGACCAAAGGACACCTCCCAATTGGCACAGGAACTCAATTAAGCCACAAAAGGGAACTTTTGACACAGAGCTCGTTTCAACCACATACACATCTTAGTGGTGTCCTTTGTCGGGAAGCTAAAAAACAACTCCATTCGCTGATCTGAGCATTTCCCGGGGAGTTAGACCTAAGCGTACCTCAGAATTGGCAAAAGAGCCCAAATCACCCAGAAACGTAACGTTTGACCCAGAGCTCACTTTCGAACCACATGCACATGTTATTGGTGTCCTATGTCGGGAAGATAATAAACCACTCCATTCGCTGATCTGAGCATTCCCAGGGGAGTTAGACCAAAGCTTACATCAGAATTGGTAAAAGAGCCCAATTCAGCCAGAAACGTAACTTTTGACCCAGAGATCACTTTCGAACCACATGGACATGTTACTGGTGTCCTAAGTCGGGGAAGCTAAAAAACCACTCCATTCGCTGATCTGAGCATTTCCCGGGGAGTTAGACCTAAGCGTACCTCAGAATTGGCAAAAGACCCCAGTTCAGCCAGAAACGTAACTTTTGACCTAGAGCTCACTTTCTGAGCATTCCCTGGGGAGTTAGACCAAAGCTTACATCAGAATTGGCAAAAGAGCCCAATTCAGCCAGAAACGTAACGTTTGACCCAGAGCTCACTTTCGAACCACATGCACATGTTACTGTTGTCCTTTGTCGGGAAGCTAAAAAACCACTCCATTCGCTGATCTGAGATTTCCCCGAGGAGTTAGACCAAAGCTTACATCAGAATTGGCAAAAGAGCCCAATTCAGCCAGAAACGTAACGTTTGACCCAGAGCTCACTTTCGAACCACATGCACATGTTACTGTTGTCCCGAGTCGGGGAAGCTAAAAAACCACTCCATTCGCTGATCTGAGCATTTCCCGGGAGTTAGACCTAAGCGTACCTCAGAATTGGCAAAAGAGCCCAAATCAGCCAGAAACGTCACGTTTGACCCAGAGCTCACCTTCGAACCACATGCAAATGTTATTGTTGTCCTTTGTTGGGAAGCTAAAAAACCACTCCATTCGCTGATCAGACCAAAGGCCACCTCCCAATTGGCACAGGAACTCAATTAAGCCACAAAAGGGAACTTTTGACAAAGAGCTCGTTTCAACCACATACACATCTTAGTGGTGTCCTGGGTCGGGGAAGCAAAAAACCACTCCATTCGCTGATCTGAGCATTTCCCGGGGAGGTAGACCTAAGCGTACCTCAGAATTGGCAAAAGAGCCCAAATCACCCAGAAACTTCACGTTTGACCCAGAGCTCACTTTCGAACCACATGCACATGTTATTGGTGTCCTATGTCGGAAAGCTAATAAACCACTCCATTCGCTGATCTGAGCATTCCCAGGGGAGTTAGACCAAAGCTTACATCAGAATTGGCAAAAGAGCCCAATTCAGCCAGAAACGTAACTTTTGACCCATCACTTTCGAACCACATGGACATGTTACTGGGGTCCTGAGTCGGGGAAGCTAAAAAACCACTCCATTCGCTGATCTGAGCATTTCCCGGGGAGTTAGACCTAAGCGTACCTCAGAATTGGCAAAAGACCCCAGTTCAGCCAGAAACGTAACTTTTGACCTAGAGCTCACTTTCTGAGCATTCCCTGGGGAGTTAGACCAAAGCTTACATAAGAATTGGCAAAAGAGCCCAATTCAGCCAGAAACGTAACGTTTGACCCAGAGCTCACTTTCGAACCACATGCACATGTTACTGTTGTCCTTTGTCGGGAAGCTAAAAAACCACTCCATTCGCTGATCTGAGATTTCCCCGAGGAGTTAGACCAAAGCTTACATCAGAATTGGCAAAAGAGCCCAATTCAGCCAGAAACGTAACGTTTGACCCAGAGCTCACTTTCGAACCACATGCACATGTTATTGTTGTCCTTTGTCGGGAAGCTAAAGAACCACTCCATTCACTGATCTGAGCTATCCCTGAGGAGTTAGACCAAAGCTTACATCAGAATTGGCAAAAGAGCCCAATTCAGCCAGAAACGTAACATTTTACACCGAGCTCAATTTCGAATGACATGCATATGTTAGTGGTCTCCTGAGTCGGGGAAGCTAAAAAACCACTCCATTCGCTGATCTGAGCATTTCCCGGGGAGTTAGACCTAAGCGTACCTCAGAATTGGCAAAAGAGCCCAAATCAGCCAGAAACTTCACGTTTGACCCAGAGCTCACTTTCGAACCACATGCACATGTTATTGGTGTCCTATGTCGCGAAGCTAATAAACCACTTCATTCTCTGATCTGAGCATTCCCCGAGGAGTTAGACCAAAGCTTACATCAGAATTGGCAAAAGAGCCCAATTCAGCCAGAAACGTCACGTTTGACCCAGAGCTCAGTTTCGAACAGGAAACACATATTGGTTATGTCCCATGAGAGGAAAGCTAAAAAACCACTCCATTCGCTGATCTGAACTTTCCCTGAGGAGTTAGACTAAATCGTATCTCAGAATTGGCAAAAAACCTGAATTCAGCCAGAAAACCTAACTTTTGACCCAGAGCTCGTTTCGGAACCACATACACATCTTAGTTGGGTCCTGGGGTCGGGGAAGCTAGAAAACCACTCCATTCGCTGACCTGAATTTTCCCTGAGGAGTTAGACTAAATCGTATCCAAGAATTGTTAAAAAACCTGAATTCAGCCAGAAAACCTAACTTTTGACACAGAGCTCAGTTTCGAACACGACAGGAAAGTTAAAAAAACCACTCCATTCGCTGATCTGAACAAAGCTCATCTCCTAATTGGCAAAGGAACTCAATACAGCCAGAAAAAGGAACTTTTGACACAGAGCTCGTTTCAACCACATACACATCTTAGTGGTGTCCTTTGTCGGGAAGCTAAAAAACCACTCCATTCGCTAATCTGAGCATTTCCCGGGGAGTTAGACCTAAGCGTACCTCAGAATTGGCAAAAGAGCCCAAATCAGCCAGAAACGTAACATTTTACACCGAGCTCAATTTCGAATGACATGCATATGTTAGTGGTCTCCTGAGTCGGGGAAGCAAAAAACCACTCCATTCGCTCATCTGAGGTTTCCCTGAGGAGTTAGACCAAAGCTTATCTCCAAAATGGCAAAGGAACTCAATTAAGCCAGAAAACGTAATTTTTGACCCAGAGCTCGGTTTCGAACAACATACACATAGTGGTGTCCTAAATCGGGGAAGCTAAAGAACAATTCCATTCGCTCATCTGAGCTTTCCCTGAAGAGTTAGACCCATGACAGGAAAGCTAAAAAACCACTCCATTCGCTGATCTGACCAAAGGACACCTCCCAATTGGCACAGGAACTCAATTAAGCCACAAAAGGGAACTTTTGACACAGCTCGTTTCAACCACATACACATCTTAGTGGTGTCCTGGGTCGGGGAAGCTAAAAAACCACTCCATTCGCTGATCTGAGCATTTCCCGGGGAGTTAGACCTAAGCTTATCTCCAAAATGGCAAAGGAACTCAATTAAGCCAGAAAACGTAATTTTTGACCCAGAGCTCGGTTTCGAACAACATACACATAGTGGTGTCCTAAATCGGGGAAGCTAAAGAACAATTCCATTCGCTCATCTGAGCTTTCCCTGAAGAGTTAGACCCATGACAGGAAAGCTAAAAAACCACTCCATTCGCTGATCTGACCAAAGGACACCTCCCAATTGGCACAGGAACTCAATTAAGCCACAAAAGGGAACTTTTGACACAGAGCTCGTTTCAACCACATACACATCTTAGTGGTGTCCTGGGTCGGGGAAGCTAAAAAACCACTCCATTCGCTGATCTGAGCATTTCCCGGGGAGTTAGACATAAGCGTACCTCAGAATTGGCAAAATAGCCCAAATCAGCCAGAAACTTCACGTTTGACCCAGAGCTCACTTTCGAACCACATGCACATGTTATTGGTGTCCCATGTCGGGAAGCTAATAAACCACTCCATTCGCTGATCTGAGCATTCCCAGGGGAGTTAGACCAAAGCTTATATCAGAATTGGCAAAAGAGCCCAATTCAGCCAGAAACGTAACTTTTGACCCAGAGATCACTTTCGAACCACATGGACATGTTACTGGTGTCCTGAGTCGGGGAAGCTAAAAAAACCACTCATTCGCTGATCTGAGCATTTCCCGGGGAGTTAGACCTAAGCGTACCTCAGAATTAGCAAAAGACCCCAGTTCAGCCAGAAACGTAACTTTTGACCTAGAGCTCACTTTCTGAGCATTCCCTGGGGAGTTAGACCAAAGCTTACATCAGAATTGGCAGAAGAGCCCATTCAGCTAGAAACGTAACTTTTGACCCAGAGCTCACTTTCGAACCACATGCACGTTACTGGTGTACTAAATCGGGGAAGCTAAAAAAACCACTCCATTCGCTGATCTGAGATTTCCCCGAGGAGTTAGACCAAAGCTTACATCAGAATTGGCAAAAGAGCCCAATTCAGCCAGAAACGTAACGTTTGACCCAGAGCTCACTTTCGAACCACATGGACATGTTACTGTTGACCTTTGTCGGGAAGCTAAAAAACCACTCCATTCGCTGATCTGAACTTTCCCTGAGGAGTTAGACTAAATCGTGTCCAAGAATTGGAAAAAAACCTGAATTCAGCCCGAAAACGTTACTTTTGTCCCAGAGCTCAGTTTCGAACACGACAGGAAAGTTAAAAAAACCACTCCATTCGCTGATCTGACCAAAGCTCATCTCCTAATTGGCAAAGGAACTCAATACAGCCAGAAAAAGGAACTTTTGACACAGAGCTCATTTCAACCACATACACATCTTAGTGGTGTCCTTTGTCGGGAAGCTAAAAAACCACTCCATTCGCTAATCTGAGCATTTCCCGGGGAGTTAGACCTAAGCGTACCTCAGAATTGGCAAAAGAGCCCAAATCAGCCAGAAACGTAACGTTTGACCCAGAGCTCACATTCGAACCACTTGCACATGTTATTGGTGTCCTATGTCGGGAAGCTAATAAACCATTCGCTGATCTGAGCATTCCCAGGGGAGTTAGACCAAAGCTTACATCAGAATTGGCAAAAGAGCCCAATTCAGCCAGAAACGTAACTTTTGACCCAGAGATCACTATCGAACCACATGGACATGTTACTGGTGTCCTGAGTCGGGGAAGCTAAAAAACCACTCCATTCGCTGATCTGAGCATTTCCCGGGGAGTTAGACCTAAGCGTACCTCAGAATTGGCAAAAGACCCCAGTTCAGCCAGAAACGTAACTTTTGACCTAGAGCTCACTTTCTGAGCATTCCCTGGGGAGTTAGACCAAAGCTTACATAAGAATTGGCAAAAGAGCCCAATTCAGCCAGAAACGTAACGTTTGACCCAGAGCTCACTTTCGAACCACATGCACATGTTACTGTTGTCCTTTGTCGGGAAGCTAAAAAACCACTCCATTCGCTGATCTGAGATTTCCCCGAGGAGTTAGACCAAAGCTTACATCAGAATTGGCAAAAGAGCCCAATTCAGCCGGAAACGTAACGTTTGACCCAGAGCTCACTTTCGAACCACATGCACATGTTACTGTTGTCCCGAGTCGGGGAAGCTAAAAAACCATTCGCTGATCTGAGCATTTCCCGGGGAGTTAGACCTAAGCGTACCTCAGAATTGGCAAAAGAGCCCAAATCAGCCAGAAACGTAACGTTTGACCCAGAGCTCACTTTCGAACCACATGCACATGTTATTGTTGTCCTTTGTCGGGAAGCTAAAAAACCACTCCATTCACTGATCTGAGCTATCCCTGAGGAGTTAGACCAAAGCTTACATCAGAATTGGCAAAAGAGCCAAATTCAGCCAGAAATGTGACATTTTACACCGAGCTGAATTTCGAATGACATGCATATGTTAGTGGTCTCCTGAGTCGGGGAAGCTAAAAAACCACTCCATTCGCTGATCTGAGCATTTCCCGGGGAGTTAGACCTAAGCGTACCTCAGAATTGTCAAAAGAGCCCAAATCAGCCAGAAACTTCACGTTTGACCCAGAGCTCACTTTCGAACCACATGCACATGTTATTGGTGTCCTAGGTCGGGAAGATAATAAACCACTTCATTCTCTTATCTGAGCATTCCCCGAGGAGTTAGACCAAAGCTTACATCAGAATTGGCAAAAGAGCCCAATTCAGCCAGAAACGTCACGTTTGACCCAGAGCTCAGTTTCGAACAGGAAACACATATTGGTTATGTCCCATGAGAGGAAAGCTAAAAAACCACTCCATTCGCTGATCTGAACTTTCCCTGAGGAGTTAGACTAAATCGTATCTCAGAATTGGCAAAAAACCTGAATTCAGCCAGAAAACCTAACTTTTGACCCAGAGCTCGTTTCGGAACCACATACACATCTTAGTTGGGTCCTGGGGTCGGGGAAGCTAGAAAACCACTCCATTCGCTGACCTGAATTTTCCCTGAGGAGTTAGACTAAATCGTATCCAAGAATTGTTAAAAAACCTGAATTCAGCCAGAAAACGTTACTTTTGTCCCAGAGCTCAGTTTCGAACACGACAGGAAAGTTAAAAAAAACCACTCCATTCGCTGATCTGAGCATTTCCCGGGGAGTTAGACCTAAGCGTACCTCAGAATTGGCAAAAGAGCCCAAATCAGCCAGAAACGTCACGTTTGACCCAGAGCTCAGTTTCGAACACGAAACACATATTGGTTATGTCCCATGACAGGAAAGCTAAAAAACCACTCCATTCGCTGATCTGAACTTTCCCTGAGGAGTTAGACTAAATCGTATCTCAGAATTGGCAAAAAACCTGAATTCAGCCAGAAAACCTAACTTTTGACCCAGATCTCAGTTTCGAACACGACAGGAAAGTTAAAAAAACCACTCCATTCGCTGATCTGACCAAAGCTCATCTCCCAATTGGCAAAGGAACTCAATAGAGCCAGAAAAAGGAACTTTTGACACAGAGCTCGTTTCAACCACATACACATCTTAGTGGTGTCCTGGGTCGGGGAAGCAAAAAACCACTCCATTCGCTCATCTGAGGTTTCCCTGAGGAGTTAGACCAAAGCTTATCTCCAAAATGGCAAAGGAACTCAATTAAGCCAGAAAACGTAATTTTTGACCCAGAGCTCTGTTTCGAACAACATACACATAGTGGTGTCCTAAATCGGGGAAGCTAAAGAACAATTCCATTCGCTCATCTGAGCTTTCCCTGAAGAGTTAGACCCATGACAGGAAAGCTAAAAAACCACTCCATTCGCTGATCTGAGCATTTCCCGGGGAGTTAGACCTAAGCGTACCTCAGAATTGTCAAAAGAGCCCAAATCAGCCAGAAACTTCACGTTTGACCCAGAGCTCACTTTCGAACCACATGGACATGTTATTGGTGTCCTATGTCGGGAAGCTAATAAACCACTCCATTCGCTGATCTGAGCATTCCCAGGGGAGTTAGACCAAAGCTTACATCAGAATTGGCAAAAGAGCCCAATTCAGCCAGAAACGTAACTTTTGACCCATCACTTTCGAACCACATGGACATGTTACTGGGGTCCTGAGTCGGGGAAGCTAAAAAACCACTCCATTCGCTGATCTGAGCATTTCCCGGGGAGTTAGACCTAAGCGTACCTCAGAATTGTCAAAAGAGCCCAAATCAGCCAGAAACTTCACGTTTGACCCAGAGCTCACTTTCGAACCACATGGACATGTTATTGGTGTCCTATGTCGGGAAGCTAATAAACCACTCCATTCACTGATCTGAGCTATCCCTGAGGAGTTAGACCAAAGCTTACATCAGAATTGGCAAAAGAGCCAAATTCAGCCAGAAATGTGACATTTTACACCGAGCTGAATTTCGAATGACATGCATATGTTAGTGGTCTCCTGAGTCGGGGATGCTAAAAAACCACTCCATTCGCTGATCTGAGCATTTCCCGGGGAGTTAGACCTAAGCGTACCTCAGAATTGTCAAAAGAGCCCAAATCAGCCAGAAACTTCACGTTTGACCCAGAGCTCACTTTCGAACCACATGCACATGTTATTGGTGTCCTAGGTCGGGAAGATAATAAACCACTTCATTCTCTGATCTGAGCATTCCCCGAGGAGTTAGACCAAAGCTTACATCAGAATTGGCAAAAGAGCCCAATTCAGCCAGAAACGTCACGTTTGACCCAGAGCTCAGTTTCGAACAGGAAACACATATTGGTTATGTCCCATGACAGGAAAGCTAAAAAACCACTCCATTCGCTGATCTGAACTTTCCCTGAGGAGTTAGACTAAATCGTATCTCAGAATTGGCAAAAAACCTGAATTCAGCCAGAAAACCTAACTTTTGACCCAGATCTCAGTTTCGAACACGACAGGAAAGTTAAAAAAACCACTCCATTCGCTGATCTGACCAAAGCTCATCTCCCAATTGGCAAAGGAACTCAATAGAGCCAGAAAAAGGAACTTTTGACACAGAGCTCGTTTCAACCACATACACATCTTAGTGGTGTCCTGGGTCGGGGAAGCAAAAAACCACTCCATTCGCTCATCTGAGGTTTCCCTGAGGAGTTAGACCAAAGCTTATCTCCAAAATGGCAAAGGAACTCAATTAAGCCAGAAAACGTAATTTTTGACCCAGAGCTCTGTTTCGAACAACATACACATAGTGGTGTCCTAAATCGGGGAAGCTAAAGAACAATTCCATTCGCTCATCTGAGCTTTCCCTGAAGAGTTAGACCCATGACAGGAAAGCTAAAAAACCACTCCATTCGCTGATCTGAGCATTTCCCGGGGAGTTAGACCTAAGCGTACCTCAGAATTGTCAAAAGAGCCCAAATCAGCCAGAAACTTCACGTTTGACCCAGAGCTCACTTTCGAACCACATGGACATGTTATTGGTGTCCTATGTCGGGAAGCTAATAAACCACTCCATTCGCTGATCTGAGCATTCCCAGGGGAGTTAGACCAAAGCTTACATCAGAATTGGCAAAAGAGCCCAATTCAGCCAGAAACGTAACTTTTGACCCATCACTTTCGAACCACATGGACATGTTACTGGGGTCCTGAGTCGGGGAAGCTAAAAAACCACTCTATTCGCTGATCTGAGCATTTCCCGGGGAGTTAGACCTAAGCGTACCTCAGAATTGTCAAAAGAGCCCAAATCAGCCAGAAACTTCACGTTTGACCCAGAGCTCACTTTCGAACCACATGGACATGTTATTGGTGTCCTATGTCGGGAAGCTAATAAACCACTCCATTCGCTGATCTGAGCATTCCCAGGGGAGTTAGACCAAAGCTTACATCAGAATTGGCAAAAGAGCCCAATTCAGCCAGAAACGTAACTTTTGACCCATCACTTTCGAACCACATGGACATGTTACTGGGGTCCTGAGTCGGGGAAGCTAAAAAACCACTCCATTCGCTGATCTGAGCATTTCCCGGGGAGTTAGACCTAAGCGTACCTCAGAATTGTCAAAAGAGCCCAAATCAGCCAGAAACTTCACGTTTGACCCAGAGCTCACTTTCGAACCACATGGACATGTTATTGGTGTCCTATGTCGGGAAGCTAATAAACCACTCCATTCACTGATCTGAGCTATCCCTGAGGAGTTAGACCAAAGCTTACATCAGAATTGGCAAAAGAGCCAAATTCAGCCAGAAATGTGACATTTTACACCGAGCTGAATTTCGAATGACATGCATATGTTAGTGGTCTCCTGAGTCGGGGATGCTAAAAAACCACTCCATTCGCTGATCTGAGCATTTCCCGGGGAGTTAGACCTAAGCGTACCTCAGAATTGTCAAAAGAGCCCAAATCAGCCAGAAACTTCACGTTTGACCCAGAGCTCACTTTCGAACCACATGCACATGTTATTGGTGTCCTAGGTCGGGAAGATAATAAACCACTTCATTCTCTGATCTGAGCATTCCCCGAGGAGTTAGACCAAAGCTTACATCAGAATTGGCAAAAGAGCCCAATTCAGCCAGAAACGTCACGTTTGACCCAGAGCTCAGTTTCGAACAGGAAACACATATTAGTTATGTCCCATGAGAGGAAAGCTAAAAAACCACTCCATTCGCTGATCTGAACTTTCCCTGAGGAGTTAGACTAAATCGTATCTCAGAATTGGCAAAAAACCTGAATTCAGCCAGAAAACCTAACTTTTGACCCAGAGCTCGTTTCGGAACCACATACACATCTTAGTTAGGTCCTGGGGTCGGGGAAGCTAGAAAACCACTCCATTCGCTGACCTGAATTTTCCCTGAGGAGTTAGACTAAATCGTATCCAAGAATTGTTAAAAAACCTGAATTCAGCCAGAAAACGTTACTTTTGTCCCAGAGCTCAGTTTCGAACACGACAGGAAAGTTAAAAAAAACCACTCCATTCGCTGATCTGAGCATTTCCCGGGGAGTTAGACCTAAGCGTACCTCAGAATTGGCAAAAGAGCCCAAATCAGCCAGAAACGTCACGTTTGACCCAGAGCTCAGTTTCGAACACGAAACACATATTGGTTATGTCCCATGACAGGAAAGCTAAAAAACCACTCCATTCGCTGATCTGAACTTTCCCTGAGGAGTTAGACTAAATCGTATCTCAGAATTGGCAAAAAACCTGAATTCAGCCAGAAAACCTAACTTTTGACCCAGATCTCAGTTTCGAACACGACAGGAAAGTTAAAAAAACCACTCCATTCGCTGATCTGACCAAAGCTCATCTCCCAATTGGCAAAGGAACTCAATAGAGCCAGAAAAAGGAACTTTTGACACAGAGCTCGTTTCAACCACATACACATCTTAGTGGTGTCCTGGGTCGGGGAAGCAAAAAACCACTCCATTCGCTCATCTGAGGTTTCCCTGAGGAGTTAGACCAAAGCTTATCTCCAAAATGGCAAAGGAACTCAATTAAGCCAGAAAACGTAATTTTTGACCCAGAGCTCTGTTTCGAACAACATACACATAGTGGTGTCCTAAATCGGGGAAGCTAAAGAACAATTCCATTCGCTCATCTGAGCTTTCCCTGAAGAGTTAGACCCATGACAGGAAAGCTAAAAAACCACTCCATTCGCTGATCTGAGCATTTCCCGGGGAGTTAGACCTAAGCGTACCTCAGAATTGTCAAAAGAGCCCAAATCAGCCAGAAACTTCACGTTTGACCCAGAGCTCACTTTCGAACCACATGGACATGTTATTGGTGTCCTATGTCGGGAAGCTAATAAACCACTCCATTCGCTGATCTGAGCATTCCCAGGGGAGTTAGACCAAAGCTTACATCAGAATTGGCAAAAGAGCCCAATTCAGCGAGAAACGTAACTTTTGACCCATCACTTTCGAACCACATGGACATGTTACTGGGGTCCTGAGTCGGGGAAGCTAAAAAACCACTCCATTCGCTGATCTGAGCATTTCCCGGGGAGTTAGACCTAAGCGTACCTCAGAATTGTCAAAAGAGCCCAAATCAGCCAGAAACTTCACGTTTGACCCAGAGCTCACTTTCGAACCACATGGACATGTTATTGGTGTCCTATGTCGGGAAGCTAATAAACCACTCCATTCGCTGATCTGAGCATTCCCAGGGGAGTTAGACCAAAGCTTACATCAGAATTGGCAAAAGAGCCCAATTCAGCCAGAAACGTAACTTTTGACCCATCACTTTCGAACCACATGGACATGTTACTGGGGTCCTGAGTCGGGGAAGCTAAAAAACCACTCCATTCGCTGATCTGAGCATTTCCCGGGGAGTTAGACCTAAGCGTACCTCAGAATTGGCAAAAGACCCCAGTTCAGCCAGAAACGTAAATTTTGACCTAGAGCTCACTTTCTGAGCATTCCCTGGGGAGTTAGACCAAAGCTTACATAAGAATTGGCAAAAGAGCCCAATTCAGCCAGAAACGTAACGTTTGACCCAGAGCTCACTTTCGAACCACATGCACATGTTACTGTTGTCCTTTGTCAGGAAGCTAAAAAACCACTCCATTCGCTGATCTGAGATTTCCCCGAGGAGTTAGACCAAAGCTTACATCAGAATTGGCAAAAGAGCCCAAATCAGCCAGAAACGTAACGTTTGACCCAGAGCTCACTTTCGAACCACATGCACATGTTATTGTTGTCCTTTGTCGGGAAGCTAAAGAACCACTCCATTCACTGATCTGAGCTATCCCTGAGGAGTTAGACCAAAGCTTACATCAGAATTGGCAAAAGAGCCCAATTCAGCCAGAAACGTAACATTTTACACCGAGCTCAATTTCGAATGACATGCATATGTTAGTGGTCTCCTGAGTCGGGGAAGCAAAAAAACACTCCATTCGCTCATCTGAGGTTTCCCTGCGGAGTTAGACCAAAGCTTATCTCCAAAATGGCAAAGGAACTCAATTAAGCCAGAAAACGTAATTTTTGACCCAGAGCTCGGTTTCGAACAACATACACATAGTGGTGTCCTAAATCGGGGAAGCTAAAGAACAATTCCATTCGCTCATCTGAGCTTTCCCTGAAGAGTTAGACCCATGACAGGAAAGCTAAAAAACCACTCCATTCGCTGATCTGACCAAAGGACACCTCCCAATTGGCACAGGAACTCAATTAAGCCACAAAAGGGAACTTTTGACACAGAGCTCGTTTCAACCACATACACATCTTAGTGGTGTCCTGGGTCGGGGAAGCTAAAAAACCACTCCATTCGCTGATCTGAGCATTTCCCGGGGAGTTAGACATAAGCGTACCTCAGAATTGGCAAAAGAGCCCAAATCAGCCAGAAACTTCACGTTTGACCCAGAGCTCACTTTCGAACCACATGCACATGTTATTGGTGTCCCATCTCGGGAAGCTAATAAACCACTCCATTCGCTGATCTGAGCATTCCCAGGGGAGTTAGACCAAAGCTTACATCAGAATTGGCAAAAGAGCCCAATTCAGCCAGAAACGTAACTTTTGACCCATCACTTTCGAACCACATGGACATGTTACTGGGGTCCTGAGTCGGGGAAGCAAAAAAACCACTCCATTCGCTGATCTGAGCATTTCCCGGGGAGGTAGACCTAAGCGTACCTCAGAATTGGCAAAAGGCCCCAGTTCAGCCAGAAACGTAACTTTTGACCTAGAGCTCACTTTCTGAGCATTCCCTGGGGAGTTAGACCAAAGCTTACATCAGAATTGGCAGAAGAGCCCATTCAGCTAGAAACGTAACTTTTGACCCAGAGCTCACTTTCGAACCACATGCACATTACTGGTGTACTGAATCGGGGAAGCTAAAAAAACCACTCCATTCGCTGATCTGAGATTTCCCCTAGGAGTTAGACCAAAGCTTACATCAGAATTGGCAAAAGAGCCCAATTCAGCCAGAAACGTAACGTTTGACCCAGAGCTCACTTTCGAACCACATGCACATGTTACTGTTGTCCTTTGTCGGGAAGCTAAAAAACCACTCCATTCGCTGATCTGAGATTTCCCCGTGGAGTTAGACCAAAGCTTACATCAGAATTGGCAAAAGAGCCCAATTCAGCCAGAAACGTAACGTTTGACCCAGAGCTCACTTTCGAACCACATGCACATGTTACTGTTGTCCCGAGTCGGGGAAGCTAAAAAACCACTCCATTCGCTGATCTGAGCATTTCCCGGGAGTTAGACCTAAGCGTACCTCAGAATTGGCAAAAGAGCCCAAATCAGCCAGAAACGTAACGTTTGACCCAGAGCTCACTTTCGAACCACATGCACATGTTATTGTTGTCCTTTGTTGGGAAGCTAAAAAACCACTCCATTCGCTGATCAGACCAAAGGCCACCTCCCAATTGGCACAGGAACTCAATTAAGCCACAAAAGGGAACTTTTGACAAAGAGCTCGTTTCAACCACATACACATCTTAGTGGTGTCCTGGGTCGGGGAAGCTAAAAAACCACTCCATTCGCTGATCTGAGCATTTCCCGGGGAGTTAGACCTAAGCGTACCTCAGAATTGGCAAAAGAGCCCAAATCAGCCAGAAACGTAACGTTTGACCCAGATCTCACTTTCGAACCACATGAATATGTTATTGTTGTCCTTTGTCGGGAAGCTAAAAAACCACTCCATTCACTGATCTGAGCTATCCCTGAGGAGTTAGACCAAAGCTTACATCAGAATTGGAAAAAGAGCCCAATTCAGCCAGAAACGTCACGTTTGACCCAGAGCTCAGTTTTGAACACGAAACACATATTGGTTATGTCCCATGAGAGGAAAGCTAAAAAACCACTCCATTCGCTGATCTGAACTTTCCCTGAGGAGTTAGACTAAATCGTATCAAAGAATTGGCAAAAAACCTGAATTCAGCCAGAAAACCTAACTTTTGACCCAGAGCTCGTTTCGGAACCACATACACATCTTAGTTGGGTCCTGGGGTCGGGGAAGCTAGAAAACCACTCCATTCGCTGACCTGAATTTTCCCTGAGGAGTTAGACTAAATCGTATCCAAGAATTGGTAAAAAACCTGAATTCAGCCAGAAAACCTAACTTTTGACCCAGAGCTCGTTTCGGAACCACATACACATCTTAGTTGGGTCCTGGGGTCGGGGAAGCTAGAAAACCACTCCATTCGCTGACCTGAATTTTCCCTGAGGAGTTAGACTAAATCGTATCCAAGAATTGGTAAAAAACCTGAATTCAGCCAGAAAACGTTACTTTTGTCCCAGAGCTCAGTTTCGAACACGACAGGAAAGTTAAAAAAACCACTCCATTCGCTGATCTGACCAAAGCTCATCTCCCAATTGGCAAAGGAACTCAATAGAGCCAGAAAAAGGAACTTTTGACACAGAGCTCGTTTCAACCACATACACATCTTAGTGGTGTCTTGGGTCGGGGAAGCAAAAAACCACTCCATTTGCTCATCTGAGGTTTCCCTGAGGAGTTAGACCAAAGCTTATCTCCAAAATGGCAGAGGAACTCAATTAAGCCAGAAAACGTAATTTTTGACCCACAGCTCGGTTTCGAACAACATACACATAGTGGTGTCCTAAATCGGGGAAGCTAAAGAACAATTCCATTCGCTCATCTGAGCTTTCCCTGAAGAGTTAGACCCATGGCAGGAAAGCTAAAAAACCACTCCATTCGCTGATCTGACCAAAGGCCACCTCCCAATTGGCACAGGAACTCAATTAAGCCACAAAAGGGAACTTTTGACACAGAGCTCGTTTCAACCACATACACATCTTAGTGGTGTCCTGGGTCGGGGAAGCTAAAAAACAACTCCATTCGCTGATCTGAGCATTTCCCGGGGAGTTAGACCTAAGCGTACCTCAGAATTGGCAAAAGAGCCCAAATCACCCAGAAACGTAACGTTTGACCCAGAGCTCACTTTCGAACCACATGCACATGTTATTGGTGTCCTATGTCGGGAAGATAATAAACCACTCCATTCGCTGATCTGAGCATTCCCAGGGGAGTTAGACCAAAGCTTACATCAGAATTGGTAAAAGAGCCCAATTCAGCCAGAAACGTAACTTTTGACCCAGAGATCACTTTCGAACCACATGGACATGTTACTGGTGTCCTGAGTCGGGGAAGCTAAAAAACCACTCCATTCGCTGATCTGAGCATTTCCCGGGGAGTTAGACCTAAGCGTACCTCAGAATTGGCAAAAGACCCCAGTTCAGCCAGAAACGTAACTTTTGACCTAGAGCTCACTTTCTGAGCATTCCCTGGGGAGTTAGACCAAAGCTTACATCAGAATTGGCAAAAGAGCCCAATTCAGCCAGAAACGTAACGTTTGACCCAGAGCTCACTTTCGAACCACATGCACATGTTACTGTTGTCCTTTGTCGGGAAGCTAAAAAACCACTCCATTCGCTGATCTGAGATTTCCCCGAGGAGTTAGACCAAAGCTTACATCAGAATTGGCAAAAGAGCCCAATTCAGCCAGAAACGTAACGTTTGACCCAGAGCTCACTTTCGAACCACATGCACATGTTACTGTTGTCCCGAGTCGGGGAAGCTAAAAAACCACTCCATTCGCTGATCTGAGCATTTCCCGGGAGTTAGACCTAAGCGTACCTCAGAATTGGCAAAAGAGCCCAAATCAGCCAGAAACGTCACGTTTGACCCAGAGCTCACCTTCGAACCACATGCAAATGTTATTGTTGTCCTTTGTTGGGAAGCTAAAAAACCACTCCGTTCGCTGATCAGACCAAAGGCCACCTCCCAATTGGCACAGGAACTCAATTAAGCCACAAAAGGGAACTTTTGACAAAGAGCTCGTTTCAACCACATACACATCTTAGTGGTGTCCTGGGTCGGGGAAGCAAAAAACCACTCCATTCGCTGATCTGAGCATTTCCCGGGGAGGTAGACCTAAGCGTACCTCAGAATTGGCAAAAGAGCCCAAATCACCCAGAAACTTCACGTTTGACCCAGAGCTCACTTTCGAACCACATGCACATGTTATTGGTGTCCTATGTCGGAAAGCTAATAAACCACTCCATTCGCTGATCTGAGCATTCCCAGGGGAGTTAGACCAAAGCTTACATCAGAATTGGCAAAAGAGCCCAATTCAGCCAGAAACGTAACTTTTGACCCATCACTTTCGAACCACATGGACATGTTACTGGGGTCCTGAGTCGGGGAAGCTAAAAAACCACTCCATTCGCTGATCTGAGCATTTCCCGGGGAGTTAGACCTAAGCGTACCTCAGAATTGGCAAAAGACCCCAGTTCAGCCAGAAACGTAACTTTTGACCTAGAGCTCACTTTCTGAGCATTCCCTGGGGAGTTAGACCAAAGCTTACATAAGAATTGGCAAAAGAGCCCAATTCTGCCAGAAACGTAACGTTTGACCCAGAGCTCACTTTCGAACCACATGCACATGTTACTGTTGTCCTTTGTCGGGAAGCTAAAAAACCACTCCATTCGCTGATCTGAGATTTCCCCGAGGAGTTAGACCAAAGCTTACATCAGAATTGGCAAAAGAGCCCAATTCAGCCAGAAACGTAACGTTTGACCCAGAGCTCACTTTCGAACCACATGCACATGTTATTGTTGTCCTTTGTCGGGAAGCTAAAGAACCACTCCATTCACTGATCTGAGCTATCCCTGAGGAGTTAGACCAAAGCTTACATCAGAATTGGCAAAAGAGCCCAATTCAGCCAGAAACGTAACATTTTACACCGAGCTCAATTTCGAATGACATGCATATGTTAGTGGTCTCCTGAGTCGGGGAAGCTAAAAAACCACTCCATTCGCTGATCTGAGCATTTCCCGGGGAGTTAGACCTAAGCGTACCTCAGAATTGGCAAAAGAGCCCAAATCAGCCAGAAACTTCACGTTTGACCCAGAGCTCACTTTCGAACCACATGCACATGTTATTGGTGTCCTATGTCGCGAAGCTAATAAACCACTTCATTCTCTGATCTGAGCATTCCCCGAGGAGTTAGACCAAAGCTTACATCAGAATTGGCAAAAGAGCCCAATTCAGCCAGAAACGTAACGTTTTTGACCCAGAGCTCGGTTTCGAACAACATACACATAGTGGTGTCCTAAATCGGGGAAGCTAAAGAACAATTCCATTCGCTCATCTGAGCTTTCCCTGAAGAGTTAGACCCATGACAGGAAAGCTAAAAAACCACTCCATTCGCTGATCTGACCAAAGGACACCTCCCAATTGGCACAGGAACTCAATTAAGCCACAAAAGGGAACTTTTGACACAGCTCGTTTCAACCACATACACATCTTAGTGGTGTCCTGGGTCGGGGAAGCTAAAAAACCACTCCATTCGCTGATCTGAGCATTTCCCGGGGAGTTAGACCTAAGCTTATCTCCAAAATGGCAAAGGAACTCAATTAAGCCAGAAAACGTAATTTTTGACCCAGAGCTCGGTTTCGAACAACATACACATAGTGGTGTCCTAAATCGGGGAAGCTAAAGAACAATTCCATTCGCTCATCTGAGCTTTCCCTGAAGAGTTAGACCCATGACAGGAAAGCTAAAAAACCACTCTATTCGCTGATCTGACCAAAGGACACCTCCCAATTGGCACAGGAACTCAATTAAGCCACAAAAGGGAACTTTTGACACAGAGCTCACTTTCTGAGCATTCCCTGGGGAGTTAGACCAAAGCTTACATCAGAATTGGCAGAAGAGCCCATTCAGCTAGAAACGTAACTTTTGACCCAGAGCTCACTTTCGAACCACATGCACGTTACTGGTGTACTAAATCGGGGAAGCTAAAAAAACCACTCCATTCGCTGATCTGAGATTTCCCCGAGGAGTTAGACCAAAGCTTACATCAGAATTGGCAAAAGAGCCCAATTCAGCCAGAAACGTAACGTTTGACCCAGAGCTCACTTTCGAACCACATGGACATGTTACTGTTGACCTTTGTCGGGAAGCTAAAAAACCACTCCATTCGCTGATCTGAACTTTCCCTGAGGAGTTAGACTAAATCGTGTCCAAGAATTGGTAAAAAACCTGAATTCAGCCCGAAAACGTTACTTTTGTCCCAGAGCTCAGTTTCGAACACGACAGGAAAGTTAAAAAAACCACTCCATTCGCTGATCTGACCAAAGCTCATCTCCTAATTGGCAAAGGAACTCAATACAGCCAGAAAAAGGAACTTTTGACACAGAGCTCATTTCAACCACATACACATCTTAGTGGTGTCCTTTGTCGGGAAGCTAAAAAACAACTCCATTCGCTGATCTGAGCATTTCCCGGGGAGTTAGACCTAAGCGTACCTCAGAATTGGCAAAAGAGCCCAAATCACCCAGAAACGTAACGTTTGACCCAGAGCTCACTTTCGAACCACATGCACATGTTATTGGTGTCCTATGTCGGGAAGATAATAAACCACTCCATTCGCTGATCTGAGCATTCCCAGGGGAGTTAGACCAAAGCTTACATCAGAATTGGTAAAAGAGCCCAATTCAGCCAGAAACGTAACTTTTGACCCAGAGATCACTTTCGAACCACATGGACATGTTACTGGTGTCCTAAGTCGGGGAAGCTAAAAAAACCACTCCATTCGCTGATCTGAGCATTTCCCGGGGAGTTAGACCTAAGCGTACCTCAGAATTGGCAAAAGACCCCAGTTCAGCCAGAAACGTAACTTTTGACCTAGAGCTCACTTTCTGAGCATTCCCTGGGGAGTTAGACCAAAGCTTACATCAGAATTGGCAAAAGAGCCCAATTCAGCCAGAAACGTAACGTTTGACCCAGAGCTCACTTTCGAACCACATGCACATGTTACTGTTGTCCTTTGTCGGGAAGCTAAAAAACCACTCCATTCGCTGATCTGAGATTTCCCCGAGGAGTTAGACCAAAGCTTACATCAGAATTGGCAAAAGAGCCCAATTCAGCCAGAAACGTAACGTTTGACCCAGAGCTCACTTTCGAACCACATGCACATGTTACTGTTGTCCCGAGTCGGGGAAGCTAAAAAACCACTCCATTCGCTGATCTGAGCATTTCCCGGGAGTTAGACCTAAGCGTACCTCAGAATTGGCAAAAGAGCCCAAATCAGCCAGAAACGTCACGTTTGACCCAGAGCTCACCTTCGAACCACATGCAAATGTTATTGTTGTCCTTTGTTGGGAAGCTAAAAAACCACTCCATTCGCTGATCAGACCAAAGGCCACCTCCCAATTGGCACAGGAACTCAATTAAGCCACAAAAGGGAACTTTTGACAAAGAGCTCGTTTCAACCACATACACATCTTAGTGGTGTCCTGGGTCGGGGAAGCAAAAAACCACTCCATTCGCTGATCTGAGCATTTCCCGGGGAGGTAGACCTAAGCGTACCTCAGAATTGGCAAAAGAGCCCAAATCACCCAGAAACTTCACGTTTGACCCAGAGCTCACTTTCGAACCACATGCACATGTTATTGGTGTCCTATGTCGGAAAGCTAATAAACCACTCCATTCGCTGATCTGAGCATTCCCAGGGGAGTTAGACCAAAGCTTACATCAGAATTGGCAAAAGAGCCCAATTCAGCCAGAAACGTAACTTTTGACCCATCACTTTCGAACCACATGGACATGTTACTGGGGTCCTGAGTCGGGGAAGCTAAAAAACCACTCCATTCGCTGATCTGAGCATTTCCCGGGGAGTTAGACCTAAGCGTACCTCAGAATTGGCAAAAGACCCCAGTTCAGCCAGAAACGTAACTTTTGACCTAGAGCTCACTTTCTGAGCATTCCCTGGGGAGTTAGACCAAAGCTTACATAAGAATTGGCAAAAGAGCCCAATTCAGCCAGAAACGTAACGTTTGACCCAGAGCTCACTTTCGAACCACATGCACATGTTACTGTTGTCCTTTGTCGGGAAGCTAAAAAACCACTCCATTCGCTGATCTGAGATTTCCCCGAGGAGTTAGACCAAAGCTTACATCAGAATTGGCAAAAGAGCCCAATTCAGCCAGAAACGTAACGTTTGACCCAGAGCTCACTTTCGAACCACATGCACATGTTATTGTTGTCCTTTGTCGGGAAGCTAAAGAACCACTCCATTCACTGATCTGAGCTATCCCTGAGGAGTTAGACCAAAGCTTACATCAGAATTGGCAAAAGAGCCCAATTCAGCCAGAAACGTAACATTTTACACCGAGCTCAATTTCGAATGACATGCATATGTTAGTGGTCTCCTGAGTCGGGGAAGCTAAAAAACCACTCCATTCGCTGATCTGAGCATTTCCCGGGGAGTTAGACCTAAGCGTACCTCAGAATTGGCAAAAGAGCCCAAATCAGCCAGAAACTTCACGTTTGACCCAGAGCTCACTTTCGAACCACATGCACATGTTATTGGTGTCCTATGTCGCGAAGCTAATAAACCACTTCATTCTCTGATCTGAGCATTCCCCGAGGAGTTAGACCAAAGCTTACATCAGAATTGGCAAAAGAGCCCAATTCAGCCAGAAACGTCACGTTTGACCCAGAGCTCAGTTTCGAACAGGAAACACATATTGGTTATGTCCCATGAGAGGAAAGCTAAAAAACCACTCCATTCGCTGATCTGAACTTTCCCTGAGGAGTTAGACTAAATCGTATCTCAGAATTGGCAAAAAACCTGAATTCAGCCAGAAAACCTAACTTTTGACCCAGAGCTCGTTTCGGAACCACATACACATCTTAGTTGGGTCCTGGGGTCGGGGAAGCTAGAAAACCACTCCATTCGCTGACCTGAATTTTCCCTGAGGAGTTAGACTAAATCGTATCCAAGAATTGTTAAAAAACCTGAATTCAGCCAGAAAACCTAACTTTTGACACAGAGCTCAGTTTCGAACACGACAGGAAAGTTAAAAAAACCACTCCATTCGCTGATCTGAACAAAGCTCATCTCCTAATTGGCAAAGGAACTCAATACAGCCAGAAAAAGGAACTTTTGACACAGAGCTCGTTTCAACCACATACACATCTTAGTGGTGTCCTTTGTCGGGAAGCTAAAAAACCACTCCATTCGCTAATCTGAGCATTTCCCGGGGAGTTAGACCTAAGCGTACCTCAGAATTGGCAAAAGAGCCCAAATCAGCCAGAAACGTAACATTTTACACCGAGCTCAATTTCGAATGACATGCATATGTTAGTGGTCTCCTGAGTCGGGGAAGCAAAAAACCACTCCATTCGCTCATCTGAGGTTTCCCTGAGGAGTTAGACCAAAGCTTATCTCCAAAATGGCAAAGGAACTCAATTAAGCCAGAAAACGTAATTTTTGACCCAGAGCTCGGTTTCGAACAACATACACATAGTGGTGTCCTAAATCGGGGAAGCTAAAGAACAATTCCATTCGCTCATCTGAGCTTTCCCTGAAGAGTTAGACCCATGACAGGAAAGCTAAAAAACCACTCCATTCGCTGATCTGACCAAAGGACACCTCCCAATTGGCACAGGAACTCAATTAAGCCACAAAAGGGAACTTTTGACACAGCTCGTTTCAACCACATACACATCTTAGTGGTGTCCTGGGTCGGGGAAGCTAAAAAACCACTCCATTCGCTGATCTGAGCATTTCCCGGGGAGTTAGACCTAAGCTTATCTCCAAAATGGCAAAGGAACTCAATTAAGCCAGAAAACGTAATTTTTGACCCAGAGCTCGGTTTCGAACAACATACACATAGTGGTGTCCTAAATCGGGGAAGCTAAAGAACAATTCCATTCGCTCATCTGAGCTTTCCCTGAAGAGTTAGACCCATGACAGGAAAGCTAAAAAACCACTCCATTCGCTGATCTGACCAAAGGACACCTCCCAATTGGCACAGGAACTCAATTAAGCCACAAAAGGGAACTTTTGACACAGAGCTCGTTTCAACCACATACACATCTTAGTGGTGTCCTGGGTCGGGGAAGCTAAAAAACCACTCCATTCGCTGATCTGAGCATTTCCCGGGGAGTTAGACATAAGCGTACCTCAGAATTGGCAAAATAGCCCAAATCAGCCAGAAACTTCACGTTTGACCCAGAGCTCACTTTCGAACCACATGCACATGTTATTGGTGTCCCATGTCGGGAAGCTAATAAACCACTCCATTCGCTGATCTGAGCATTCCCAGGGGAGTTAGACCAAAGCTTATATCAGAATTGGCAAAAGAGCCCAATTCAGCCAGAAACGTAACTTTTGACCCAGAGATCACTTTCGAACCACATGGACATGTTACTGGTGTCCTGAGTCGGGGAAGCTAAAAAAACCACTCATTCGCTGATCTGAGCATTTCCCGGGGAGTTAGACCTAAGCGTACCTCAGAATTAGCAAAAGACCCCAGTTCAGCCAGAAACGTAACTTTTGACCTAGAGCTCACTTTCTGAGCATTCCCTGGGGAGTTAGACCAAAGCTTACATCAGAATTGGCAGAAGAGCCCATTCAGCTAGAAACGTAACTTTTGACCCAGAGCTCACTTTCGAACCACATGCACGTTACTGGTGTACTAAATCGGGGAAGCTAAAAAAACCACTCCATTCGCTGATCTGAGATTTCCCCGAGGAGTTAGACCAAAGCTTACATCAGAATTGGCAAAAGAGCCCAATTCAGCCAGAAACGTAACGTTTGACCCAGAGCTCACTTTCGAACCACATGGACATGTTACTGTTGACCTTTGTCGGGAAGCTAAAAAACCACTCCATTCGCTGATCTGAACTTTCCCTGAGGAGTTAGACTAAATCGTGTCCAAGAATTGGTAAAAAACCTGAATTCAGCCCGAAAACGTTACTTTTGTCCCAGAGCTCAGTTTCGAACACGACAGGAAAGTTAAAAAAACCACTCCATTCGCTGATCTGACCAAAGCTCATCTCCTAATTGGCAAAGGAACTCAATACAGCCAGAAAAAGGAACTTTTGACACAGAGCTCATTTCAACCACATACACATCTTAGTGGTGTCCTTTGTCGGGAAGCTAAAAAACCACTCCATTCGCTAATCTGAGCATTTCCCGGGGAGTTAGACCTAAGCGTACCTCAGAATTGGCAAAAGAGCCCAAATCAGCCAGAAACGTAACGTTTGACCCAGAGCTCACATTCGAACCACTTGCACATGTTATTGGTGTCCTATGTCGGGAAGCTAATAAACCATTCGCTGATCTGAGCATTCCCAGGGGAGTTAGACCAAAGCTTACATCAGAATTGGCAAAAGAGCCCAATTCAGCCAGAAACGTAACTTTTGACCCAGAGATCACTATCGAACCACATGGACATGTTACTGGTGTCCTGAGTCGGGGAAGCTAAAAAACCACTCCATTCGCTGATCTGAGCATTTCCCGGGGAGTTAGACCTAAGCGTACCTCAGAATTGGCAAAAGACCCCAGTTCAGCCAGAAACGTAACTTTTGACCTAGAGCTCACTTTCTGAGCATTCCCTGGGGAGTTAGACCAAAGCTTACATAAGAATTGGCAAAAGAGCCCAATTCAGCCAGAAACGTAACGTTTGACCCAGAGCTCACTTTCGAACCACATGCACATGTTACTGTTGTCCTTTGTCGGGAAGCTAAAAAACCACTCCATTCGCTGATCTGAGATTTCCCCGAGGAGTTAGACCAAAGCTTACATCAGAATTGGCAAAAGAGCCCAATTCAGCCGGAAACGTAACGTTTGACCCAGAGCTCACTTTCGAACCACATGCACATGTTACTGTTGTCCCGAGTCGGGGAAGCTAAAAAACCATTCGCTGATCTGAGCATTTCCCGGGGAGTTAGACCTAAGCGTACCTCAGAATTGGCAAAAGAGCCCAAATCAGCCAGAAACGTAACGTTTGACCCAGAGCTCACTTTCGAACCACATGCACATGTTATTGTTGTCCTTTGTCGGGAAGCTAAAAAACCACTCCATTCACTGATCTGAGCTATCCCTGAGGAGTTAGACCAAAGCTTACATCAGAATTGGCAAAAGAGCCAAATTCAGCCAGAAATGTGACATTTTACACCGAGCTGAATTTCGAATGACATGCATATGTTAGTGGTCTCCTGAGTCGGGGAAGCTAAAAAACCACTCCATTCGCTGATCTGAGCATTTCCCGGGGAGTTAGACCTAAGCGTACCTCAGAATTGTCAAAAGAGCCCAAATCAGCCAGAAACTTCACGTTTGACCCAGAGCTCACTTTCGAACCACATGCACATGTTATTGGTGTCCTAGGTCGGGAAGATAATAAACCACTTCATTCTCTTATCTGAGCATTCCCCGAGGAGTTAGACCAAAGCTTACATCAGAATTGGCAAAAGAGCCCAATTCAGCCAGAAACGTCACGTTTGACCCAGAGCTCAGTTTCGAACAGGAAACACATATTGGTTATGTCCCATGAGAGGAAAGCTAAAAAACCACTCCATTCGCTGATCTGAACTTTCCCTGAGGAGTTAGACTAAATCGTATCTCAGAATTGGCAAAAAACCTGAATTCAGCCAGAAAACCTAACTTTTGACCCAGAGCTCGTTTCGGAACCACATACACATCTTAGTTGGGTCCTGGGGTCGGGGAAGCTAGAAAACCACTCCATTCGCTGACCTGAATTTTCCCTGAGGAGTTAGACTAAATCGTATCCAAGAATTGTTAAAAAACCTGAATTCAGCCAGAAAACGTTACTTTTGTCCCAGAGCTCAGTTTCGAACACGACAGGAAAGTTAAAAAAAACCACTCCATTCGCTGATCTGAGCATTTCCCGGGGAGTTAGACCTAAGCGTACCTCAGAATTGGCAAAAGAGCCCAAATCAGCCAGAAACGTCACGTTTGACCCAGAGCTCAGTTTCGAACACGAAACACATATTGGTTATGTCCCATGACAGGAAAGCTAAAAAACCACTCCATTCGCTGATCTGAACTTTCCCTGAGGAGTTAGACTAAATCGTATCTCAGAATTGGCAAAAAACCTGAATTCAGCCAGAAAACCTAACTTTTGACCCAGATCTCAGTTTCGAACACGACAGGAAAGTTAAAAAAACCACTCCATTCGCTGATCTGACCAAAGCTCATCTCCCAATTGGCAAAGGAACTCAATAGAGCCAGAAAAAGGAACTTTTGACACAGAGCTCGTTTCAACCACATACACATCTTAGTGGTGTCCTGGGTCGGGGAAGCAAAAAACCACTCCATTCGCTCATCTGAGGTTTCCCTGAGGAGTTAGACCAAAGCTTATCTCCAAAATGGCAAAGGAACTCAATTAAGCCAGAAAACGTAATTTTTGACCCAGAGCTCTGTTTCGAACAACATACACATAGTGGTGTCCTAAATCGGGGAAGCTAAAGAACAATTCCATTCGCTCATCTGAGCTTTCCCTGAAGAGTTAGACCCATGACAGGAAAGCTAAAAAACCACTCCATTCGCTGATCTGAGCATTTCCCGGGGAGTTAGACCTAAGCGTACCTCAGAATTGTCAAAAGAGCCCAAATCAGCCAGAAACTTCACGTTTGACCCAGAGCTCACTTTCGAACCACATGGACATGTTATTGGTGTCCTATGTCGGGAAGCTAATAAACCACTCCATTCGCTGATCTGAGCATTCCCAGGGGAGTTAGACCAAAGCTTACATCAGAATTGGCAAAAGAGCCCAATTCAGCCAGAAACGTAACTTTTGACCCATCACTTTCGAACCACATGGACATGTTACTGGGGTCCTGAGTCGGGGAAGCTAAAAAACCACTCCATTCGCTGATCTGAGCATTTCCCGGGGAGTTAGACCTAAGCGTACCTCAGAATTGTCAAAAGAGCCCAAATCAGCCAGAAACTTCACGTTTGACCCAGAGCTCACTTTCGAACCACATGGACATGTTATTGGTGTCCTATGTCGGGAAGCTAATAAACCACTCCATTCACTGATCTGAGCTATCCCTGAGGAGTTAGACCAAAGCTTACATCAGAATTGGCAAAAGAGCCAAATTCAGCCAGAAATGTGACATTTTACACCGAGCTGAATTTCGAATGACATGCATATGTTAGTGGTCTCCTGAGTCGGGGATGCTAAAAAACCACTCCATTCGCTGATCTGAGCATTTCCCGGGGAGTTAGACCTAAGCGTACCTCAGAATTGTCAAAAGAGCCCAAATCAGCCAGAAACTTCACGTTTGACCCAGAGCTCACTTTCGAACCACATGCACATGTTATTGGTGTCCTAGGTCGGGAAGATAATAAACCACTTCATTCTCTGATCTGAGCATTCCCCGAGGAGTTAGACCAAAGCTTACATCAGAATTGGCAAAAGAGCCCAATTCAGCCAGAAACGTCACGTTTGACCCAGAGCTCAGTTTCGAACAGGAAACACATATTAGTTATGTCCCATGAGAGGAAAGCTAAAAAACCACTCCATTCGCTGATCTGAACTTTCCCTGAGGAGTTAGACTAAATCGTATCTCAGAATTGGCAAAAAACCTGAATTCAGCCAGAAAACCTAACTTTTGACCCAGAGCTCGTTTCGGAACCACATACACATATTAGTTGGGTCCTGGGGTCGGGGAAGCTAGAAAACCACTCCATTCGCTGACCTGAATTTTCCCTGAGGAGTTAGACTAAATCGTATCCAAGAATTGTTAAAAAACCTGAATTCAGCCAGAAAACGTTACTTTTGTCCCAGAGCTCAGTTTCGAACACGACAGGAAAGTTAAAAAAAACCACTCCATTCGCTGATCTGAGCATTTCCCGGGGAGTTAGACCTAAGCGTACCTCAGAATTGGCAAAAGAGCCCAAATCAGCCAGAAACGTCACGTTTGACCCAGAGCTCAGTTTCGAACACGAAACACATATTGGTTATGTCCCATGACAGGAAAGCTAAAAAACCACTCCATTCGCTGATCTGAACTTTCCCTGAGGAGTTAGACTAAATCGTATCTCAGAATTGGCAAAAAACCTGAATTCAGCCAGAAAACCTAACTTTTGACCCAGATCTCAGTTTCGAACACGACAGGAAAGTTAAAAAAACCACTCCATTCGCTGATCTGACCAAAGCTCATCTCCCAATTGGCAAAGGAACTCAATAGAGCCAGAAAAAGGAACTTTTGACACAGAGCTCGTTTCAACCACATACACATCTTAGTGGTGTCCTGGGTCGGGGAAGCAAAAAACCACTCCATTCGCTCATCTGAGGTTTCCCTGAGGAGTTAGACCAAAGCTTATCTCCAAAATGGCAAAGGAACTCAATTAAGCCAGAAAACGTAATTTTTGACCCAGAGCTCTGTTTCGAACAACATACACATAGTGGTGTCCTAAATCGGGGAAGCTAAAGAACAATTCCATTCGCTCATCTGAGCTTTCCCTGAAGAGTTAGACCCATGACAGGAAAGCTAAAAAACCACTCCATTCACTGATCTGAGCATTTCCCGGGGAGTTAGACCTAAGCGTACCTCAGAATTGTCAAAAGAGCCCAAATCAGCCAGAAACTTCACGTTTGACCCAGAGCTCACTTTCGAACCAAATGGACATGTTATTGGTGTCCTATGTCGGGAAGCTAATAAACCACTCCATTCGCTGATCTGAGCATTCCCAGGGGAGTTAGACCAAAGCTTACATCAGAATTGGCAAAAGAGCCCAATTCAGCCAGAAACGTAACTTTTGACCCATCACTTTCGAACCACATGGACATGTTACTGGGGTCCTGAGTCGGGGAAGCTAAAAAACCACTCCATTCGCTGATCTGAGCATTTCCCGGGGAGTTAGACCTAAGCGTACCTCAGAATTGTCAAAAGAGCCCAAATCAGCCAGAAACTTCACGTTTGACCCAGAGCTCACTTTCGAACCACATGGACATGTTATTGGTGTCCTATGTCGGGAAGCTAATAAACCACTCCATTCGCTGATCTGAGCATTCCCAGGGGAGTTAGACCAAAGCTTACATCAGAATTGGCAAAAGAGCCCAATTCAGCCAGAAACGTAACTTTTGACCCATCACTTTCGAACCACATGGACATGTTACTGGGGTCCTGAGTCGGGGAAGCTAAAAAACCACTCCATTCGCTGATCTGAGCATTTCCCGGGGAGTTAGACCTAAGCGTACCTCAGAATTGTCAAAAGAGCCCAAATCAGCCAGAAACTTCACGTTTGACCCAGAGCTCACTTTCGAACCACATGGACATGTTATTGGTGTCCTATGTCGGGAAGCTAATAAACCACTCCATTCACTGATCTGAGCTATCCCTGAGGAGTTAGACCAAAGCTTACATCAGAATTGGCAAAAGAGCCAAATTCAGCCAGAAATGTGACATTTTACACCGAGCTGAATTTCGAATGACATGCATATGTTAGTGGTCTCCTGAGTCGGGGATGCTAAAAAACCACTCCATTCGCTGATCTGAGCATTTCCCGGGGAGTTAGACCTAAGCGTACCTCAGAATTGTCAAAAGAGCCCAAATCAGCCAGAAACTTCACGTTTGACCCAGAGCTCACTTTCGAACCACATGCACATGTTATTGGTGTCCTAGGTCGGGAAGATAATAAACCACTTCATTCTCTGATCTGAGCATTCCCCGAGGAGTTAGACCAAAGCTTACATCAGAATTGGCAAAAGAGCCCAATTCAGCCAGAAACGTCACGTTTGACCCAGAGCTCAGTTTCGAACAGGAAACACATATTAGTTATGTCCCATGAGAGGAAAGCTAAAAAACCACTCCATTCGCTGATCTGAACTTTCCCTGAGGAGTTAGACTAAATCGTATCTCAGAATTGGCAAAAAACCTGAATTCAGCCAGAAAACCTAACTTTTGACCCAGAGCTCGTTTCGGAACCACATACACATATTAGTTGGGTCCTGGGGTCGGGGAAGCTAGAAAACCACTCCATTCGCTGACCTGAATTTTCCCTGAGGAGTTAGACTAAATCGTATCCAAGAATTGTTAAAAAACCTGAATTCAGCCAGAAAACGTTACTTTTGTCCCAGAGCTCAGTTTCGAACACGACAGGAAAGTTAAAAAAAACCACTCCATTCGCTGATCTGAGCATTTCCCGGGGAGTTAGACCTAAGCGTACCTCAGAATTGGCAAAAGAGCCCAAATCAGCCAGAAACGTCACGTTTGACCCAGAGCTCAGTTTCGAACACGAAACACATATTGGTTATGTCCCATGACAGGAAAGCTAAAAAACCACTCCATTCGCTGATCTGAACTTTCCCTGAGGAGTTAGACTAAATCGTATCTCAGAATTGGCAAAAAACCTGAATTCAGCCAGAAAACCTAACTTTTGACCCAGATCTCAGTTTCGAACACGACAGGAAAGTTAAAAAAACCACTCCATTCGCTGATCTGACCAAAGCTCATCTCCCAATTGGCAAAGGAACTCAATAGAGCCAGAAAAAGGAACTTTTGACACAGAGCTCGTTTCAACCACATACACATCTTAGTGGTGTCCTGGGTCGGGGAAGCAAAAAACCACTCCATTCGCTCATCTGAGGTTTCCCTGAGGAGTTAGACCAAAGCTTATCTCCAAAATGGCAAAGGAACTCAATTAAGCCAGAAAACGTAATTTTTGACCCAGAGCTCTGTTTCGAACAACATACACATAGTGGTGTCCTAAATCGGGGAAGCTAAAGAACAATTCCATTCGCTCATCTGAGCTTTCCCTGAAGAGTTAGACCCATGACAGGAAAGCTAAAAAACCACTCCATTCGCTGATCTGAGCATTTCCCGGGGAGTTAGACCTAAGCGTACCTCAGAATTGTCAAAAGAGCCCAAATCAGCCAGAAACTTCACGTTTGACCCAGAGCTCACTTTCGAACCACATGGACATGTTATTGGTGTCCTATGTCGGGAAGCTAATAAACCACTCCATTCGCTGATCTGAGCATTCCCAGGGGAGTTAGACCAAAGCTTACATCAGAATTGGCAAAAGAGCCCAATTCAGCCAGAAACGTAACTTTTGACCCATCACTTTCGAACCACATGGACATGTTACTGGGGTCCTGAGTCGGGGAAGCTAAAAAACCACTCCATTCGCTGATCTGAGCATTTCCCGGGGAGTTAGACCTAAGCGTACCTCAGAATTGTCAAAAGAGCCCAAATCAGCCAGAAACTTCACGTTTGACCCAGAGCTCACTTTCGAACCACATGGACATGTTATTGGTGTCCTATGTCGGGAAGCTAATAAACCACTCCATTCGCTGATCTGAGCATTCCCAGGGGAGTTAGACCAAAGCTTACATCAGAATTGGCAAAAGAGCCCAATTCAGCCAGAAACGTAACTTTTGACCCATCACTTTCGAACCACATGGACATGTTACTGGGGTCCTGAGTCGGGGAAGCTAAAAAACCACTCCATTCGCTGATCTGAGCATTTCCCGGGGAGTTAGACCTAAGCGTACCTCAGAATTGGCAAAAGACCCCAGTTCAGCCAGAAACGTAAATTTTGACCTAGAGCTCACTTTCTGAGCATTCCCTGGGGAGTTAGACCAAAGCTTACATAAGAATTGGCAAAAGAGCCCAATTCAGCCAGAAACGTAACGTTTGACCCAGAGCTCACTTTCGAACCACATGCACATGTTACTGTTGTCCTTTGTCAGGAAGCTAAAAAACCACTCCATTCGCTGATCTGAGATTTCCCCGAGGAGTTAGACCAAAGCTTACGTCAGAATTGGCAAAAGAGCCCAAATCAGCCAGAAACGTAACGTTTGACCCAGAGCTCACTTTCGAACCACATGCACATGTTATTGTTGTCCTTTGTCGGGAAGCTAAAGAACCACTCCATTCACTGATCTGAGCTATCCCTGAGGAGTTAGACCAAAGCTTACATCAGAATTGGCAAAAGAGCCCAATTCAGCCAGAAACGTAACATTTTACACCGAGCTCAATTTCGAATGACATGCATATGTTAGTGGTCTCCTGAGTCGGGGAAGCAAAAAAACACTCCATTCGCTCATCTGAGGTTTCCCTGCAGAGTTAGACCAAAGCTTATCTCCAAAATGGCAAAGGAACTCAATTAAGCCAGAAAACGTAATTTTTGACCCAGAGCTCGGTTTCGAACAACATACACATAGTGGTGTCCTAAATCGGGGAAGCTAAAGAACAATTCCATTCGCTCATCTGAGCTTTCCCTGAAGAGTTAGACCCATGACAGGAAAGCTAAAAAACCACTCCATTCGCTGATCTGACCAAAGGACACCTCCCAATTGGCACAGGAACTCAATTAAGCCACAAAAGGGAACTTTTGACACAGAGCTCGTTTCAACCACATACACATCTTAGTGGTGTCCTGGGTCGGGGAAGCTAAAAAACCACTCCATTCGCTGATCTGAGCATTTCCCGGGGAGTTAGACATAAGCGTACCTCAGAATTGGCAAAAGAGCCCAAATCAGCCAGAAACTTCACGTTTGACCCAGAGCTCACTTTCGAACCACATGCACATGTTATTGGTGTCCCATCTCGGGAAGCTAATAAACCACTCCATTCGCTGATCTGAGCATTCCCAGGGGAGTTAGACCAAAGCTTACATCAGAATTGGCAAAAGAGCCCAATTCAGCCAGAAACGTAACTTTTGACCCAGAGATCACTTTCGAACCACATGGACATGTTACTGGGGTCCTGAGTCGGGGAAGCAAAAAAAGCACTCCATTCGCTGATCTGAGCATTTCCCGGGGAGTTAGACCTAAGCGTACCTCAGAATTGGCAAAACACCCCAGTTCAGCCAGAAACGTAACTTTTGACCTAGAGCTCACTTTCTGAGCATTCCCTGGGGAGTTAGACCAAAGCATACATCAGAATTGGCAGAAGAGCCCAATTCAGCTAGAAACGTAACTTTTGACCCAGAGCTCACTTTCGAACCACATGCACGTTACTGGTGTCCTGAATCGGGGAAGCTAAAAAAACCACTCTATTCGCTGATCTGAGATTTCCCCGAGGAGTTAGACCAAAGCTTACATCAGTATTGGCAAAAGAGCCCAATTCAGCCAGAAACGTAACGTTTGACCCAGAGCTCACTTTCGAACCACATGCACATGTTACTGTTGTCCTTTGTCGGGAAGCTAAAAAACCACTCCATTCGCTGATCTGATCTTTCCATGAGGAGTTAGACCAAAGCGTACCTCAGAATTGGCAAAAGAGTCCAATTCAGCCAGAAACGTAACTTTTGACCCAGAGCTCACTTTCGAACCACATTCACATGTTACTGGTGTCCTGAGTGGGGGAAGCTAAAAAACCACTCCATTCACTGATCTGAACTTTCCCCGAGGAGTTAGATCAAAGTATATATCAGAATTGGCAAAAGAGCCCAATTCAGCCAGAAACGTAACTTTTGACACAGAGCTCGGTTCCGAGCCACATACACATCTTAGTGGTTTCTTTGGTCGGGGAAGTGAAAAACCACACCATTCGCTGATCTGAGATTTCCCTGAAGATTTAGACCAAAGCTTATCTCCCATATGTCAAAGGAACTCTATTCAGCCAGAAAACGTAACTTTTGACCCAGAGCTCAGTTTAGAACACGACAGGAAAGCTAAAAAACCACTCCATTCGCTGATCTGACCAAAGCTCATCTCCCAAACGCAAAGGAACTCAATACAGCCAGAAAAAGGAACTTTTGACCCAGAGCTCGTTTCAACCACCTACACATCTTAGTGGTGTCCTGGGTCGGGGAAGCTAAAAAACCACCCCATTCGCTGATCTGAGATTTCCCCGAGGAGTTAGACCAAAGCTTACATCAGAATTGGCAAAAGAGCCCAATTCAGCCAGAAATGTCACGTTTGACCCAGAGCTCAGTTTCGAACACGAAACACATATTGGTTATGTCCCATGACAGGAAAGCTCCATTCGCTGATCTGAACTTTCCCTGAGGAGTTAGACTAAATAGTATCCCAGAATTGGCAAAAAAACTGAATTCAGCCAGAAAACCTAACTTTTGACCCAGAGCTCATTTCGGAACCACATAGACATCTTAGTTGGGTCCTGGGTCGGGGAAGCTAGAAAACCACTCCATTCGCTGACCTGAATTTTCCCTGAGGAGTTCGACTAAATCGTATCCAAGAATTGGTAAAAAACCTGAATTCAGCCAGAAAACGTTACTTTTGTCCTAGAGCTCAGTTTCGAACACGACAGGAAAGTTAAAAAAACCACTCCATTCGCTGATCTGACCAAAGCTCATCTCCCAATTGGCAAAGGAACTCAATACAGCCAGAAAAAGGAACTTTTGACACAGAGCTCGTTTCAACCACATACACATCTTAGTGGTGTCCTGGGTCGGGGAAGCTAAAAAACCACTCCATTCGCTCATCTGAACTTTCCCTGAGGAGTTAGACCAAAGCTTATCTCCAAAATGGCAAAGGAACTCAATTAAGCCAGAAAACGTAATTTTTGACCCAGAGCTCGGTTTCGAACAACATACACATAGTGGTGTCCTAAATCGGGGAAGCTAAAGAACAATGCCATTCGCTCATCTGAGCTTTCCCTGAAGAGTTAGACCCATGACAGGAAAGCTAAAAAACCACTCCATTCGCTGATCTGACCAAAGGCCACCATAGGAACTCAATTAAGCCACAAAAGGGAACTTTTGATCCAGAGCTCGTTTCAACCACATACACATCTTAGTCCTGGGTCGGGGAAGCTAAAAAACCTCTCCATTCGCTGATCTGAGATTTCCCCGAGGAGTTAGACCAAAGCTTACATCAGAATTGGCAAAAGAGCCCAATTCAGCCAGAAACGTAACTTTTGACCCAGAGCTCACTTTCGAACCACATGGACATGTTACTGGTGTCCTGAGTCGGGGAAGCTAAAAAACCACTCCATTCGCTGATCTGAGCATTTCCCGGGGAGTTAGACCTAAGCGTACCTCAGAATTGGCAAAAGAGCCCAAATCAGCCAGAAACTTCACGTTTGACCCAGAGCTCACTTTCGAACCACATGCACATGTTATTGGTGTCCTATGTCGGGAAGCTAAAAAACCACTCCATTCACTGATCTGAGCATTCCCAGGGGAGTTAGACCAAAGCTTACATCAGAATTGGCAAAAGAGGCCAATTCAGCCAGAAACGTAACTTTTGACCCAGAGCTCACTTTCAAACCACATGGAAATGTTACTGGTGTCCTGTCGGGGAAGCTAAAAAACCACTCCATTCGCTGATCTGAGCATTTCCCGGGGAGTTAGACCAAAGCTTACATCAGTATTGGCAAAAGAGCCCAATTCAGCCAGAAACGTAACGTTTGACCCAGAGCTCACTTTCGAACCACATGCACATGTTACTGTTGTCCTTTGTCGGGAAGCTAAAAAACCACTCCATTCGCTGATCTGATCTTTCCATGAGGAGTTAGACCAAAGCGTACCTCAGAATTGGCAAAAGAGTCCAATTCAGCCAGAAACGTAACTTTTGACCCAGAGCTCACTTTCGAACCACATTCACATGTTACTGGTGTCCTGAGGGGGGGAAGCTAAAAAACCACTCCATTCACTGATCTGAACTTTCCCCGAGGAGTTAGATCAAAGTATATATCAGAATTGGCAAAAGAGCCCAATTCAGCCAGAAACGTAACTTTTGACACAGAGCTCGGTTCCGAGCCACATACACATCTTAGTGGTTTCTTTGGTCGGGGAAGTGAAAAACCACACCATTCGCTGATCTGAGATTTCCCTGAAGATTTAGACCAAAGCTTATCTCCCATATGTCAAAGGAACTCTATTCAGCCAGAAAACGTAACTTTTGACCCAGAGCTCAGTTTAGAACACGACAGGAAAGCTAAAAAACCACTCCATTCGCTGATCTGACCAAAGCTCATCTCCCAAACGCAAAGGAACTCAATACAGCCAGAAAAAGGAACTTTTGACCCAGAGCTCGTTTCAACCACCTACACATCTTAGTGGTGTCCTGGGTCGGGGAAGCTAAAAAACCACCCCATTCGCTGATCTGAGATTTCCCCGAGGAGTTAGACCAAAGCTTACATCAGAATTGGCAAAAGAGCCCAATTCAGCCAGAAATGTCACGTTTGACCCAGAGCTCAGTTTCGAACACGAAACACATATTGGTTATGTCCCATGACAGGAAAGCTCCATTCGCTGATCTGAACTTTCCCTGAGGAGTTAGACTAAATAGTATCCCAGAATTGGCAAAAAAACTGAATTCAGCCAGAAAACCTAACTTTTGACCCAGAGCTCATTTCGGAACCACATAGACATCTTAGTTGGGTCCTGGGTCGGGGAAGCTAGAAAACCACTCCATTCGCTGACCTGAATTTTCCCTGAGGAGTTCGACTAAATCGTATCCAAGAATTGGTAAAAAACCTGAATTCAGCCAGAAAACGTTACTTTTGTCCTAGAGCTCAGTTTCGAACACGACAGGAAAGTTAAAAAAACCACTCCATTCGCTGATCTGACCAAAGCTCATCTCCCAATTGGCAAAGGAACTCAATACAGCCAGAAAAAGGAACTTTTGACACAGAGCTCGTTTCAACCACATACACATCTTAGTGGTGTCCTGGGTCGGGGAAGCTAAAAAACCACTCCATTCGCTCATCTGAACTTTCCCTGAGGAGTTAGACCAAAGCTTATCTCCAAAATGGCAAAGGAACTCAATTAAGCCAGAAAACGTAATTTTTGACCCAGAGCTCGGTTTCGAACAACATACACATAGTGGTGTCCTAAATCGGGGAAGCTAAAGAACAATGCCATTCGCTCATCTGAGCTTTCCCTGAAGAGTTAGACCCATGACAGGAAAGCTAAAAAACCACTCCATTCGCTGATCTGACCAAAGGCCACCATAGGAACTCAATTAAGCCACAAAAGGGAACTTTTGATCCAGAGCTCGTTTCAACCACATACACATCTTAGTCCTGGGTCGGGGAAGCTAAAAAACCTCTCCATTCGCTGATCTGAGATTTCCCCGAGGAGTTAGACCAAAGCTTACATCAGAATTGGCAAAAGAGCCCAATTCAGCCAGAAACGTAACTTTTGACCCAGAGCTCACTTTCGAACCACATGGACATGTTACTGGTGTCCTGAGTCGGGGAAGCTAAAAAACCACTCCATTCGCTGATCTGAGCATTTCCCGGGGAGTTAGACCTAAGCGTACCTCAGAATTGGCAAAAGAGCCCAAATCAGCCAGAAACTTCACGTTTGACCCAGAGCTCACTTTCGAACCACATGCACATGTTATTGGTGTCCTATGTCGGGAAGCTAAAAAACCACTCCATTCACTGATCTGAGCATTCCCAGGGGAGTTAGACCAAAGCTTACATCAGAATTGGCAAAAGAGGCCAATTCAGCCAGAAACGTAACTTTTGACCCAGAGCTCACTTTCAAACCACATGGAAATGTTACTGGTGTCCTGTCGGGGAAGCTAAAAAACCACTCCATTCGCTGATCTGAGCATTTCCCGGGGAGTTAGACCTAAGCGTACCTCAGAAGTGGCAAAAGAGCCCAAATCAGCCAGAAACTTCACGTTTGATCCAGAGCTCACTTTCGAACCACATGCACATGTTATTGGTGTCCTATGTCGGAAAGCTAAAAAACCACTCCATTCGCTGATCTGAGCATTTCCCGGGGAGTTAGACCTAAGCGTACCTCAGAATTGGCAAAAGAGCCCAATTCAGCCAGAAACGTAACTTTTGACCTAGAGCTCACTTTCTGAGCATTCCCTGGGGAGTTAGACCAAAGCTTACATCAGAATTGGCAGAAGAGCCCAATTCAGCTAGAAACGTAACTTTTGACCCTGAGCTCACTTTCGAACCACATGCACGTTACTGGTGTCCTGAATCGGGGAAGCTAAAAAAACCACTCCATTCGCTGATCTGAGATTTCCCCGAGGAGTTAGACCAAAGCTTACATCAGAATTGGCAAAAGAGCCCATTTCAGCCAGAAACGTAACATTTGACCCAGACCTCACTTTCGAACCACATGCACATGTTACTGTTGTCCTTTGTCGGGAAGCTAAAAAACCACTCCATTCGCTGATCTGAGCTTTCCCTGAGGAGTTAGACCAAAGCTTATATCAGAATTGGCAAAAGAGCCCAATTCAGCCAGAAACGTAACATTTTACACCGAGCTCAATTTCGAATGACATGCATATGTTAGTGGTCTCCTGAGTCGGGGAAGCTAAAAAACCACTCCATTCGCTGATCTGAGCATTTCCCGGGGAGTTAGACCTAAGCGTACCTCAGAAGTGGCAAAAGAGCCCAAATCAGCCAGAAACTTCACGTTTGATCCAGAGCTCACTTTCGAACCACATGCACATGTTATTGGTGTCCTATGTCGGAAAGCTAAAAAACCACTCCATTCGCTGATCTGAGCATTCCCCGAGGAGTTAGACCAAAGTTTACATCGGAATTGGCAAAAGAGCCCAATTCAGCCAGAAACGTAACTTTTGACCCAGACCTCACTTTCGAACCACATGGACATGTTACTGGTGTCCTGAGTCGGGGAAGCTAAAAAACCACTCCATTCGCTGATCTGAGCATTTCCCGGGGAGTTAGACCTAAGCGTACCTCAGAATTGGCAAAAGACCCCAATTCAGCCAGAAACGTAACTTTTGACCTAGAGCTCACTTTCTGAGCATTCCCTGGGGAGTTAGACCAAAGCTTACATCAGAATTGGCAGAAGAGCCTAATTCAGCTAGAAACGTAACTTTTGACCCTGAGCTCACTTTCGAACCACATGCACGTTACTGGTGTCCTGAATCGGGGAAGCTAAAAAAACCACTCCATTCGCTGATCTGAGATTTCCCCGAGGAGTTAGACCAAAGCTTACATCAGAATTGGCAAAAGAGCCCAATTCAGCCAGAAACGTAACGTTTGACCCAGAGCTCACTTTCGAACCACATGCACATGTTACTGTTGTCATTTGTCGGGAAGCTAAAAAACCACTCCATTCGCTGATCTGAGATTTCCCCGAGGAGTTAGACCAAAGCTTACATCAGAATTGGCAAAAGAGCCCATTTCAGCCAGAAACATAACGTTTGACCCAGACCTCACTTTCGAACCACATGCACATGTTACTGTTGTCCTTTGTCGGGAAGCTAAAAAACCACTCCATTCGCTGATCTGAGCTTTCCCTGAGGAGTTAGACCAAAGCTTACATCAGAATTGGCAAAAGAGTCCAATTCAGCCAGAAACGTAACATTTTACACCGAGCTCAATTTCGAATGACATGCATATGTTAGTGGTCTCCTGAGTCGGGGAAGCTAAAAAACCACTCCGTTCGCTGATCTGAGCATTTCCCGGGGAGTTAGACCTAAGCGTACCTCAGAAGTGGCAAAAGAGCCCAAATCAGCCAGAAACTTCACGTTTGATCCAGAGCTCACTTTCGAACCACATGCACATGTTATTGGTGTCCTATGTCGGAAAGCTAAAAAACCATTCCATTCGCTGATCTGAGCATTCCCCGAGGAGTTAGACCAAAGTTTACATCGGAATTGGCAAAAGAGCCCAATTCAGCCAGAAACGTAACGTTTGACCCAGAGCTCACTTTTGAACCACATGCACATGTTACTGTTGTCCTTTGTCGGGAAGCTAAAAAACCACTCCATTCGCTGATCTGAGCTTTCCCTGAGGAGTTAGACCAAAGCTTACATCAGAATTGGCAAAAGAGCCCAATTCAGCCAGAAACGTAACATTTTACACCGAGCTCAATTTCGAATGACATGCATAAGTTAGTGGTCTCCTGAGTCGGGGAAGCTAAAAAACCACTCCATTCGCTGATCTGAGCATTTCCCGGGGTGTTAGACCTAAGCGTACCTCAGAATTGGCAAAAGAGCCCAAATCAGCCAGAAACTTCACGTTTGACCCAGAGCTCACTTTCGAACCACATTAACATGTTATTGGTGTCCTATGTCTGGAAGCTAAAAAACCACTCCATTCGCTGATCTGAGCATTCCCAGGGGAGTTAGACCAAAGCTTACATCAGAATTGGCAAAAGAGCCCAATTCAGCCAGAAACGTAACTTTTGACCCAGACCTCACTTTCGAACCACATGGACAAGTTACTGGTGTCCTGAGTCAGGGAAGCTAAAAAAACACTCCATTCACTGATCTGAGCATTTCCCGGGGAGTTAGACCTAAGCGTACCTCAGAATTGGCAAAAGACCCCAATTCAGCCAGAAACGTAACTTTTGACCTAGAGCTCACTTTCTGAGCATTCCCTGGGGAGTTAGACCAAAGCTTACATCAGAATTGGCAGAAGAGCCCAATTCAGCTAGAAACGTAACTTTTGACCCTGAGCTCACTTTCGAACCACATGCACGTTACTGGTGTCCTGAATCGGGGAAGCTAAAAAAACCACTCCATTCGCTGATCTGAGATTTCCCCGAGGAGTTAGACCAAAGCTTACATCAGAATTGGCAAAAGAGCCCAATTCAGCCAGAAACGTAACGTTTGACCCAGACCTCACTTTCGAACCACATGCACATGTTACTGTTGTCCTTTGTCGGGAAGCTAAAAAACCACTCCATTCGCTGATCTGAGATTTCCCCGAGGAGTTAGACCAAAGCTTACATCAGAATTGGCAAAAGAGCCCATTTCAGCCAGAAACGTAACATTTGACCCAGACCTCACTTTCGAACCACATGCACATGTTACTGTTGTCCTTTGTCGGGAAGCTAAAAAACCACTCCATTCGCTGATCTGAGCTTTCCCTGAGGAGTTAGACCAAAGCTTACATCAGAATTGGCAAAAGAGCCCAATTCAGCCAGAAACGTAACATTTTACACCGAGCTCAATTTCGAATGACATGCATATGTTGTTGGTCTCCTGAGTCGGGGAAGTTAAAAAACCACTCCATTCGCTGATCTGAGCATTTCCCGGGGAGTTAGACCTAAGCGTACCTCAGAAGTGGCAAAAGAGCCCAAATCAGCCAGAAACTTCACGTTTGATCCAGAGCTCACTTTCGAACCACATGCACATGTTATTGGTGTCCTATGTCGGAAAGCTAAAAAACCACTCCATTCGCTGATCTGAGCATTCCCCGAGGAGTTAGACCAAAGTTTACATCGGAATTGGCAAAAGAGCCCAATTCAGCCAGAAACGTAACGTTTGACCCAGAGCTCACTTTTGAACCACATGCACATGTTACTGTTGTCCTTTGTCGGGAAGCTAAAAAACCACTCCATTCGCTGATCTGAGCTTTCCCTGAGGAGTTAGACCAAAGCTTACATCAGAATTGGCAAAAGAGCCCAATTCAGCCAGAAACGTAACTTTTGACCCAGGGTCGGGGTCTGGGTCAGGGTCAGGGGTCAAGGGTCAAGGTTGGCAACGACTCCATTCGCTGATCTGAGTTTTCCCCGAGGAGTTAGACCAAAGCTTACATCGGAATTGGCAAAAGAGCCCAATTCAGCCAGAAACGTCACGTTTGACCCAGAGCTCACTTTCGAACCACATGCACATTTGTTGTGGCCCAGCCGGTGCCGCTGTCACCAGTCTCCGAGAGTGATACTCCATACGAGTCAGCTCCAGAGGAGATGTGCGATCCTGGACAGGATTCAGGCTGAGCAGGAATCCGAGAGTCTGGTCGGCCACCAGGTGGCACCAGAGGCATGGAGCAGCGGTGAGAGCGAGAAGAGGAGGACTCCCAATGCCCTGCCTTGGAGCAGCGGAGAGGATAGTGACTCAGGACTTAGTAGGGCGTTTCTAGATGCCCGTTTCCGGCGCGCCCACAAACGCAAGGAGCGTGGGCGTAATTATAGGCAGTAAAGAGCTCTCAGGTGCTGTTTGGGAGACACCCTTTTTAGGTTATAAAAGGGTTGACTGGAGAGGCTCTGCGTAGCAATCAACAAAGGACTTTTGACAGCAACTCTAGTCTGGGATCCTGGCAAGCTGGATTGCTGCTTTTGTGTGTTCTGTCTTTGTGAGTTCTGTCTTGGTGGCTTGCTGCCACAAAACCTCTTGTCTGTTGGTTTAATAAACCTTGTTCCCTTGTACTGTTCTGGAGTGTGTGTGCTGTGTGGGCAACGGAGGAAGGGGGGGGTCAGAACAGATTGATTGCTACCCCAAACGTATCTCCATTCAGCTATGATGGAGCAACTTCAGGCGGAGAATGCTCTCTTCGCACAGCAACTTGCCTTGCTAACAGCGCAAGTTGCACAGCTCTCTGCTCCTGCCAACCCCCCACCCCCCCAGCAGCAACGAAGGAAATGCCCAGTGGCCATGCCGGATAAGTTTGATGGCAGTCCGAAACTTTTCCCGGTGTTCCTGGGCCAATGCCGGTTGTTCATTGCCTTGAGAGCGGAGGACTTTCCCACCGACCAGACGAAGGTGGGCTTTGTGATAAGCTTGCTCTCAGGCACAGCAGCACGGTGGGCTACGCCTTTGCTGACTCAGCCGAGCCCCTTGCTAGATGACTTCCAGGGTTTTTGCACTCATCTTCGGCTGATGTTCGAGGACCCCATCAAAGGAGAAACAGCCACCAGACTCCTGAAAGAGTTGCACCAAGGGCGTGGTTCTTTACTGGACTACGTTACCGAGTTCCGGCTGCTCAGTCAGGACTCTGAGTGGAATGAGCCAGCCCTTATGGATGCTTTTCAGGATGGCCTGTCAGAGGACCTGCAGGATGAGCTGGTGAGAGTGGACAGGCCTCCAACGTTTGACGCGTTGGTTCATCTATGCCTCCGGATTGACGGCCGGCTGCAGAGGCGGAGGCCTCGCCGAGCGTCCCGGGAGGTACTGAGAGTGCCAGTTCCACGAGAGACTCCTGTCCCACGAGAGGAGCCCATGGAGTTGGGTGCAGCCAGACCCCGCTTGTCACGCACGGAGATGGAGAGACGGCGTGCATGGGGGTTGTGTTTTTACTGTGGGGATCCGGGACATCTGGCTACGGGTTGCCCCAAGAAGGGAGGTAGAGGGGCTGCATGGTCGACGGCCCCCCCTCAACGACGGACCTCCGTCTCGGGAAACGGGGAAAGCCTGATCTGAGGGAGACTTCGGGTCAGGCACAGGCCGGAACAGAGGCGGAGGGGCCTCCACGACATCTGATTCTTGCAGCGCACATTCTCTTGTCGGGTAGTCCGCAGGGAATTCCAGCCCATGCCTTGGTCGATTCCGGGGCTACCACGAATTTTATGGATGCAGCATTTGTCACGAAATATCACGTCCCTCTGTGCCTGGTAGACCCTCCGATGCGAGTGGAGACCATTGACGGCCGGGTGCTTCTGTCTGGGCCCATCAAGAACGCCACGCAGCCTTTGTGCCTGATCCTCGGGGAGCATGAGGAGGCCATTCAATTTTACGTGGCTTCGGGTCTGCATTTCCCCGTGGTGTTGGGCTTGGCTTGGCTGCGGGCGCACGATCCCCAGATCCACTGGTCGCAGAACCGCATCTCGTTCCCGTCCTTGCAATGCGTGGACCATACCCGTCATGTTTGCGCGGCTCAGGTGCCCAGTTCGGCCGAGGTGACAGTGCCGCCGGATTTAGCGGAGTTCGCGGACGTGTTTTGCGAGCAGGAGGCGGATCAACTGCCACCGCACCGGCCTTACGACTATCCCATTGACCTGGTACCTGATGCGAAACTCCCGACGGACCGCCTATACTCCATGTCTGAACCGGAGTTGGCCGCATTGCGGGACTTCCTGGACAAGAACCTGGCCCGGGGTTTTATCCGGCCTTCGTCTTCACCCTTGTCTGCCCCGGTTTTGTTCGTCAAAAAGAAGACCGGGGATCTAAGACTTTGTTGCGATTACCGGCGCTTGAACGCCATCACGATCCGTAATCGCTACCCGTTGCCTCTGATTCCCGAGTTGTTGGAGCGGCTCCGGGAGGTGTGGTGTTTACAAAACTGGACTTACGTGGAGCTTACAATCTGGTTCGAGTCAGGGCGGGGGACGAATGGAAGACAGCTTTTGGCACCCGATACGGACATTTTGAGTATACGGTCATGCCGTTCGGGTTGACCAATGCCCCAGCTGTCTTCCAACATTTTATGAACGATATCTTTCGGGACCTTTTGGATCAGTTTGTCGTCATCTACCTGGACGACATCTTGATCTACTCTACGTCTCGGAAGGATCATCAACAGCACTTGCGTCAGGTCTTGCAGCGCCTTTGAAAGCATCGCTTGTTTGCCAAGCTGGAGAAGTGTCAGTTCTGGCAGACCACCATCGAGTTCCTGGGGCACCATATATCCCCTGAAGGAATTGTGATGGAGCCAGGCAAGGTGGAGGCATTACGAAGTTGGCAATCTCCTCGACGGATGAAAGACGTTCAGAGACTCCTCGGGTTTGCCAACTACTACCAGTCCTTCATCCCCGGCTTTGCTTTCTTGACCGCGCCCCTCACTCGGCTCCTGCAAAAGAAAGTGCCGTTTCACTGGGGGTCCATGGAGCAACAAGCGTTCGTGGCCTTGAAGCGCGCTTTTACAAAGGAGCTGATCTTGAAACACCCTGATCCCCATCGCCCCTTTGTAGTCGAGGCGGATGCGTCCAACATCGCGGTGGGGGCGGTGTTATTGCAGGCTCACGTCCCTGATGGCACCCTTTTCCCTTGCGCCTATTACTCTCGGAAACTCAATCCTTCCAAGCGCAATTATACCATCTGGGAGAAGGAGTTGCTGGCTATCAAGGCGGCGTTCGAAGCCTGGCGACATCACCTGGAGGGGGCCAGGCATCAGGTCGAAGTCCGGACAGACCATCGGAATCTGGAGTTTTTGACAACAGCGCGAAAGCTCAATCAGCGCCAGATCCGGTGGTCTCTGTTTTTTGCCCGGTTCCACTTCAAGGTCACGTATATCCCCAGTGCCTTGAACCAGAGGGCGGATGCCCTATCTAGAAAGCCGGAGTACTCAGACCCTGCTGACTCACTGCCCCCCCGGACGGTCCTACCCGTTGAGTCCTTCGCTGCAATCCAGGAACCCATGGATTTACGGTCGTTGATACGGAATGCGCAGCGAAACGACGAGTGGGTGGAACAACGGCGGGCAGAGGTAGGGCCGACATCCCCGTGGACCTTTGACGAGGACCTTTTGAGGTATCGGGATCGGCTCTATGTGCCTGCAGAACCGCTCCGTGGATTGGTTCTCTCCCAATGTCATGACACTCCGGCAGCGGGACACTTTGGCCTGTTCAAAACTTTGCACCTGGTTTCCCGTGCGTTTTGGTGGCCTCGCCTGCGACACGATGTGCAGACGTACGTCACGTCATGTGTGCAGTGTCGACAGGCCAAATCAGGGACGGGAGCTCCTCCAGGCTTGCTACAGCCATTGCCGACCCCGGACAGACCCTGGGGAGCCGTGTCCATGGACTTCTTGACGGAACTGCCTCCGTCGTCCGGTTTCACTACGGTCCTAGTGGTGGTGGACATGCTCACCAAGATGGCGCATTTCATCCCCTGCCAGAGATTGCCGACAGCCCGTGCCACCGCCCGCATGATCATCCAGCACGTGTTCCGGCTGCACGGCCTACCTGACCGGATCGTCTCCGATCGTGGTACACAATTCACGGCCCAGTTCTGGAAAGGGCTGATGGCCGCTCTTGACGTTCAAGTTTGTCTGTCCTCGGCGCACCATCCCGAAACCAATGGAGGGACGGAGAAGGTGATTGGGATTCTGGAACAATATCTGCGCTGCTTCGTGAACCAGCAGCAGAACAATTGGGCGGAGTACCTCGCCATGGCGGAGTTTGCGTTCAACAACTCGCAGCACTCCTCCACACGGACAACGCCTTTCATGGCGAACGTCGGGTACCACCCTTGTTTTTTCCCTCTCACCCCCGTGGACTCTCCAGTCCCCGCAGCGCAGGATTTCCTCTCTGAGCTTCAGGCGGTTCACCAGATGGTGCGCCGCTACTTGAAACAGGTGAAGGAGGATTACAAGCGGGTGGCGGACAGGTCTCGCCGTGCGGTGCCGGAATTGGCCGTGGGTGATCGCGTCTGGTTGTCCACGCGGTATCTTCCGTCCCACCGGCCTACGAGGAAGTTGGAACACCGGTATCTGGGGCCGTTCCCTGTGGAGGCCGTTATCAATCCGGTGGCCTATCGCCTGACCCTCCCGCGCTCGATGCAAGTACACCCGGTGTTCTATCGCTCCCTCCTGATCCCTGAGCGGTCGGATTGTCCTCTCCGATGTTCCTCTTCACCCCTGCCATCGTCGCCTGAGGTGCACGCACGGCCATCGCACAGAGTGACCCGGATCCGCGACTCGAGATGGCTCAAGGGTCGGTTTCAGTATTTGGTCGACTGGGCGGACGAGGACTCGGACGGGGGGTCCTGGACCGATGCAACGACTGTGCATGCTCCAGCTTTGGTGCGGGCCTATCATGGACAATTTCCCACCCGACCGCATCCCGAGTGTCAGGCCCGGGGGAAGGGCCCTGCGGTGAGGGATAGTGTTGTGGCCCAGCCCTTGCCGCTGTCACCAGACTCCGAGAGTGATACTCCATACGAGTCAGCTCCAGAGGAGATGTGCGATCCTGGACAGGATTCGGAGGCTGAGCAGGAATCCGAGAGTCTGGTCGGCCACCAGGTGGCGCCAGAGGCATGGAGCAGCGGTGAGAGCGAGAGGAGGAGGACTCCCGATGCCCTGCCTTGGAGCAGCGGAGAGGATAGTGACTCAGGACTTAGTAGGGCGTTTCTAGATGCCCGTTTCCGGCGCACCCACAAACGCAAGGAGCGTGGGCGTAATTACAGGCAGTAAAGAGCTCTCAGGTGCTGTTTGGGAGACGCCCTTTTTAGGTTATAAAAGGGTTGACTCTGGAGAGGCTCTGCGTAGCAATCAACAAAGGACTTTTGACAGCAACTCTAGTCTGGGATCCTGGCAAGCTGGATTGCTGCTTTTGTGTGTTCTGTCTTTGTGAGTTCTGTCTTGGTGGCTTGCTGCCACAAAACCTCTTGTCTGTTGGTGTAATAAACCTTGTTCCCTTGTACTGTTCCGGAGTGTGTGTGCTGTGTGGGCAACGGAGGAAGGGGGGTCAGAACACACATGTTATTGGTGTCCTATGTCGGGAAGCTAAAAAACCACTCCATTCGCTGATCTGAGCATTCCCAGGGGAGTTAGACCAAAGCTTACATCAGAATTGGCAAATGAGCCCAATTCAGCCAGAAACGTAACTTTTGACACAGAGCTCACTTTCAAACGACATGCATATGTTAGTGGTCTCCTGAGTCGGGGAAGCGAAAGAACGACTCCATTCGCTGATCTGAGATTTCCCCGAGGAGTTAGACCAAAGCTTACATCAGAATTGGCAAAAGAGCCCAATTCAGCCAGAAATCGTGACTTTTGACCCAGAGCTCGGTTTCGAACAACATACACATATTAGTGGTGTCCTAAATCAGGGAAGCTAAAGAACAATTCCATTCGCTCATCTGAGCTTTCCCTGAAGAGTTAGACCCATGACAGGAAAGCTAAAAAACCACTCCATTCGCTGATCTGACCAAAGGCCACCTCCCAATTGGCATAGGAACTCAATTAAGCCACAAATGGAACTTTTGATCCAGAGCTCGTTTCAACCACATACACATCTTAGTCCTGGGTCGGGGAAGCTAAAAAAAACCACTCCATTCGCTGATCTGAGGTTTCCCTGAGGAGTTAGACCAAAGCTTACATCAGAATTAGCAAAAGAGCCCAATTCAGCCAGAAACGTAAGTTTTGACCCAGAGCTCACTTTCGAACCACATGGACATGTTACTGGTGTCCTGAGTCGGGGAAGCTAAAAAACCACTCCATTCGCTGATCTGAGCATTTCCCGGGGAGTTAGACCTAAGCGTACCTCAGAATTGGCAAAAGAGCCCAATTCAGCCAGAAACGTAACTTTTTACCTAGAGCTCACTTTCTGAGCATTCCCTGGGGAGTTAGACGAAAGCTTACATCAGAATTGGCAAAAGAGCCCAATTCAGCCAGAAAGGTAACTTTTGACCCAGAACTCACTTTCGAACCACATGCCCATGTTACTGGTGTCCTTTGTCGGGAAACTAAAAAACCACTCCATTCGCTGATCTGAGCATTTCCCGGGGTGTTAGACCTAAGCGTACCTCAGAATTGGCAAAAGAGCCCAAATCAGCCAGAAACTTCACGTTTGACCCAGAGCTCACTTTCGAACCACATTAACATGTTATTGGTGTCCTATGTCTGGAAGCTAAAAAACCACTCCATTCGCTGATCTGAGCATTCCCAGGGGAGTTAGACCAAAGCTTACATCAGAATTGGCAAAAGAGCCCAATTCAGCCAGAAACGTAACTTTTGACCCAGACCTCACTTTCGAACCACATGGACAAGTTACTGGTGTCCTGAGTCAGGGAAGCTAAAAAAACACTCCATTCACTGATCTGAGCATTTCCCGGGGAGTTAGACCTAAGCGTACCTCAGAATTGGCAAAAGACCCCAATTCAGCCAGAAACGTAACTTTTGACCTAGAGCTCACTTTCTGAGCATTCCCTGGGGAGTTAGACCAAAGCTTACATCAGAATTGGCAGAAGAGCCCAATTCAGCTAGAAACGTAACTTTTGACCCTGAGCTCACTTTCGAACCACATGCACGTTACTGGTGTCCTGAATCGGGGAAGCTAAAAAAACCACTCCATTCGCTGATCTGAGATTTCCCCGAGGAGTTAGACCAAAGCTTACATCAGAATTGGCAAAAGAGCCCAATTCAGCCAGAAACGTAACGTTTGACCCAGACCTCACTTTCGAACCACATGCACATGTTACTGTTGTCCTTTGTCGGGAAGCTAAAAAACCACTCCATTCGCTGATCTGAGATTTCCCCGAGGAGTTAGACCAAAGCTTACATCAGAATTGGCAAAAGAGCCCATTTCAGCCAGAAACGTAACATTTGACCCAGACCTCACTTTCGAACCACATGCACATGTTACTGTTGTCCTTTGTCGGGAAGCTAAAAAACCACTCCATTCGCTGATCTGAGCTTTCCCTGAGGAGTTAGACCAAAGCTTACATCAGAATTGGCAAAAGAGCCCAATTCAGCCAGAAACGTAACATTTTACACCGAGCTCAATTTCGAATGACATGCATATGTTGTTGGTCTCCTGAGTCGGGGAAGTTAAAAAACCACTCCATTCGCTGATCTGAGCATTTCCCGGGGAGTTAGACCTAAGCGTACCTCAGAAGTGGCAAAAGAGCCCAAATCAGCCAGAAACTTCACGTTTGATCCAGAGCTCACTTTCGAACCACATGCACATGTTATTGGTGTCCTATGTCGGAAAGCTAAAAAACCACTCCATTCGCTGATCTGAGCATTCCCCGAGGAGTTAGACCAAAGTTTACATCGGAATTGGCAAAAGAGCCCAATTCAGCCAGAAACGTAACGTTTGACCCAGAGCTCACTTTTGAACCACATGCACATGTTACTGTTGTCCTTTGTCGGGAAGCTAAAAAACCACTCCATTCGCTGATCTGAGCTTTCCCTGAGGAGTTAGACCAAAGCTTACATCAGAATTGGCAAAAGAGCCCAATTCAGCCAGAAACGTAACTTTTGACCCAGGGTCGGGGTCTGGGTCAGGGTCAGGGGTCAAGGGTCAAGGTTGGCAACGACTCCATTCGCTGATCTGAGTTTTCCCCGAGGAGTTAGACCAAAGCTTACATCGGAATTGGCAAAAGAGCCCAATTCAGCCAGAAACGTCACGTTTGACCCAGAGCTCACTTTCGAACCACATGCACATTTGTTGTGGCCCAGCCGGTGCCGCTGTCACCAGTCTCCGAGAGTGATACTCCATACGAGTCAGCTCCAGAGGAGATGTGCGATCCTGGACAGGATTCAGGCTGAGCAGGAATCCGAGAGTCTGGTCGGCCACCAGGTGGCACCAGAGGCATGGAGCAGCGGTGAGAGCGAGAAGAGGAGGACTCCCAATGCCCTGCCTTGGAGCAGCGGAGAGGATAGTGACTCAGGACTTAGTAGGGCGTTTCTAGATGCCCGTTTCCGGCGCGCCCACAAACGCAAGGAGCGTGGGCGTAATTATAGGCAGTAAAGAGCTCTCAGGTGCTGTTTGGGAGACACCCTTTTTAGGTTATAAAAGGGTTGACTGGAGAGGCTCTGCGTAGCAATCAACAAAGGACTTTTGACAGCAACTCTAGTCTGGGATCCTGGCAAGCTGGATTGCTGCTTTTGTGTGTTCTGTCTTTGTGAGTTCTGTCTTGGTGGCTTGCTGCCACAAAACCTCTTGTCTGTTGGTTTAATAAACCTTGTTCCCTTGTACTGTTCTGGAGTGTGTGTGCTGTGTGGGCAACGGAGGAAGGGGGGGGTCAGAACAGATTGATTGCTACCCCAAACGTATCTCCATTCAGCTATGATGGAGCAACTTCAGGCGGAGAATGCTCTCTTCGCACAGCAACTTGCCTTGCTAACAGCGCAAGTTGCACAGCTCTCTGCTCCTGCCAACCCCCCACCCCCCCAGCAGCAACGAAGGAAATGCCCAGTGGCCATGCCGGATAAGTTTGATGGCAGTCCGAAACTTTTCCCGGTGTTCCTGGGCCAATGCCGGTTGTTCATTGCCTTGAGAGCGGAGGACTTTCCCACCGACCAGACGAAGGTGGGCTTTGTGATAAGCTTGCTCTCAGGCACAGCAGCACGGTGGGCTACGCCTTTGCTGACTCAGCCGAGCCCCTTGCTAGATGACTTCCAGGGTTTTTGCACTCATCTTCGGCTGATGTTCGAGGACCCCATCAAAGGAGAAACAGCCACCAGACTCCTGAAAGAGTTGCACCAAGGGCGTGGTTCTTTACTGGACTACGTTACCGAGTTCCGGCTGCTCAGTCAGGACTCTGAGTGGAATGAGCCAGCCCTTATGGATGCTTTTCAGGATGGCCTGTCAGAGGACCTGCAGGATGAGCTGGTGAGAGTGGACAGGCCTCCAACGTTTGACGCGTTGGTTCATCTATGCCTCCGGATTGACGGCCGGCTGCAGAGGCGGAGGCCTCGCCGAGCGTCCCGGGAGGTACTGAGAGTGCCAGTTCCACGAGAGACTCCTGTCCCACGAGAGGAGCCCATGGAGTTGGGTGCAGCCAGACCCCGCTTGTCACGCACGGAGATGGAGAGACGGCGTGCATGGGGGTTGTGTTTTTACTGTGGGGATCCGGGACATCTGGCTACGGGTTGCCCCAAGAAGGGAGGTAGAGGGGCTGCATGGTCGACGGCCCCCCCTCAACGACGGACCTCCGTCTCGGGAAACGGGGAAAGCCTGATCTGAGGGAGACTTCGGGTCAGGCACAGGCCGGAACAGAGGCGGAGGGGCCTCCACGACATCTGATTCTTGCAGCGCACATTCTCTTGTCGGGTAGTCCGCAGGGAATTCCAGCCCATGCCTTGGTCGATTCCGGGGCTACCACGAATTTTATGGATGCAGCATTTGTCACGAAATATCACGTCCCTCTGTGCCTGGTAGACCCTCCGATGCGAGTGGAGACCATTGACGGCCGGGTGCTTCTGTCTGGGCCCATCAAGAACGCCACGCAGCCTTTGTGCCTGATCCTCGGGGAGCATGAGGAGGCCATTCAATTTTACGTGGCTTCGGGTCTGCATTTCCCCGTGGTGTTGGGCTTGGCTTGGCTGCGGGCGCACGATCCCCAGATCCACTGGTCGCAGAACCGCATCTCGTTCCCGTCCTTGCAATGCGTGGACCATACCCGTCATGTTTGCGCGGCTCAGGTGCCCAGTTCGGCCGAGGTGACAGTGCCGCCGGATTTAGCGGAGTTCGCGGACGTGTTTTGCGAGCAGGAGGCGGATCAACTGCCACCGCACCGGCCTTACGACTATCCCATTGACCTGGTACCTGATGCGAAACTCCCGACGGACCGCCTATACTCCATGTCTGAACCGGAGTTGGCCGCATTGCGGGACTTCCTGGACAAGAACCTGGCCCGGGGTTTTATCCGGCCTTCGTCTTCACCCTTGTCTGCCCCGGTTTTGTTCGTCAAAAAGAAGACCGGGGATCTAAGACTTTGTTGCGATTACCGGCGCTTGAACGCCATCACGATCCGTAATCGCTACCCGTTGCCTCTGATTCCCGAGTTGTTGGAGCGGCTCCGGGAGGTGTGGTGTTTACAAAACTGGACTTACGTGGAGCTTACAATCTGGTTCGAGTCAGGGCGGGGGACGAATGGAAGACAGCTTTTGGCACCCGATACGGACATTTTGAGTATACGGTCATGCCGTTCGGGTTGACCAATGCCCCAGCTGTCTTCCAACATTTTATGAACGATATCTTTCGGGACCTTTTGGATCAGTTTGTCGTCATCTACCTGGACGACATCTTGATCTACTCTACGTCTCGGAAGGATCATCAACAGCACTTGCGTCAGGTCTTGCAGCGCCTTTGAAAGCATCGCTTGTTTGCCAAGCTGGAGAAGTGTCAGTTCTGGCAGACCACCATCGAGTTCCTGGGGCACCATATATCCCCTGAAGGAATTGTGATGGAGCCAGGCAAGGTGGAGGCATTACGAAGTTGGCAATCTCCTCGACGGATGAAAGACGTTCAGAGACTCCTCGGGTTTGCCAACTACTACCAGTCCTTCATCCCCGGCTTTGCTTTCTTGACCGCGCCCCTCACTCGGCTCCTGCAAAAGAAAGTGCCGTTTCACTGGGGGTCCATGGAGCAACAAGCGTTCGTGGCCTTGAAGCGCGCTTTTACAAAGGAGCTGATCTTGAAACACCCTGATCCCCATCGCCCCTTTGTAGTCGAGGCGGATGCGTCCAACATCGCGGTGGGGGCGGTGTTATTGCAGGCTCACGTCCCTGATGGCACCCTTTTCCCTTGCGCCTATTACTCTCGGAAACTCAATCCTTCCAAGCGCAATTATACCATCTGGGAGAAGGAGTTGCTGGCTATCAAGGCGGCGTTCGAAGCCTGGCGACATCACCTGGAGGGGGCCAGGCATCAGGTCGAAGTCCGGACAGACCATCGGAATCTGGAGTTTTTGACAACAGCGCGAAAGCTCAATCAGCGCCAGATCCGGTGGTCTCTGTTTTTTGCCCGGTTCCACTTCAAGGTCACGTATATCCCCAGTGCCTTGAACCAGAGGGCGGATGCCCTATCTAGAAAGCCGGAGTACTCAGACCCTGCTGACTCACTGCCCCCCCGGACGGTCCTACCCGTTGAGTCCTTCGCTGCAATCCAGGAACCCATGGATTTACGGTCGTTGATACGGAATGCGCAGCGAAACGACGAGTGGGTGGAACAACGGCGGGCAGAGGTAGGGCCGACATCCCCGTGGACCTTTGACGAGGACCTTTTGAGGTATCGGGATCGGCTCTATGTGCCTGCAGAACCGCTCCGTGGATTGGTTCTCTCCCAATGTCATGACACTCCGGCAGCGGGACACTTTGGCCTGTTCAAAACTTTGCACCTGGTTTCCCGTGCGTTTTGGTGGCCTCGCCTGCGACACGATGTGCAGACGTACGTCACGTCATGTGTGCAGTGTCGACAGGCCAAATCAGGGACGGGAGCTCCTCCAGGCTTGCTACAGCCATTGCCGACCCCGGACAGACCCTGGGGAGCCGTGTCCATGGACTTCTTGACGGAACTGCCTCCGTCGTCCGGTTTCACTACGGTCCTAGTGGTGGTGGACATGCTCACCAAGATGGCGCATTTCATCCCCTGCCAGAGATTGCCGACAGCCCGTGCCACCGCCCGCATGATCATCCAGCACGTGTTCCGGCTGCACGGCCTACCTGACCGGATCGTCTCCGATCGTGGTACACAATTCACCGGCCCAGTTCTGGAAAGGGCTGATGGCCGCTCTTGACGTTCAAGTTTGTCTGTCCTCGGCGCACCATCCCGAAACCAATGGAGGGACGGAGAAGGTGATTGGGATTCTGGAACAATATCTGCGCTGCTTCGTGAACCAGCAGCAGAACAATTGGGCGGAGTACCTCGCCATGGCGGAGTTTGCGTTCAACAACTCGCAGCACTCCTCCACACGGACAACGCCTTTCATGGCGAACGTCGGGTACCACCCTTGTTTTTTCCCTCTCACCCCCGTGGACTCTCCAGTCCCCGCAGCGCAGGATTTCCTCTCTGAGCTTCAGGCGGTTCACCAGATGGTGCGCCGCTACTTGAAACAGGTGAAGGAGGATTACAAGCGGGTGGCGGACAGGTCTCGCCGTGCGGTGCCGGAATTGGCCGTGGGTGATCGCGTCTGGTTGTCCACGCGGTATCTTCCGTCCCACCGGCCTACGAGGAAGTTGGAACACCGGTATCTGGGGCCGTTCCCTGTGGAGGCCGTTATCAATCCGGTGGCCTATCGCCTGACCCTCCCGCGCTCGATGCAAGTACACCCGGTGTTCTATCGCTCCCTCCTGATCCCTGAGCGGTCGGATTGTCCTCTCCGATGTTCCTCTTCACCCCTGCCATCGTCGCCTGAGGTGCACGCACGGCCATCGCACAGAGTGACCCGGATCCGCGACTCGAGATGGCTCAAGGGTCGGTTTCAGTATTTGGTCGACTGGGCGGACGAGGACTCGGACGGGGGGTCCTGGACCGATGCAACGACTGTGCATGCTCCAGCTTTGGTGCGGGCCTATCATGGACAATTTCCCACCCGACCGCATCCCGAGTGTCAGGCCCGGGGGAAGGGCCCTGCGGTGAGGGATAGTGTTGTGGCCCAGCCCTTGCCGCTGTCACCAGACTCCGAGAGTGATACTCCATACGAGTCAGCTCCAGAGGAGATGTGCGATCCTGGACAGGATTCGGAGGCTGAGCAGGAATCCGAGAGTCTGGTCGGCCACCAGGTGGCGCCAGAGGCATGGAGCAGCGGTGAGAGCGAGAGGAGGAGGACTCCCGATGCCCTGCCTTGGAGCAGCGGAGAGGATAGTGACTCAGGACTTAGTAGGGCGTTTCTAGATGCCCGTTTCCGGCGCACCCACAAACGCAAGGAGCGTGGGCGTAATTACAGGCAGTAAAGAGCTCTCAGGTGCTGTTTGGGAGACGCCCTTTTTAGGTTATAAAAGGTTGACTCTGGAGAGGCTCTGCGTAGCAATCAACAAAGGACTTTTGACAGCAACTCTAGTCTGGGATCCTGGCAAGCTGGATTGCTGCTTTTGTGTGTTCTGTCTTTGTGAGTTCTGTCTTGGTGGCTTGCTGCCACAAAACCTCTTGTCTGTTGGTGTAATAAACCTTGTTCCCTTGTACTGTTCCGGAGTGTGTGTGCTGTGTGGGCAACGGAGGAAGGGGGGTCAGAACACACATGTTATTGGTGTCCTATGTCGGGAAGCTAAAAAACCACTCCATTCGCTGATCTGAGCATTCCCAGGGGAGTTAGACCAAAGCTTACATCAGAATTGGCAAATGAGCCCAATTCAGCCAGAAACGTAACTTTTGACACAGAGCTCACTTTCAAACGACATGCATATGTTAGTGGTCTCCTGAGTCGGGGAAGCGAAAGAACGACTCCATTCGCTGATCTGAGATTTCCCCGAGGAGTTAGACCAAAGCTTACATCAGAATTGGCAAAAGAGCCCAATTCAGCCAGAAATCGTGACTTTTGACCCAGAGCTCGGTTTCGAACAACATACACATATTAGTGGTGTCCTAAATCAGGGAAGCTAAAGAACAATTCCATTCGCTCATCTGAGCTTTCCCTGAAGAGTTAGACCCATGACAGGAAAGCTAAAAAACCACTCCATTCGCTGATCTGACCAAAGGCCACCTCCCAATTGGCATAGGAACTCAATTAAGCCACAAATGGAACTTTTGATCCAGAGCTCGTTTCAACCACATACACATCTTAGTCCTGGGTCGGGGAAGCTAAAAAAAACCACTCCATTCGCTGATCTGAGGTTTCCCTGAGGAGTTAGACCAAAGCTTACATCAGAATTAGCAAAAGAGCCCAATTCAGCCAGAAACGTAAGTTTTGACCCAGAGCTCACTTTCGAACCACATGGACATGTTACTGGTGTCCTGAGTCGGGGAAGCTAAAAAACCACTCCATTCGCTGATCTGAGCATTTCCCGGGGAGTTAGACCTAAGCGTACCTCAGAATTGGCAAAAGAGCCCAATTCAGCCAGAAACGTAACTTTTTACCTAGAGCTCACTTTCTGAGCATTCCCTGGGGAGTTAGACGAAAGCTTACATCAGAATTGGCAAAAGAGCCCAATTCAGCCAGAAAGGTAACTTTTGACCCAGAACTCACTTTCGAACCACATGCCCATGTTACTGGTGTC